>NC_079426.1:21835138-21852638 GCF_026213295.1 Gadus chalcogrammus | reverse complement strand
TCCACCGATCGACGGAGCAGGGTGACAGGGTTCAGCAAGGCAAGTGGAGGAAGAAAGGAAGAAATCATAGACGGAAGGATGCAGACTGAGGGGAAACAGGGGGTGGAGGGAGCTGGGAAAGTTGCTTTAGTGTAATCAGACCCTGCATCTAACAGCTAAACACATCATTTGGTATGTGTGCATGTTTGTGTCGGTGTGTCGATGCTCATACGAAGGAGTGGCACTAATGCATTAGACCACAGCCTTTGTTATGTTCTGTGATGTGTGTGTGTGTGTGTGTGTGTGTGTGTGTGTGTGTGTGTGTGTGTGTGTGTGTGTGTGTGTGTGTGTGTGTGTGTGTGTGTGTGTGTGTGTGTGTGTGTGTGTGTGTGTGTGTGTGAGTGTGTGTGTGTGTGTGTGTGTGTGTGTGTGTGTGTGTGTGTGTGTGTGTGTGTGTGTGTGTGTGTGAGTTTGTCAGTGTCACAGAGCTCTGTGTGGATGCAGCAGTGCACGGCCGTGGCGGAGACTGCATTGCAGATACTTGGCCTGGTGCTGTGTGCCACTGATGGATGTCTGTGAACAGGCCCACGAAACTCACACACAACCCCACTCACACACAACAAATACACACTCACACACACACACACACACACACACACACACACACACACACACACACACACACACACACACACACACACACACACACACACACACACACACGCACGCACACACACAGATACAAACACACACAAACACAAACACAGACACAGACACATGCACACACATAATCACGCACACACACACGTATACACGGAAACACAACAAAGCACAATAAGCTAAGTGCCCCTCCATCTGGAATACTGTGTGTCAACACAAGGCTCCTGGTACCCACAGTTCTCCACACAATTGCACACTAATTGGAGGGAACTGACACACAAACACACACATACACACACACGTACTTGTTCATTGCACATAGACCTGGTATTCCTATCTGATGTCGGTAAAGTCACCCTGGCCCCCACAGTCTGGTCAGTGCACCGTACAGATCCTATGGAAGAGATGCCTCCGGCCATGGATAAATGAACCATGGTTCGCTTCAGACATGATCCCAGCCGTAAGGCACGCCGGTACACAGCAGATGCATCCATTACATTCATAGGGATAGCTGTCTGCAGGAGCTGTCATTCGTACTGATGGTAAAAAGTGCAGATTGTGGATGGTGGCTGCAGAGGATCATCTCTGTTTTTTGAGAATGATTGATAGGATTTTTTACTAAACCGATTATAAATCGAGTTATTTGTTATTTGTATGGTTTGTCCACGACAAACAAGTACACATAAATGCTTACACATTAACTATTTATTATGTGTATGAGTTAGTTCACAGTGTTCATGAGAAAACAGTACATTTAACCGTAAAGGAAATGCGTTCGTTGTCCGACCCAAATTAGTCTAAACACCATCATTTTGGTGTTTAAAGTTAGCGTTTCTGATACCAAAAATTGGGTTTGCTCTCTTTAGTCTGCCAGCTTCTTCCAAATATAAAAAAAAAAATGCAAGCAGTCAAAGCATATTCTACATGCTCTCAATGTGCAAGCTGTCTCCACCATTTCCCGCTGAACATGCTAGAGTTGGCCAATATACTAGATATAATGTACCAGAGATTTACCCCAATCTCTTGTGTGGAGCGTATCCTGCATAAGACACCTTCTTGTGATGCGAGACAAGGTTAAGAATGCACCAAGTGGGCATTTCTTGCAATTCTCTTCATATAAACAATGACATTTAATGATATTTAATATCAACACTTTCAAATGGAAGAAAAGTTTCTTGGCAAAAAGTATTTTAATTTCAAGAATACATTTCCTAAGTTGATATTTTATACGTTAATTTGAACGTATAAAATCCCCCCCCCCCCGCCCACACACACACACAAACACACACGTACACACACACACACACACTCACACTCAGCATATGACTTGCAATCAGTCCATCAGTATTCTCCCTCTTACATGGAAGGCAGAGGGAGTTTTTTAATTAAGTTGAGAAGAAGAAGCTATTACTTTTGGGACAGACTCGACTGTGCCCGCTCTGTGGCAGCAGTGGCTCTAGGCTCTTCTAATCACATTGGAGAGGGACACAGAGAGAGAGACAGAGAGAGAAAGAGAGAGAGAGAGAGAGAGAGAGAGAGAGAGAGAGAGAGAGAGAGAGAGAGAGAGAGAGAGAGAGAGAGAGAGAGAGAGACTAGGGAGAAGAGAGGCAGTGACAGAGAAAGACATACAGATAAAAGTCACAACACAGCCACTATTGTTGACCTCCTGTGGTGAGCAAAGCGAGTGAGGGGGCCAGATGAGTTTTTCCCCCCATCATTCGTTCAATATGTAATCCTGCCACCATGACCTGTGCCCTGCTTATTTACATGCATCAGTTGCTCTGCTAACACAGGCCCCCATGATGTCTACTGTATGTTTCCAACATGATAATAATAACAACACAGGCCTAATACATATCTGGTCTGAAAATGTTCCTGTACTAAAGGAGTATAGACATGTTTTTATTTTAATCGTAATTGTTATTTAATCTATTTTCTATTTTCAACTACTCCAGTATCCTTTCTGCTGTGGCTACCACATTTTCCCTCTCGGATAATGACGTTTTATTTGAGTTTTAGAAAAAGCCTTGGATTCAGATTTCAGAGTATTCAGAGATTTTTATAACCATAATGTTTTCCAACAAAACAGGGAGGCACATCTCTTCATGCCTCGGCTCTTAAAGAATGCTACATTTTTTATGTCAATGCATAGCCAAAATACAGTATCTACTCGTAAGAAGTTTGCATCTTCCAACGCACAAAAAAACAAAGAACTGACATTGCATGTTTGGAGGAACACATTCAGTAGTTACCTAGCAACAAGCTGAAGTGCAGCTGCCTCTCTGATGTGTTTAGAGCACTTTGGTAGCCAAGAGGGGCCCCAGGAGACAGGGGCTGCAGTCGCACCAAAACATTATAGACCGAGACCTCCAAGTGCCCCGTTTGGAGTTATGAGCGGTTATTATAGACTTTGGCAGCTACCTACGAAAGTTGAACCTCTCTGTCAACCCTGTTTTACCACCGTGATTGTTTGCTACAAGAGGGATAGCAGTTCAGGCAGGGCGCGCTCGCTGCTTGTGCTCCCCCAAACGTTTTTTGATTCGAAGACAACGAAGGGGGAAGCAGGACGTGGTGATGAACTTTGCAGGCAAGCACCAAGTCTGTTTCTTCTGTTTTTATACAGAGCCTCACGTTATCAGAAAGAATACAGTACATCCAATATACAATGAGGATAAAGGCAGCACAATACTGCTCACATTATACACACACACACACACACACCAAGATGTTGTGCTCTTGTCTCCCTGGCTGTCCCGGTTTTAACCTGTTTCAACTTTGCCAATATAGAGAAAAGCTTGTGTTTGAGTAAACCAAACAGTGAATGTCCCTCTGAAGAGCCATTCTCTGTGTTCCCTGGCATTAGTACACACAGAGACCAGACAGAAGCGTGCTGGATGGGGGGGCGAGGTGTGAATAGGCAGTAAAACCGTGCTGTGAATCCTAATTAGAACCACTGTATTTTGCAGCTCATACGTGGACTGGAGGCGGCCAATGAGAAACTAAAGCATTTATGATTATCTTTGTGACATACAGTACAAACCAAAGGATTGTCCTGAGCATGCAAGGGTGAGAATGATTATTGTGCAACGTTTGGAAAGTCGCAGATCTTGTTGACACGAAAACAGCACTCACTGGATTATCAATAGTGGACACTGACCCATGGAGTTCTTACCCTGCTAGCCTCAATTAGCCCGGGAATTGTGTGTGTCCACCACCTTGTTCAGATGGCATTAGTTTCTCTAGAGATGTGGGGTTTCCTTCTCCTTCTCTACTCTAACGGTCATTATATAACACACACACACACACACACACACACACACACACACACACACACACACACACACGCACACGCACACGCACACACACACACATCACCTTAATATTTGCATACTGAGTCATTTCCTGTGGATCCCATTCATTCATAACATACAATCCCTCCTCCTCCTACCTCCTTTCTCCTCCTCAACCCGTTTCACCTTTGAATTGCACCCCCTCCCCCCACCCCCTGAAGCCCCTCCCTGTGCCGTTGTGCGGGGGAGGGACTGACATCCATCACACTGACAGCGGAGGGAGGTCTTGGTGTTAAGCAGCCTTTGCCTTAAAGGTTCACCTTACCTGTCAATCAAGCCACACAGTCAAAGCACTCACACATGCACACACACAGACAGACATACACGCACACGCAATGCATGGATAGATGGCTGGCCAGGCCAGACCTACAGTCAGCCAGATGGACACAGACAGACAGACAGACAGACAGACAGACAGACAGACAGACAGACAGACAGACAGACAGACAGACAGACAGACAGACAGACAGACAGACAGACCAATGGATAGAAGCCTGAATAACTTCAGGCTGCATTTTTTCACCACATTCTCTCTTCCTCGCCATCTGAGGTCTTTGAAATTGCATTACCTGTAAATGATTCCTTCACCTCTGGCTGTGAAAGGTTAATGAGCTAATTCAACAAGCCCAGGGGCAGGGTGACCGCTTAAGGGCTGTGAAGTATTGGTGCAAAGCCAGGCAGCATTGACCTCTCATATATATTGTGGCTAAAAGATACATGACTTGCTGCATCGCTTTGGTTATTTATTCAGGCAAACCGAGGGCGAATGAAAAGGTTTTCCGTGAAGGAAGCAATCGTGTGAGTTCTTTAAGAAAACAGTCTGCACCAATCTCTAATTTCCTGTTATGGCATACATTTAATAAAAGTAAATTGTATAATAATTACTCATTGCTATATGGACAAACACTTTCTATTTCCAGCGAGTGCTTGCTTTGAACTCCTCTGTCCAAAAACAAACAGACATAAACAAAATAAAATGCACATGTAAGCAGGAAATCCCTGTGGGTTAGAAGACAACTTTTCAAAGTAAATCCTCCTCTTCAAAGATCCTGTGAATCATCAATCACAGCCTCCTCTGCTTCCCCCATGCCATGCATTTCATTGTAAAACGAGAAAGATAGACGTTGCAATCACATTTGTTGTGCATTTGTTGGGACTATGCCAGAGGTCACAAGGGAAAACAAATCAACGCAAACTAAATCATTGAATGAATGTTTGCACGTGTGATCCAAAACATTTATGCATAGAAAAATAGCAACGCAAAAATAACTAATCTTTACCTATCCACAACATAATCCATTCTGAATATTTTCTCGATAAATCGTTATATTCTGTTTCAGAAATTCTCATTCATGAACAGCAATTCATTTTATTTTGTAAAGGATAAGGCTATAACCGAAGTTATGAACTCAAGCCACCAGAGGCTGCTAATGAGAAAAATTTACATAGTGCAGGTTTAATATTTCTCCATAACTTTCCACAACCTTTCAAATGGCAAATTGCTATTACTGTCCCTTCAGGTGTGTTTTGAGTTGCATGCCAGTAAAGATGCCTGTACTGTCTGAAGATCATTTGCAAGAGGGTTAATGGGATTGTTTTCAGCGCGCCGTGCTCACCAGAGTGGAAAATCCCAAATCAAATTCCACTCGGAGGAGAGAAACAAACGACGGGCCTTCCATCCATTACCTTTTCTTCGAGGGATTTGATGATTGTTTTTGTGCATTGTTCTCCGCAGTGCACTGTGCAATGTGAGGGGAGCGATTTGATCTAACAGCTTATCCCTCATCTCTCGTTTAGGAGCTGCTGATGGTTTCTGGGGTATACAGTTACTTGCTCTGTCTCCTGATCATAGTCTCTCTCTCTCTCTCTCTCTCTCTCTCTCTCTCTCTCTCTCTCTCTCTCTCTGTCTCTCTCTCTCTCTCTCTCTCTCTCTGTCTCTCTCTGTATCTCTCTCTCTCTCTCTCTCTCTCTCTCTATCTATCTATCTGTGTCTGTCTCTCTCGCTGTCTCTCTCTCTCTTTATGACTCTCTCTCTATCTCTCTATATCTCTCTCGCTCTGTCTTTCTCACTCTTTATCGCTCTGTATTTCTGTATCTTTCTATCTCTCTCTCTCTGTATCTCTGTATCTCTCTCCTTATAAAATACTTATCTGTCTACGAAACAAAACTCGATATTATCAGAACCCCTGCCAGCCGCTTGTTCAACTAAAGCATATCAACATCACGACACGGCTGGGAAACAAACTTCCTGGTGGGCCATCTGTGTCTGGTCTTCCACTGCGTCTGGCACATGCAGAAAGCAACCAGACCCTTGTACATTTTACCAGACAGTTCTATAATAATGAATCATAGATATGCATGAGTAAGACTTGTAAAACATATTATCACACACAATAGATTGAATATATATATAAATATATATATATATATGTATTAAGAAATATCTGATGACTCACCCACCAAAATGAAACATTGGACACCCAAACAAAGCTACGGTAGGTAGCATCACGCTTCACATCATGGCTCTAATTGAATGGTGAGGAATACAAAGGAACAAATATAGCAAACACTTTAATATACAGTGTCACGTAATGCAGAGATTCCTGTCCCAACCAAGAAATACGAATAAACCTAAAAAACAAAGATCCAAACATAAAGAGACAAGTGCACGCAGAAAAAGACAACATACAGGGAGTTCCAAATGGTGTGCTTTGACAGTAAGGATGAGGAGTGTAGCAAATCGAAACACAGCATGCTATGATGAAAATGCACGGCGCTTCTGTTTGTGTTACCATCAATGGAAGGAGCGGCGGTAGCATTAGCTGTTATACAGACTCGGCTTGCAGACCTGCAGACGCATTCAAACACATGTACGAGCGCGCGCCCACAAATGTATCATCTGACGTTTGTTTAAACGCTCATAGCAACGGTGGTCCTCCTTGGCACACGCAGAATAGAGATCAATATAAATTGATCAATGCATCTGCAATTTCTCTCCCACCAGCTATTATTTATTCGTCTTCTACTGCTGAGATAAACACACAGACACACTCTCGCACACACACAAACACACACACACACGCACACACACACACACGCACGCAAGCACGCACACATGCACGCACGCACGCACGCACGCACGCACGCACGCACGCACGCACGCACGCACGCACACACACACACACACACACACACACACACAAACACACTGACAGACAGAGGAGCTGTTTGCCCTTCAATGTCAAGTTCAGATGATCTTGCCATAATCCCTCGTCTCACTTTCACCTTTCTCCCACTCTTCTTAATTAATTGTATCCAACACTCCCACTTCTAAAACAAATAAATCTCATAGTGTTGTGCTTTGCATAACAGAATGGTCTCACAAAATCCCCCCCCCCCATTGCGCTCACTGAGTGCTACAGTGTCAGCGTCCAAAACAAATCAATTGATGAAATTTGGTCCCAAATGTTCATAGTGGCAGCTATGCAGTGTGTGTGTGTGTGTGTGTGTGTGTGTGTGTGTGTGTGTGTGTGTGTGTGTGTGTGTGTGTGTGTGTGTGTGTGTGTGTGTGTGTGTGTGTGTGTGTGTGTGTTTGGGTTTACTCATGGTAGAAAAAATACTTCTCATATGCATCCCTCCCCCCCCCCCCCAACGGCTGAAGCAAAGACAGCAGATCTATATTTGAACCATGCCTGCTGTCTGCCAGTGAAAGAGACATCTACAAGGGGTGAAGGGAACAGGCCAAGGGGCACGGGACAGAGAGAGAGTCAGTCATCCATCCATACTGCTGCTGGTCCGGGCGACCCTGCACACCCTGCAACCAGCCTGCACCCATGCACTGAAGAAAAATAGAGAAAAGTAAGCCAGAAGAAGAGAGAAAGTGGAAGGACTGGTGACAGCATGAAAAGCTGTGTGTGAGGGAACCCTGTTCCGTCGTGAGGGTTGATAAGCCAGGCGGGCGAGCGGCAGGCCGAAGAGGTAGTAGGGCGCGGGGTCAAAGGTCGGAGTCGAGGCTGGATGGGCAACGCCAGGTCGCAAAAGAATGCCGTGCAACCTTAAGCGGATCTCTTAGAGGTGTGCCGCTTCGACTGCGTTCGGACATTCAGCTGGGCCGAACGGTGGTCAATACCAGCGGGGCGGGATTAATGCTTTCTAGCCTATCAGCCGGCCTTTCAGCTGCCACCCCGTAAATCCAGTGAGCAGCAGGTCTGTTTGGGAAAGCCTTTATAAAGGTTGTAAATCCTCTTGCTGTATAATTGGAACTGTCCCCCCACATTTGCCGGGCCTCTATTAGTATAATTGCGGTGCAGGAGAGGCCGCGTGGTCTTTCCCGGCAGATCCTTGCCGAGGACTGTGATGGGGTTGGCATTGGCAGGGCGGTTGGGGTTTGCTCCAGTCAGCCCCGACAGCGACTCGACTGCTCTGCGTCTCTTTCATCTTAAGCTCCTCCCTCTTATTCAGCCTCCCTCCCCGGTCGTCCTCCCGGCTGTGTTCACTTGTTGACATATTTGAGATCAGAGGAGCACGGCGGAACACCCCGGGAAAAATAAGTGCTAAAAGAGCACAGACGGCCAAATTGAACTGAATAAGGTTTGATGACAAAGAACAAAGTTAACATGAAACTGGAGGGAGAACAGATATGGAGGGCCTGCAGGACTTTTTTCTATCCTTAGCTGCTAGAAGTTTGTTGATTGCTGTAGCACTTACTTTGTCATTGTTTTCAGTATTTTGTCATACGTTGTGCGATATCACAATATCATACCAGGACTTCCACAAACATCTATCAAGCGTCCGTCATGTGAGCTGATTATGTAATGTAATATGTCAAGAAGCTGTAAACACACACTTTGTGAGGTACTTCTGCTTTTTCAAATAATTTCATTGTTATCAGACAGTGTGTGTGCGGGTGCGTGTGTATGTGTGTGTGTGTGTGTGTGTGTGTGTGTGTGTGTGTGTGTGTGTGTGTGTGTGTGTGTGTGTGTGTGTGTGTGTGTGTGTGTGTGTGTGTGTGTGTGTGTGTGTGTGTGTGTGTGTGCGTGTGCCTGTGTGAGTCTTTGCACCTGTCTTTGTGTGTGTGTCTATATATTATATATTGGGGGGGGGTAGAGATCTGGAATGTTGCAAATCCTCTGGAGAATGGAGCATAACATTGATACATTATTCATGATTCCAGTTAAGTCCAGGCGTTGGATTTTCAGAATTCCTTAGCACATGCTAAGGAATTCACAAAATATACATACTTCTCCAATCCACAGTGTGGATTGGAGAAGTATGATTATGCATTCTGCCCTCTGCTACAAATCCACATTCAGATGTGTTCAAATGTTAATATTATTTTAGATAGATCAGGGATTTCATGTCCAAACTCACATGTTATAATTTCTTTTCATGTATAAGTCTATCAGATAATTAAACACAATATGAAAGTGCCCAGTGACTGTAATAAGAGATGCTGTAATTAGTAGTACTAATTAAAGTGGCTAGAACAAAGGAAGGTGAGCAACTCTGGTTAAATCCCAAAGTCCATCAGAAATCCTGCCTAAATCCCTGGATGGAGTGAACATTGATTCAGCCATGAGAGCGAGTGGGCTCCTTGCATGCCGGACTTGAGCCATAAGTCCATGTGACAGAGAGGATCAAGGTCTATCTCAGAATGCACTTTCATTGTTCTATACCTGTCTGGTAAGTCCCTTTGGAGAAAGAAAAAATGTCTGTGAAATTAATGAAATTAACATGTTAAGTGTTTTAAGTAGTCAGAAGGAACAGAAAAGCACTCTACACATGCCAACAGTTGATTGAAACCCTCATTTAAGATTAGGCTGTGTGCCATTCAGGGGTCGCTCGGTGTGGCAAGAATGATTTAACACTTTCTCTTCTCCTTTCTTCTTGGTTTTGAGTACACTTCAAATGTAGACAATTTCTCTTTGAATATGGGGTCTCCGGATCATGGAATGAAATCAAACACCCTTCCTGAGAACGGCTTCATCTTTTAAAGTGAGCGAGGCAACAACAAAGGAAAACCGCCTCTGTTTGTATTATGGGATGGGAGCAGAAGAAGGGAGTTCTCTGAGCGTCTCGTGGCGGTCGGGCACCAGACAGGGGGGACGGGGTGACGGGACAGATGGAGGGAGGAGGGGGGCGCGTCTCAACCCGGGTACATACCAACTAAGACGTGATGCATCTGGGCATTTGCCACACTCGAAGCCCCCTGTGATTTTTAAACGGGGCCCCTGGAAAGTATTGACAGAAGGAGATAACGCTTGTGAGGCTGTGATGTGGGGAGATCCTGAAGACCAGACCCATCACTGACAACAGAACTGAGATGTGCATCACCACTATTCTTCATTTTGGTTATTTGAGGGCAAGATTAAATTAGATGCCAACACACAATCATGTTCACAGTTCAGACACACCCTTGTTTGTGTTTGTGTTTCTTTTCTGAAGTATATTTAAACTCAACTCGTGCAGAATGTCCCGTAGCCGTTAAAGGTAATTTGCTCAAAACAAAAAGATCTAGCTAACCATTATTTCAAATAAGTCCAGCAGACGACAATAGTATTCCTTGACTAAATGAAGACAGCAGATAGGGAGTTTGGCCAGCAATTGCCAGTTGCCATTTTGTTTCAAGTGTTTGATAAATGTCATTCTCATTCTCATTCTCAGTCTGACTTTTTCTCACACAGACGGATGCACACACAAATTTACCAAGTGATGGGAGGGAATAGAAAGTTTGAAGGACAGAGGTCACCCCTACTATTTTAATCTATTTTTGTATTGTACTCCAGTGCAGATGGGGCAACGAAGCCAGGGTTTTGTCAGTATGCCTGAGACAGCATCCCTGTCCTTTCCTTCCTATCATTGTGTTTTTCTCTCTAGGTCTGCGTCTGGCATCGTTCTGCTTCTCAACTCAAGTCTGCCTCGTTCACTTTTTTTATGATCACCTATATCTGTCTATTTTCTCGCTTGTCAGTCTATCTGTCTGTCAGTCCTGCTCCTTCCATATCGCTAGCCGTCTCCTTTGTGACACTTCCCTTCACCTCTCCCTTCAAATTGATCGTTGTCAAATTATGTCTGTCGGTTTCTCTCTTTTACACGAGAACTCTGATTCTGCTGTCTTTCATGAGCTCAGCGGTGGATCGGAATGGAAAAGCCTGAGGACAACTCCTGGAGCTAAAAGTGCTTATTTACAGATTACTGTGTGTGTGTGTGTGTGTGTGTGTGTGTGTGTGTGTGTGTGTGTGTGTGTGTGTGTGTGTGTGTGTGTGTGTGTGTGTGTGTGTGTGTGTGTGTGTGTGTGTGTGTGTGTGTGTGTGTGTGTGTTTGTGTGTGGGTGTGTGTGTATGTGTGTGTTTGTGTGTGTGCGTGTGTATGTGTGTGTGTGTCTTGTAAGTGTGTATGTGTGTGTGTGTGTGTGTGTGTGTGTGTGTGTGTGTGTGTGTTTGTGTGTGTGTGTGTTTGTGTGTGTGTGTGTGTGTGTGTATGTGTGTGTGTGTGTCTTGTAAGTGTGTATGTGTGTGTGTGTGTGTGTGTGTGTGTGTGTGTGTGTGTGTGTGTGTGTGTGTGTGTGTGTGTGTGTGTGTGTGTGTATGTGTGTGAGTGTGCTACTGGCAAGAGTGCAACAGTGTTAAATGTGCAACCTTCAAAAGTATTTTTCATAAAGGGAGAAACAAAGAAAGCCAAGCGAAGGTCAAGGAGACTGTCAACACTAATCCAAACTGACAGTAAAAAATAAAAAGGTCCAGCCCATGTCTTGAAATATTGTAACTCTTGTCTCAGACATTATGACACACTGTTCACTTTTAAAGTTGCAATAAAAGCAAATTCAACTGTACAAACTAATGTTAACTTTAACTATTTCTAACACTAAAACGCAAAAATGGGTACTTATTCACTTCGGCGGGCTCACAAAACGTTAAACCATCCTAGTCCGTGAGAGCCAACGTGCCTGACTCGTGCACACACACCTCGACGCATTGGCACACAGGCTTACATTTGGGGCCATCATTAATTCAAACAGGCCGGACAAGAAGGATGCTTGCAATGACGTACGTTCATAAATTTTGCAGCTTATGGGCAACACGATGAAGTAAGGAGCCAAGTTGAGTCATAGCAAGGGTGTTCCTGAAGAGCCCTGTTCTTTTGTGTCGTGACCTGACCGCAGAGATCTACATTTAGCCAGAGGACCACTTATACTCACTCATCTATTCTCCTTATCACCCCTTCCTACTCAACTTATTTTCCTACTTATTTCGTTCTGCCACTCTCTTTTTAATATCAAAACACACACACACACACACAAACATATGAACACGTGGGCACAGACACACGCACAGACACACACACACACACACACACACACACACACACACACACACACACACACACACACACACACACACACACACACACACACACACACACACACACACACACACAAACTCACACACATACACACACACACACACACACACACACACACACACACACACACACACAGAAACACACACACACACACACACACACACACACACACACACACACACACACACACACACACACACACACACACACACACACACACATACACACACACACAAAACTGGCATATATGTATTTATAATGGAGCCATGTGTAATGATGTTTTGGTCCAACTTGTGTGTAGTAGTTGCATTCTTTAGGTTACGACTACACATATGTGGGCGTACACACTGTGGATGCTTCACAGAACAAAACACGGTATGATCTATGGGAAATACACTGTGTACGGTCCTAAGACAAAACAGACAAATCAATATTAAATAATAATAATATTATAATAATAATATTATCATTATACTTTTCCTGAATAGTAATTATAAAACCGTCAGTCCCAGTGTGTAAAAGACTCCGATTACAATTCCTGGTCCCTAACTTTCATTTTCCTCTCTTGTATGTACACTCTAATCCCTCGCTGCTGAGGACAGTTAGCTGGAGAGGAGACGCACAATATGAATTCAGCCGGCTAGGATTAGGGGTCACAATGCATATACTGACTACCAAGAAAGCTAATCACATTTGGCACGCTAGCACTGGCCAGGAGGGATATGAGGAAACAATTCAAATGCTTTTCTTTCTTCCCTTCTCTATCCCCTCCTCTTAGATATTCATCACAATGTGCTGTGCAGTATGACCACTTTTGTTTATTTGAACAATGCATTTCAAGCATTTAACAATGCTCAAATCTAAAGCCATTCTTATCGTCACATAATGGAAATCATAGGGCAGCCTATAGCTGGACAAAGGAATATCCTACCATAGGGTGCCTCTATTCATGATTATTACAGTTCAAAGATCACCTACAGACTACATACTGTTTAAATGCTGGTCTCATTTAGCTAGCAATTGCCATTTAAACCATTGAAGTAGCAGTTCAGTATATTTCATTAACAGTTTTGGCAGCGTTTGGAAGAAGGGATCCAGGTTAGGGCTGAGATGAGGGTATTTTTGGGGGTTTGAAGATCCATTCGATTTCAATGACAAAGGGAGCAATTTAAAAATAGAAAATACATTTATTCCTTAGTGAGTAAGCACAGGCTATTTACGTTTACTTTTTACTACAGATAGACAATTCAGAATTTGGGCTGCTGAAGTCCATTACTTGTCAAAAATTGTCGGTGACTACAATAATGTATTGCAGTAGCAAACCAAATGCATAAATTAATCGAAAGTTACAAAATGAAATGAATACTGGAGAAGGGCTTTAAGTTGTTTCTCATGCCAAATATATGCCTCATATCGTGTCAAGGCTCAGTATGTTGTTTCCTTGGTAACTAAAGGGTCACTGGTTACGTCTCTGACTCCCGCTTGCATAAGTATTGAGTTTGCGGCAAGTTCAGTGTCTATGATTGAGAAGCCTCCGTTTACTAGTAAATGCTAGAGGATAAATGGACTGCATTTAGACAGTGCTGTTCTAAATAGTGGTCACTCAAAGAGCTTTAAAGTATGCCTCACATTTACCCATTAACTCATGCATTTGTAGACTCATTAATACACAGCCGGTGGTGACAACCATGCAATGCAACAGCCAGCCTGTCAGGAGCCGTTGGGGTTAGGTGTCTGGCTCAGGGACCCCCCAAACAAACAACTTTCCGGTTGCCAGGTACCCTGCTCAACCTCCTTAGCCAATACTGTTCTTATTGGCCAAGCCCTCTCTGTCGGAGTCTTACGTTTCTGCCTCATTTAATGGAAAAAATAATCAGAGTGATAGACAACAAAGGCAGAAGAAATCTTCAGTATTGAGAGTATTTTGAACATGGAGCCGATGCTGTACTGATATCCATGAGTTACACATGCACAAAGAGAGTTTGGATTCAATGCAATAACTTAAGTATGACATTATTTGAAAAGATTATTTGAACGGTCTTCTTATATCACTCCTACTCCTAACTGCATGGTGCCTTCTCAACTGCTGAACTGTGTTTGTGTGTCTTAGCGCCCCCCGCATGTTGGAAAACTTAATGATGAGGGAAAAGAGAAAAAGGAGTTTTGAAAATGTGACGTCTAAAAGTCGTATGTTGACGCAAAGGATGAAAGAGCCACAGTGAAGGTATTGTACAGTAGCAAGAGGAGCTCCGATGGTCCCGTGATGGGTCTTTGGGACGGGGCCTGTGGTGAATGTAAAAGAAAAGCAGCCGTGGGAAGTGGAGCATGTATAATGTTCCTCAATTGAAATGCTATTACTGATTTTGGTTTTCCTTTCAACTCGGATGGGCGTTTGGCTCTTGATGGACATTAGGGGCGGTTTTGGTCACTCAAGTGCAAATGGTGGTTATAACTGAAAAACCTCTGACTAAACTGTCAGTTAACTGCTAAAAGGTTTTTATTTCTTTACGCAAAAATACACGGTTACAAGCTTCTCACCGGCACAGCCGTTTCCAACCTGATCCTAATGCCCTACAAAATTTCTCAAACGAGAATGTGCGGCCAAAAAATCAATACCAGACTGAGAAAAAGTAAAGTGCTAAAACGTAAATCCTCTGTTTTATAGGGTTGTTTGTAACGTGTGCGTGTTACGAAGCAAAGCCTTAATCTTCATCCAACCGGTTTTCTAACATTCCCCCGGCATTTCCACTCTACCTCAATGCTCTCCATCATAGAACCAACAGCATTTTAATCGAGAACGTTTTTGTTCAAATCTGTTATCCTATAACCCCAAACTCAATCTGATCTCATAGCAGCCCTTTTCATTTTGTTGTGAAGCGAGGGAGAGTGAGAGCGAGAGCAAGAGAGAGAGAGAGAGAGAGAGAGAGAGAGAGAGAGAGAGAGAGAGAGAGAGAGAGAGAGAATGAGGGAAGGAAGGAGGGGCTTTGTACCCTGGACTCTTTCTTTGCGGGCCTGATCACCTCCCCTTGCTGCTGTGGCTCCCAGCGTCCCTCCTCCCGCTGTGATCAAAGCCCATGTTTAGAATACATTTCATGTCCCCGAGTAATTAAGGCCTCTGTATAATGGCTGTGATATACTATGTGCCGCCACGAACATGTGATGCCACTGGATACACATTAGCTGTTGTGGGTCAGCCAAGGAAGCCTGTGCATTATTAAAGGCCCATCCATAGTGGAGTGAGGGGGGGGTGGTAGCTTGTTCCTTTAGTCTGACATCACTCTGAGGTGTGGGCAGGCACAGGTGGGGGGGAACAGAAGAACAGATGGCCAGGGGTCTAGTCAGCGACACATGGGGAAGGCAGAACAGAATGACGAGGTGCAAGGGGCCAACAACATGGAGAACATGGAGGTTTTGCATTTACAGTAGACTCAAAGTCTTAGTTGACCTTTCCTCTTAAAGTAACTCTTACAAGTCACCCTACACCGTCTGAAATATGGCTTTAGGGGGGCATTAGGATTAAACTCCACATCTGTAAGATTTGTATTTATTCTCAGGCTTATATGCCATCCCTTGAACTCCTCTTTCAGCTAATTAAACTGAACAAAAGGCTTCTTCCTGCTCCAAAGTGTGCACTTATATATTAATAGGATACTATCAAGGCATGAAACTATAGGGAATAACGTGTGCAGAGTCAGCATCGTATGCCTGAGTTGAGTCTGAGTTTGTAACCTGATGAGGCAGTCCTCCTTTTGCCTTCTTATTTCACCTAACCTCAAACACACACGCAAACTCACACACGCACGCACGCACGCACGCACGCACGCACGCTTGGCGCACGCACACACGCACGCACGCACGCACGCACACACACACACACACACACACACACACACACACACACACACACACACACACACACACACACACACACACACACACACACACACACACACACACACACACGCAGCAAGAGGGTCCATTCACTATCTGACTTTTACATTTCCAAGTGTAACTGAGAAATACCTACCATTCTATCGAGTCTATCAAGTTTAAATAAGGGCCTTTTCTTTGCTGACAGAATCAGACAGGAAATGCCCCACCCCTGATTCCTTCCATCTAAATCACTCTATGTGACATTCATTTCGTCAACGCTTCCCATTCTTACGTCTATCATTTGCCCTGGGTTGGTTTGTTCCACTGCCTCCATCCCTCCCACTCTCTTACCACTTTCCTCATCAACATTCTCTTTGTATCTGCAGCGGATGAAGAGGTTCTGAGCACCTGTTTGTGCTCATTATAATTATATGAAGCCTAAAATTATTGCTGTGACGGAAATTTGCTTCAAGCTTATGCCACACACACAAAGTAGGCTCTTCATCTCCACAGTCTCTCTGTGATATGCAGGCAGTTACTTTTCAATTGGGGGCCAAAAATCTAAAACCAAAGGGCATATCTCAACCATGCCTTTCCTAGAAGCCCTGTGCTGTATCTGTTATTTATCATGTCTCATAAAAAACATGGGTCTAATTACATGTGATTCATGGTGCATGAGCTCCCAATTATCTCCAGTATAAACAAAGATATGTAATAATACCTTGTAATGACATTTTCAATCAATTCAGCTACTCACTACAGTTTCTTTTACTAGGGTATGCCCCATGAATAACTCCAACATAAGCAGGGAATAAAACACAGAGTCACAAACAGAATCACCCAACTCCTTGTATACAAGTCTTGTGTTTCTGATCAAATTAAATGTGACAGTTTGCAAAGGGACGTGAACCCAAATGTAGAGATCAAACTCAGGGTAGGTGAAGAATGGTGCTTGACTTTGTGAACAGAGGCAGACGGAAACAAACAAGGAAATGACAAACTGGGGCCGGAAATATATATATGGAACACAGCTGGATGATCCACAAAGGTGAGAAACGTTCACTAAAGACACCCCCCGATGCGTTTCAATTGGTAGCAATTGCGCTATTTAGTCTTTGTGAACAAGCCAATTGAATTGACCACCATGCACCCCACAGCCCTCCTCCAGCAGCCCCTAGCTGCACCCTTCCTGGATCCAGCTGGCAGATCAGCACCCTGGCCAGCTCCGCTTCCTTCAGAGGCCCAGCTCAGCCGAGACTCATCACCTCAATAATCAG
>NC_079426.1:21820138-21830138 GCF_026213295.1 Gadus chalcogrammus | reverse complement strand
ATGCCAAATGGTTTGGATAGCAAGCCCGTCAAAAGTGACTGGGTAAAAATGCTGCGACACTTTGATTCCCCATTTAACCACAACCATTAGTGGGTCCTTTTTCCATGGACAAAGACTTGAAGCTAATAGGATTAGACTCAGTCGGTTTAAATGCTTTACGTCTGTGATTTTCGGACAGACTGCAGAGTGGCTGGAACATTGGGTATATCAATACAAAAAACAAAGCAAAACTATTGGCTATTCAATTGTTAATCAATAGCTCAGTCCATAGCACACTGGAAAAAAAGCTGTCAATCACTCTCCGAAAAATTACCTGTTTCGGCCTTTTCCAAAACTGAAAGAGTCCTACGAAAACACTTGGCAATAAAAGTCTAAGAGATATCAATAATATTTTTTATCCAAGGCTTCTCATAGTACAGATACATGTCATTAAGGGAAGGTAGGTGTAGGGGTTGTGTTTTTACTGAAGAAGGCCTTCAGAATGGACTGCAGACATTGGGGGATCAAAGACATTTTGGATGGGAGTAGAACATTCTGGACACACACTTCACCATCCAGCCTCTTGATTAGTCCTCGATTAGGCCTTTCTTCCAGGAAAGTGTTTTTCCTGGAAGAAAGGCCCTTTCTTCTGCTTTCTTCCAGGCAGAAGAAAGTGGAGGGTGGAGGATGGGGAGAACATGATGAGCTGTGTATTGACTGGAGCCGGAATAAGGTATGGGTTGAACCGTGAACACCCTGAACTGTCGATGCGGAGCCTCTCCTGGTGAGCCACAGAGAGACATGTAAGATATTTATCTTTTGATGGCTTCACAAGGCCATAGGGTAGGAATGGGCGGGATATGTACACACATACTCACAGTTTTGTCTTTCTTATTTAAGTTGCACTCATCTGTGTAGATTAAACAGAGGGAAAAAAGGCTTCTTCTTGCTATGTATATTCAATATAACGCCGGTCTCCCTGTGGTCCAATAGAGAGGAATTAATGAACATGCAAATGCTGTCCTGCAACGGCTAGTCTGCCAACCTCTCTGTAATTGTCAATCCACCTGCTTCAATTTAAGTGTCCCCAAAGCAATGGTGCGCTCTGAGTTGCAATTAACATCAGGTGAAAACAATGTTTGATTCACGGCTACTCTTAACGCTGTGAATGGATTAAGCTCCGGGTAGTTCGTCAACAGGATGTCCGTCCTACCGTTTCGGACTATTAGTGACAGAAGCGGGCCTCAACGACACCATTAACAACAACAAGACAGAGACAGATAGGGTGTCAAAGAGTGATGGATTGAAGTCCAAAGTAGACAAATAGGCATCGCAATAAAACAAAATCGAAACCAATTTTTACGGTTGTTGTTTTTTCATGCGATATATTATTATTTTTCATTGGCCCAGTTTTATTGTTATTTTGCTGCCAAGAGCTGAGAGCCGGGGGGGTAATGGGTGCGGGGGGGGGGACCAAGTCTCAAGCGGCCAAGAACCAGAGCCACTCATCTCTAGCTGCAAAGCTGGAGTATTTGTGTGCCTCATCCAGGCCTCCGGGGGCTGCTGGACAACAAGCTTGTCTGTGTGGCCAACGTAGTACAATCAGCTAACTCCGTCCCCCGGCCGCAGCCCAAGACCATTCCCCTCAAACACACACTGTGGAGGTGAGGTGGAGAAGAAAGACCCCCTGGTCCTGACGTCGGGTGAGGCTCCGCCATACAGCCATGCCAAAGGACTACGCCTTGATTTCTTGATGGTCTCAGAAGATGTGCTTCTACCCATTCGTTGCTCCACGTCTTTTGGAATCTTTTTCCGCACACATTCTTCCCAGAACACCATTCATACCTTATGAATGAATGAATTGATTAATTGATTAATCTATGCAAATAATATACTGTGGAAAGTTGATCTATTTTTTTTAACCTTGCAATATGTCCCTGAAAACTGGTTGACAAACCAGCAGCCTGAAGATAGATAAGTTGATGGATGAATGGATGGAAGGATGGTGAAATAGAATCAGGGTGAAATGACTGCAGACATATTGAATGGCAGGGTGAGAGAACTCTGTCATGTGTCATGACACATCAGTTTGAATGCTTTGTGGAGGTGACAGGCACGAGTGATCCATGACCTTGAGGGTGTATGCCTTGTGTGATGTGTGTGTGTGTGCGTGTGTGTGTGTGTGTGTGTGTGTGTGTGTGTGTGTGTGTGTGTGTGTGTGTGTGTGTGTGTGTGTGTGTGTGTGTGTGTGTGTGTGTGTGTGTGTGTGTGTGTGTGTGCATGTGTGTGTGTGTGTGTGTCAGTGTGTTTTCAAAGAAGAGATGGACATGTGTGCCTATGCATCACGAACCAGCTGCACATTTAGGAAGATAACACTGCTTAGGAGGTCGTCTGGCAATCCAAAGGTTGCTGGATTGATCCCTGGGTCCTCCTAGCTTCCCCTAGCTTAGTGTCAAGGTCTCTCTGAGCAAGACACCTAATCTTGACTGGTCCTGACGTTAATGGGCGAATGTGAGGCAATAATTGCATTGCACTTATGCCGCTTTTCCACCGCACATGTAGCTCGACTCGACTCGACTCGACTCGACACGACTCGACACGGTAGCAGCACGGGTCGTTTTCCACCGCAAATAGTACCTCCTAGACGTGGGCGGGGTCGGCTGCACGAAAGGGCCGTGACGTATTTTTGTACGCGACGCAAACAACACCTACGCAACCCACACATGGACAGAACCCACATAATAACAATGGAGGACATCGATGCGATCGTATTCGTGTTCGTATTATTAGCTGGCATGTTGAAGAAGTTGAAGAAGTGGAATATGTTGGCTGCGGCACTGCTATGGCTGTTACCAGCATGGTTGCCATGTCGCTCTCGTGACTTCGTCACACTCTCTGGCCAATCAGTGGCCGGCCGTCTGCCGACGTCACCTTTTAGCATCGGCTCAGCTCGCTTGGAACCTAGAGCGAGGCGGTACTAAAAAAAGCAGCCACTTCAGGTACCAGATACCATGTTTTCGCAGTGGAAACGCGAAAACTCGACTCGAGTCGTGTCGAGTCGAGCTGGTACCATGCAGTGGAAAAGCGGCATTAGAGTGGCCACAGGAAAGCGATCAGGAAAGCATTGTACAAATGCAGTCCATTTACTGTTTACTTCTACAAATAGAAATACCGAACACAACACTACACACATACAATGCAAACAGTGACCAAGATACACAGTCAAAAACACACACACACACACACACACACACACACACACACACACACACACACACACACACACACACACACACACACACACACACACACACACACACACACACACACACACACACACACACACAAAAACACACAGTCACACACATTGCAGACGATACACACACAAACACACAGAGATCCACAGTGGAAAAAACACACATGCTATCCAGAGGCGAGAAGTGAAAGGGAGTAGCGATCAGATTGTAAACACGCAGGGTGTGACAACGAGTACTTGGCTGCCGGCCATGTGCCTGTCCAATCAGATCATGGAATCAGTGTGTGAAGCCACAAAACGGGAGGACAAGGGGCCAATGATTGACAGACGCTTGGCTCCTGAGGTATGGATGGAGGGCAGACGAACGGCTGCATAGGGTCTCTTCAACGACAGCCCGCTGTCATGATACGACATCATGCTGGTACTGAGACTCACCGACTAGGAGGGACACCTCTGGGTACGATGTGTATTAGTTGTAGACGTGACGGTGGTCATGATGTGGTGGTAGTGGTGGTATAATTATTACTGCCAACATTGTTCTGGCAGCACATAATTGCTGTAGTGTTCTAAGTTAGATTTTGCAGGTGTCTTATTGCGCAGGGAGGAACCTAAAGGCAAAGCTCTGACTAGATGGATGTAGGTGCAGAAGGTTTCTTCATTTTGTGAAAACAAACAGAGAGAAACAAAACAACAATAAACCGAAAAACTGGGGCAGGAACTAAGGAAGTTAAATACTGCCCCACCTCAATATCATCGAGGGGGGGAAGTACCTCCCTCAAGGAACAGCTCCTTGCGTTTCTCCAGGCTGTGATTGAGGCTCTGTGGTGGAGGCTCAGTGGTGGAGGCTCAGTGGTGGAGGCTCTGTGGTGGAGGCTCTGTGGTGGAGGCTCAGTGGTGGGGGCTCTGTGGTGGAGGCTCTGTGGTGGAGGCTCTGTGGTGGAGGCTCTGTGGTGGAGGCTCTGTGGTGGAGGCTCAGTGGTGGAGGCTCAGTGGTGGGGGCTCTGTGGTGGAGGCTCTGTGGTGGAGGCTCTGTGGTGGAGGCTCTGTGGTGGAGGCTCTGTGGTGGAGGCTCTATGGTGGAGGATCTGCTGCATCGCCGGGCCGGCTCAGCGCTAGCGATCTCATGCTGGGGAACACAGCTAAGCAGGTCAGGAACAGGGCTAAGCAGGTCAGGAACAGGGCTAAGCAGGTCAGGAACAGGGCTAGGCAGGTTAGGACCAGGGCTAGGCAGGTTAGGAACAGAGCTAAGCAGGTCAGGAACAGGGCTGAGGCGGGGTAAGGCTGGGTGGGGCTGGGGGTTTAAACTGGGAAGCGAGGGCTGAATCCTCTCCAGGATACTGCCAATGAGGCGGTATTCACACTCAAAGGTTGCTGCCTTGAACATGGACAATGAGGACATTTGTGCTTGGTTCCTTTTGTTGGTCGGTTTATTCTCTCACAGCTTGTGCAGAGAGGTGAGCCAGTGTAGGTAGAGAAGAAGTTCACTTTTAAAATAACAAGGAGCAGCGGACATACTTTGGCAGAAATATGGAACTTAACATTGGTGACAAACAGTTCACTAGCTACAGAAAGGTAAGAACAGGTGGCGATTTGGGCTAGGGCAGAAACTTTACAAAATGCTGCATTCCCCGTCGAATAAGGGAGCAAGCGTTTCCAACAACAGCCATTATTTGTACTAGCAAATAAAAAAGCAACTTCATGAAATTGTGTTGTAATCAGTGGTGGCTGGTGTTAAATTAGGAAAAGCGCACACCAAAAAACCCTCTTTTACATAATGTATACTGCCACATTAAGTCATGAAAGATGTAAAAGCTCTAATTTGAGTGTAATTTGTTCGAGATGCCAAAGCCACCCGTCAGCTATTGGTGAGTGATATATCGGGCCTGGTCGACAGCGCACGCCTCCATATGAGCCAATTTAGATTTAAGAACGCTCCCGGCTCATTTCTGAAGCAGGGCGCCTCTACCTGATTAGTTCGGGGAATCCATCGCGCCTGTCAATCACAAGTGTGTGGATGCAACACTTCTTAATGGTGGAGAAAAGTGGGTGGGTGGGAGCAGATATGGGGCTGTGTTTATTTTCAAAACCATGCCCTCCTTTATTACTTCTGCCCTCTTTCTCTCATAATACTCTCCAATCTAGCAAACAGCACCCTTAAGTGCCCATTACTGAGCATGACTGCAAAATAATGAATAATCTGAGACGCAGGGATTGACATGGTAAGAAAAGGCAGAGCAGCTGGGGGGGAGGGGGGGAGGGGTCGTTAACAGCCCCGGCAGCCGCTCCTCCTCCTGCTATAAATCCCCAAGTTCCACGCTGAGGTGCGGACTTGACCTTCTCTGCCCCTTGAGTGCCTTCTGTGCTCTGTCCCGTTTGGGCCGGAAAACATGCTCTGCTATACGATCCATCACAACAATACCTCTCCCCAGGACGCCACACGAGCCGCAGCTAAATGCCTAAAGCGCGGAACTACGATAGCGGGATCGGAGATGTATCAAAAAAAGAAAACAACCGCTTTCATTGTGAAGGGCTGTTGCCGAAATCACTGGTCTTACTCACTGAAAAACAAGATTACACAGAGTGGCGTTTTTATATGTCGGTGTGTTAAAGTGCATGAATATCTTAGGAGGGAAGCTATCATTGTTGTCTACTCCCCGCTACGAAATCAGACCGTTTAAGGAACTAGACTCTGTCTCGTGCTGTTCATCAAACTCACTGCCGGACTGAATAGAAGCAGGCTGGTCATGCAGAAAGGATAACAGTAAATATAGTGATATTGATATTGTATGTTAACTCCTCTTCTGTTCTGCGATAATACCTTTTGAGATGGGAATGAAAGCTTTACCAAGTCAGAGCTTAGGCTAGAGAGGGAACCAGAAAACCCTAAACCCTTGCCTTAAATTGATTATGAAATTATGAGCTGCATCTTAAACAATTTGGACCTTGTAATCAACCGGCTTGTTCCGAAATATTCGGAGACTATTACCCACTCCATGTTCCCCGGAAGTGTAGTTTCAAAAATAATGATGTTGAAAAAATGTATCGTCTTTAGCAGACAATCATCAGTTCCCCTGTCAGTGGTGGCACATTTGGACTAGGTTTAACAATGGCACCCAGACTGCCTCTAAATTGAGTAAATTCAAAAACCTGACTCACAATATTAGAGTGGAAATAACAAAAGTCATACCAACACCTTTAATTGGCCTAATAAACCTTAAAAAATAATAACAATTTAGTTGGATTTCAGTTCAAAATATATAGAATGTGGTGCATTCGTAAATATAACATGTACAACTTAAAGTGAGAATGTATAACAACTGGACTAGCTCATAGCTTAAAAGTACCTCAACGTATCTGTAGTCAATGTGGATTGATAGTTATTTTAATAATTGTATCAATATAATCGTATCCTATGTATTCTACAAATAAAATAATGCTGGCCAGCTGTATGAAGGTATGATTGCAGCAAAAGTCTTTAGCACCTGTACCTGCAGATTTTGTATGCGTACACTAAAGTCACAAATGTGTAACAGTAAATTTGAAGTCCTCAATATACAGTATATTTTGCATGTGTACTCTAAAGTCACAAATGTGTAACAGTACATCTGAAGTCGTAAATATTTTTTCTACCATTGTAAACACTAAATAGGGACTACGAGTTCACAAATCTGTGTTACATGTGTACAAATCCTATCCTGTGCATCACAACATCAAAGGGTCATGCACTTGACACTTTTGCTACAATCATTGCAGGGCAGTTGGTGCAAAACCCATTCACACACCCATGTTTCATAATCTGGGGACATGCACAAAAGTTGTGCATGTCCTCAGATTATGTGAACTAATGCATCAGAAGTTGCACATCTGTGAAATATTTTCTCACAAATTAAATTATATAGATCGCAATGTTCAATGAGCATTTTAATGAGCGAGCACAAGTCCATCGTTACAACTGCTTGAATCTGCTCCTGCAAGTCTCAGCTGTGGGTTTTTTTTAGGTCGTTTTGCAACACGTCTAGGTGGTACATCCCTCGCAAAAGTGATTTGTATCCGTATGAGGCAGAGCGTCCGTGGGCGGGACAAAATTGCAGCAGTAACCAATGAATATCGCCGGCAGGGGGTGCATTTTTCAAACTTCAGTGGGACCATCCAAGCAGACCATTCAAATACATTGAAGCCACTTGTGGCATGTTAATGCAATAATTTGGGGGGAATTCAGTTGAACTAAGTAATTTAATTTGACCTAATGTAAGATACCCAACTCTGTCGTGTAGGATGCCCTCTTGTCTACTTTCAAGGCTCCAGAAAGTAAGAGTTTGCTTGGATGGTCCCAGTGTAGTTTGAAAAATGCACCCCCTATGGAAAACACATATATTGTGTCAAGATCCACACATGAACCATCTTTGACATAATATTTCAATCAGGCTAATTGTTTGCATGCTTGTGCTGTGTACATCCTATGTGTGTGCAAGCTTATGTTACAGTTCCAACCTGCTTAGGCACGTTAAAATAGCAACACCAACTGCGCTATCCGCTAGGGCAATTAAACCAGAATTTTTTCGCTCAGCGGCGCAATTGCGAAATCGATCTGTACGATAGCACCATGTATCATTTGTGCCGGAACACACGCCTCTTCTTTACGCCGACACGCTTCTCACGGCGCAAGTGTGGTGCCGCCGGGTTTGCTGCGGGGGAAAATCAGCTTTGCTCCAGCTGCAAACTAGCAACGATACATGCGTCGTTGTAGAAAGTAAATTGCGCAGGGTGCAAGATAGGGCCCTTAATGTTTATCTTTTATATGATTGTTTCTAATTGACATGCTATTCTGAACTGCACAGTGTGAGTCTGTTTTTCCCTCCCTCTGAACTATGTTGAGAAAGATTGGAATAAGCACAGGGTTTGAACTTGTCAGCCGTGTACTCTTTGGTGCACAGTTGTGGGAACGAGTGGCAGTTTTCATCCTTTAAAGACTCCATAGATAGGCATGTATAATAATAGGGCTTCAGGCTAGATTTACAAACCAGTTGTTTGTTTTGCACAACACTATGCAGGAATACAAACAAATCAAATAATAACAGTTGAGCACTGTTTGTTTTGCAGACATTAATTTGCAAGTAGCATATATGTGTGTTGGGCAACAGATACCAGATAACAGATTCCAATTCCTACATTAGTTAATTTGAACGCATCATTTTAATATTCATAATAATCTATGATATGAAATGTTGATCCCTATGGGTACATTTCTGGCAAAGAGAGAGCCGTTGCAGATATGCTCTTGAATTTAAACTTTTTTTTTTATTATGGTGTATACCATAGCTTTTTTCCATACACATTTAATTTATCTTAACACAGTGGCACATATGATAAATCAGAAGCACATATCTCTAAAGCCACACAAGTTCAGCTTTGGACAAGATAGCGTTTGACAGTGAATGTAGGATTAACATAAGATTAAAACTGAAATGTCACTTGAAGGGGCCTCCTGCGTTATCATCTTGGTAGCACTGTGTCTTCTGTTTGCTAAGAAACACTGGGCTTAAAGTTGAATACCGTACACTGGTAGTAATCCACTGATCATGTGACCTCTCTTGGTGTCAGGCTTGAAACTAAGTGACCCGGGCTTAGAGTTGTAGTCGGTAGGATTCTGATTGGAACAATGAAAAAGTAAGAGCCAATGGACATGAAGCAGAGCTAAAAGGGAGTTGTAAAGTGTAAACAAACAACTTTTCATATATCCTCCAGCGTGGAGTTACAGCCCTGGAAAAGTGGGCCTGAGTGTGTGTGCGTTTGTGTGTGAGTGTGTGAGTGTGTACATTGATCTGTGACTGTTACTCTCTGTTGCCTTTGTAAATTTGTATTTATTTGTTTAAATGTGTGCGCATGTGTGTATCTATCTGTGTGATTGTGAGTGTGTGTGAATGTCCGATTATGTGTGTGTGTGTGTGTGTGTGTGTGTGTGTGTGTGTGTGTGTGTGTGTGTGTGTGTGTGTGTGTGTGTGTGTGTGTTTGTGCGCATTTATGTGTGTTGGCATGTGCTTGGTGTGTGCTTGTGATTCTATTTAATCTGCCCCTCTCGTGATTCACCCCTGGAAGAGTAATCAGTTTGCCCCTTAAGTAGAACTTTCAAGTCATCTCACCATAACAACAAGCTGCGGCATCCACACACACACACACACACACACACACACACACACACACACACACACACACACACACACACACACACACACACCACACACACACACACACACACACACACACACACACACATAAACACACACACACACACACACACACCACACACACACACACACACACACACACACACACACACACACACACACACACACAAACACTCAATCACACAGAGAGCCACACACACACACACACCACACACACACACACACACACACACACACACACACACACACACACACACACACACACACACACACACACACACACACACACACACACACACACAAACACTCAATCACACAGAGAGCCACACACACACACACACACACACACACACAACGACAAAGAGGTAAAGTACCAAGCATAACCCCTTCAAACAACCACCAGTTCTTTCACAATTCCTAGCAGAGATAGCAGGTGAAAAGCAGGAATACAGTGGGAGACAGAGCGAGATAGGATATGAGAGAGAGAGAGAGAGAGAGAGAGAGAGAGAGAGAGAGAGAGAGAGAGAGAGAGAGAGAGAGAGAGAGAGAGAGAGACAGAGAGAGAGACAGAGAGAGAGAG
>NC_079426.1:21802638-21815138 GCF_026213295.1 Gadus chalcogrammus | reverse complement strand
ACATACTTTCAACTTGAATCATTCCCAGAGATGTCTTGCTTCAACTGATCGACTTTTATGTTACAACCCCACGTCTGCCCTTACCAAGCTCGTTTAACGTTAACCCACAATCCAGTGTGGGAGACCCTGCCAAAATAATCTTCCCTGGTCTTTGGCCATTTCCTCGGCGATATGCAGCTAAGCTATCTGACACTCCATCATATCCCCAATTTCACACACACACACACACACACACACACACACACACACACACACACACACACACACACACACACACACACACACACACACACACACACACACACACACACACACACACACACACACACACACACACACACACACACACACACACACACACAAAGTTACGCCCCGGGCAAGACTATCTTCAAGCGGGGGGGGGGGGGGGGGGGTTGAACCTACGGGCTTCAGTGGGGGTTTCATTCCGTCTGCTTTCATTCCGTCTGCGCACGGCACCTTCTCAACGAGCAGGGGGCGCCAATTCGCCAATTCCCCACAGTGATATGATAGATAATAGAAAACCGCTTCGCAGCCCAGATTATTATTTATTTATTTACTTGGTCGTTCCGCCCCCCACGTGGCTTAAAAAAGTGCCGCCCCGGGCCACCGCCCGGGTGGCCCGTGTCTAAAACCGCCACTGCACACACGCACACACACACACACACACACACACACACACACACACACACACACACACACACACACACACACACACACACACACACACACACACAAACACACACACACAGACACACACACACAGACACACACACACAGAAAAACAACAAACACATCCCAGCCCACAATATTCATAAAATACACACACAAGCACAAATCCCAGTGATCCTCATCCCATCCCCATCAATTCAGCCTTGAAAAACAATTCCAAAGGCAGGAATAAGCATTAATCCATTTATCTACCACAAGAACAACCTTCTTAAACCATGCCTTAGGCAACCTTTTATTTGTCTTGTTGCAGACCACAGAGTCCCTGAAGCGTTTTTGACCAAACCAGAAAATGAAAGGCGTAAGATGTTTGACCTCGGATGATGGCAGTCACCATATCACACCTCACAAACATCGGCCGCGCGGCTCATTGGTCCATGTCATTTGACAGTGGGAGTTCAGAAAGCATTTTTCAACACACGATAACTGAATCCTGAGGGCAAAAGAACGAAAAGAAAGAAAACTCTGCACAAGTGCAGTCACGTAGGGATATAATCCAATCAAACAGAACTTACCTGTGGGTTGGCCAGGGAAAGTGAGACAGGGTGGATGGTTGGAGGATGATGCAGTCATACCCCAGAGGAATATTGAGGGGGGGAAAAGAGAGAAAGAGACAGAAATACAGTCAGCCAGGGCAAAAACGTTTTTGAGATAAATGATTGAATCTATCTGCATTTTATATGGATAGGATAGGACAATGAAAGCCTTTGAAATGACCTCCAGGGGCAGGATCATTAATATGTGAAACAACTTTGTGGATAAATTACTGATGGTGTGCGTCGCCGCGGGGACAAGAGAGGCAAACAAAAGAGGCCCAATTGCTCATTGGACGTCTTGGCAGCACGACCTCGAGAGCCGAGTGAAGTTATCCTTTATATTGGCCAGTAGGAACAGCAGTTGGAGGTGTGGGTGGTAATCAGCGTTAAAGGGTCCACACAGTGCAAGTACAAGTAAACCGGCCCCACTGTGGAAGTGATTCATAGAACTTAACGCGGGGCCGTAATAATAAACAAACAGCCGCTCAACATGGTATCACCATAATGACCATATAAGCAGGGGCATTAGCCAAGAGAAAGACTTTAGACAATTCCAAACATATAGTCTGTGCAAATCCGTCACTGCCAGCCAATTTCGAAGAAGCAGGTTCCACTATCTAAGCGGGCATCTCTCCGGGCGAGAGGCCAAACACCTGAACAGTGAATGAGTGTATGCCCAGGAAGGCTTGTTCAGAGAGGAGCTGGAGCAAGGCCAACTGCAGACCTCAGCGTCCCCCCCCATGAAATAATCCCTCAGCGGCTATAATTTATGGAGTCCTTGGGAGGGGACTTGTTTTAGTCAACAGGATAAATAGAATCATCTACAAGGAGCGACGAGCCCACTAACTTTTGCCCTGCTGTTTTGTTATTTTGCCAATGACTCTACAAAGTATCTGTTTTTGTGTCTATTTATAATTTAGGACAGAAGCCTGTGCCATCGACTATTTCCCAGTACATTTATAGTGACAGTCTTGTGCCACTAGGGGCGCCGAGATCGGATCACTGGGCTTCATCTTTTCACTGGGAGATTGATTACAAAGCCAACCCATTGTAACTACAGTAGTTACATAGGGCTAGGTTAAACAAATATTTAAATATTCATACAAGTAATAACACGTCAGTCATTAGTTCTTGATTTTCATCTTGTCCTTTGACTGATTATGTTCCAGCCATATGACTGTTGTACCACGACATCAAGATAAACAGACACCACAGATACCATCTCCATGTATAAATTCTAATCTATTCTAATCTATTCCAACAAAATTTGCAAAAATTCAGTTCCATTCAGATTGCAGGACCATATTTTTTATGTATTTCATTTTTCACAGTCATAACATCCCAAACACAGAAATAGCCGACTGCTCAACAATGCCACAGTTTAAAAAAATGTGGGAGATTTCCACAGCCACTTTTGAATGGGTAACACGGGTTTGTTGTTGTTGTGTAGGAAATATAATTGTTGTTTACACTATTTAATCAGTCACCCCTCCTGCTCTTTGTATTGTTTCGCTCCTCGTCTGTGCTCCAGAACAATCTGCCAGCGAGTTCCCTCCAAAGCCAGACGGGGGAATGTTGGCGTGGAGCATGTCTAATCATGGTGCTTATAGCTGCTAATGAACATTGCAGCCCCACCAGCATACGCACAACCCATCCTCCCCGCAATCAGCCAGCGCACCGCCCCGGCATCCAATCAGAAGACACGGCGAGTCTTTCAGCCAAATCATCAGTCAGTCAGTCAGTCAGTCAGTCAGTCAGTCAGTCAGTCAGTCAGTCAGCCCCGACACAATTTCACATGCCACCTGGGATGTCTATCAGCCAGCCGGGAGTACAGTACATCTCTGCAGCTGACCAGCCACTTAGAGGTTCAGCTTGTCTACCATCTTGTCAAGCAGACACTTTGACAGGCCTGTCTATTAGCTGGATACTAGCCAGGAACAGTCAGCCAGTAAAGGGGTGTCATTCAGTCAGGCGCCATGTCTGTGTATAGCAAAACATGTTTTTGTTCTCCTCACCAGTCAGTCAGGCAGCCCCAGCACAAAAGATGACTTTTATGTACTGCTATAGGCCTATCATTTATACAAATAAAAGTGGCAGTGGGATAACGGCTTTTCAATTGTAACCATCTGACTTTATTACGGCAGCAACACTGCAGGATTGTATTAGATTAATAAGGACACACATGTATAAACAGAGTTTATTCCTATTTGCAGTTTAGTTGTTTAGGCTTAAGTGAGGAAGACAAGATTGAGATAGATAGAATAGATAGATAGAATAAAAACACATGAAGAGAAGATGCAAGGATGTAGTTAAGGAGGAATTGGCTTTCCTTCTTGTCTCTTTATGTGTCTGGTGTGCTCCCGCCCCTTTGTCTAGCGTGCCTATTCATCTTATCATGCAGGAGCAGTAATAGGGCCATAAAACATTAATTTCATTATTGCAGCAATACAGTTAGCTAGACGTTGAGCGGCTGGGATGAGGGCGGAGGAAAGTGGTTAGCAGGCTGGGAAAACTCTGACAAAACGCCCAGACGTGCGTCCTCCTGTCAGGCCCTTTTATTTCCACTCATTTTTTTCGACTTCCTTTTAGTAAAGTCTACCCTGTGTTTTCAAGTGAGCTTTAGGGACGCAACTCTTATCGCCGTTTTCAATTTAATATAATTAAAATTAAATAACTGTATAATTCCATTTCGCCGGAGGCCCTGCAAAAATAGATGAAATTTCCTTGGGATGTTAGGGCCTATTAAAATAGTCACACAAAAGTGGAATCATAATGCTTCCACCACTGCACATAATTGACTAATTTCCTTTTTTAATCCCCTTTTTATTTGACAATCTTGATGAAACCTGATGAAAATACAATTATTCCACCTTAATTTAAGAGTTATTTGAGAAAATATAAGGACGTAAATCTACAGCATCTTTGGGTCTTGAGAGACACAAAAGCATCCAAACCTATTCTTACCCACACCTCTATCGCTCTCTCTCTCTCTTGCTCTCGCTCTCTCTCTCTCACCCCCTCCCTCTCTCTCTCTCTCTCTCTCTCTCTCTCTCTCTCTCTCTCTCTCTCTCTCTCTCTCACCCCCCCCCCCCCCCCCCCTCTCTCTCTCTCTCTCTATCTCTCTCTCTCTCTCTCTCTCTCTCTCTCTCTCTCTCTCTCTCTCTCTCTCTCTCTCTCTCTCTTTATATCTCTCCCTCTATTGGCTTTGAATTAACACCCAGTCAGATCTTAGGCTGTGATTAAGGTGCCCCGTCCGCTCCTTGTCCGTCGTTCGCCTCTCTTATCTTAAGGCTGTGTGTCCTTGTCTTTGTAGGTTATTACTCTTATTGTTGTAAACCACTTCCCCTTTCACACTGCACTAAACTTCAACCGCTGTGTTCCTTTCCTCCCTCCCGCTGGGTGTTTCCCGGGAGTTTTTCTCCTGCCCTTCAGATGGCTTAGGGGTTAGCAGGTGTCATATAAAGTGGGCCTGTGAAGCCCTGGGAGATTGGAGCTGTGATCAAGGGCTCGCATATACAAACCAGTTTGACTTTGACCTGAATTGACTGAATTGAAACACACACACACACATACACTCACAAATGCAAAGACACACACTCACACACACACATGCACACACATGCACAGACACAAACGCAAACACAAAGATATAAACACACACACACACTTTCATGCACAGACACACAACACACAAATAAATGACGATGAGATGTGTTGTCAATGGTTGGCCCGTTTGAAAGGTCATTCGGACATAGGACAAAGAACCAGTAAGCGCATGCGCGCGTGCGCGTGTGTGGGTGTGTGTGGGTGTGTGTGTGTGTGTGTTGGTATTGGTGAGCGCACATGGAATTGTGTCTTTGCATGCAAGTCAGTTTGTTTGCAAGATGCTGAATCATATGTCATCCACAACATACCCTCCCTCTAGGTGCCGTTCCTCTTGCTCTCCAGCTCATTGGTTTATACGACAACACTGTTCCTCTATGTTCCACCTAGTCTGCTAACATAAATTCAGAATCTGCATTTTGTTCATAAATCCGGTGTCATGAAACAAAAACACACCTTATGTCATGGGCTGCCAGTATAATCCTCCCCATGCCCAGCCCAGGGGGAAACGACAGTGATAAATACATCACGTACAGAATTATAGTTCCAATCCAATAACTGCGTCTGAATGTTATTAATGCGCTGGTGTTCCAGTAATTCCCTGTTGGTCTTTATGACTTTGATCCAAAAAGAAAACACAAATGGCGAATGATAAACGTCCTCCACCGACAGCGGATCAATGGTGCTGAACCACGTACCACATACTAAAGCAGGGCTTCCACCGAGCGCTGGATCCAAGAGTGTCTGACACATGGTCACACACACACACACAAATTCATTTTATGAGGTGCAGGATCAGTACTTTGCTTTATGTGTGTGTTTAATGTGTGCGTGTGTGTTTACTGTGTGGTGTGGGGGTGACAGGGGCGCGTAAAAATGGGAGGCAAAAGACATAACCTTTGGAAGATATTGATATGGCCCTCCAGGATACTGGACGGTCTGTCTGTGGAGATAAGTGATAAAACCAGAGGCAGGCAGTCCTCAGAGAGGAGTAGAAGAAGCCAACAATGTCGATGTGCGCTTGCGGGCACACGTGTATATGTGTGTGTGTGCATGTCTGTGGGTGTGTGTGCATGTGTGTGTGCGTGTGTGTGTGCGTGTGTGGGTGTGTGGTTGTTATAAAGGATTGCGATGAGGCTATTCATAATGATGAGGTGCCACTGGCTGAACACAGTTTATGCATAATAAAGAAGGGAAGGGAGATGCAAAGAAAGAAGGTAGGATGCAGGGATGAAGAAAAATGGAAGAAAAAAAAGAAGTAAGAAAGGAAGGAGTAAAAAGAGAGATGATGATAAGAGAGCCAAAGCTAAATCACCTCAAAATAAAAATCTGATAATATAGCAGAATGGGGATTTTGTTTGGTCATTCCGTCCCACACACAGGGTTAATATTATGGAAATTAAAGCCAACCAAAAAACAGCCTGAGGGAAATAAAATAGAGTGGAGGAAGAAAGTGCAGAGAAGCAGCTTGGGTAAATCGTGCTGGCCAAATCACAGATCCTACGACACCTGAATCAACAACATAGACTCCATTCTGGCAATATCTATTTTATTGTTCTGTGCTCTATAGAACAATGTGTTGCCAAAGTTTTTCCTGTTATTCCTTTCTCTCCGCTGATAAAATCTGTGACAGGATTCATAAATATGAGTTCAGAACTGTCCAACTCCTATGCATTCATGTATTGGACACGATATCTCACGCCAGTCTCACTCGTGAGGGTTGGCTTTCAGTAACGTTCCTCTGTGATTCCCTGTAGCTCTACCAGGATTGCAGTGCATGCATTGTTGCATCGTAGCAGCGCTTCTGTTATGCAGTCAGGGTATTAGCCGCCATGTTGGCTCCCTGGACTCCAGCCGCCTATGGCTGCCCTTTCCACTCGGCCCGGCCGCAGCTCATACATCACGGGTGAAGGCGAACCCCTGCGACAAGCCATAGCCCTGCATTTGAAAACACATTACTTTTTAAGAGCCCCTGAGAAATCTGCAGAGGGAAAAAAAAGAGTAATGGCAACTACCCACTTGCTGCCCTGCGTCTGAATGTGTAGCTCCTGCTGCTGCTGTGCATTGGTGGAAGGAATGTGCATGTGTGTGTTGGGATGTGCCTGTGTGTGTGTTGAAGGATGTGGAATGGTGTTTGTTTGTGTCTGTAAGCATGCTTATGTATTTGTGTGTTTGTGTTTGATTGCATATGTGCGTGCATCCTTCCATATGTGTGTGTGTGGGTGTTGATTGGGCTGTGTGTTTGCGTTGATGAGGCATGTGTGCATGTTTGTGTATGTGTGCGTGTTTGAGTGCATATGTGTGTGCACAAATGCATAATTTGCCCGTGTGTGTGTCAGTGTGTGTGTGTGTATGCGTGTGTGTGTGTTTGTGTGTGTATGTGTGTGTTTGTGTGTGTACATATGCGTGTGTGTGTGCGTTTGTGTGTGTGTGTGTGTGTGTGCGTGTGTGTGTGTGTATGAATGAGAATACATTTGTTCTAGAGGCTGGGCCGTGCAGCAGAAGATAAAAGCAATGAGTCAAATGATTGGTTCTTTCTTCACTGGGGGGGGCCCTTGTCCCATTTCCTGTCCTCTTAACTAATTAACAACAAGTCTTGTTTCATTATGTTGGGGTTCTGATACATTCTTCAAGATTAAGCCATTGCTTCAGGTCGTATGCCGAGTGACAAGTAACTAATCAGGATTTTTATTTATTTTTGTACTTATCTACGAAATGTCAACTCAATATTAAGAATAAGTGTGGCTTGATTAAGATGAAACGACAATGCATACCCAGCCTGTACCTTATCTACTGCATTGTACAATATCATAAAAGTGTTAGCTGTATACATTAATATATTATTGTTCTAGCTATAGCTATAGCTATAGCTACAGCAATAATACTAATACATTGGCTTCTCCTCCAAAATAATGCAATATCTGTTGCCAAGCTATGCCTAAAGCGATCATTGAATTGAAATTAATACAATCTACTGTATGTAATCTCCTACAAAGGATATCAGTTATCAAAGTAAAACAGAATTATTACTTTAAGAAGAAGTACCGCATAAGTAATCACAACGCCTATGAATTTCCTATGGAAGTTGAGTCATCTCCTTTGTTTGTGATCCAATCAAAGTGATTCATTATTTGGATCACAAACTAAAAACCATAATCCCATTAGTTATTAAATCTGCTAATTTAAACACAGTCCCCCAACTCAAGCACAGCATCAGATAATGTGTAGCAGCTTTGATTAATTAGATTCATCAGTATTACAATTAATCAATGCAATATCCATTGATGCTCTTGAAAGCAACAACCAAAACAAGTATATTGAATGAATGTTAAACATAAGACAATATGTTCTGTGAGCTATATTAAGGAGGGCTCTATTTTGATGCTTTATCCGCACCAAAGCGGATAAAAACACATTTAGTCTGCAATTCAAAACCAACCAGCAATCAAAACAAACAATGAGAGAATGGATACAGATCAAAAACAAACACATTTTCTGAACAAAAGAGACAGATCACGTAATGGTAAATCAAATGATGAAGTTATATCTAAAATATGGCAACTGAAAGCGATGTGTGCAATAACATCATCCCGTTTAAGGAACAGCTTTGTGTCTGTAGTGATCGGCCTGAGGTATGTGGAAAGTATGTCGACAATTTAAGTTTAGCAAAGGCTCTTTCCCTTTCTCTCTCTATCTGCGAGGAAGACGAATGGATATCATCACTCCTGGCTGAGGAAGAGACAGAGCGTGTAAAGAAGAAGTAACACAACAGGAAAGACAGGAGCAAAGAGGCAAGCGATGGCCGGAGGGGGGACTTGATAGAGTGAAAGGGGGAGTGGAGACGGCAGGGGAAGAGCGAGAACAAGCCTATAAACCCCCTGATAGCATCTGGCGGCTGCCGCTCCACAACCTTGGTCCAAAATGGAACTCTACAAACATTGCCCGACAAAAAGTTGGAGGCACTTTTGTTGGGAAATAAGACAATTTAGACCGTATCCTTTGAACTTCAGTCACGAAAAAGGTAAGAAACCATTTTAAAGATATTGATGAAAGAAGATCTCATATGCTATTTTGATGTATAATTGTATGTGTTAATTATAAAGAATGTACCGTTCACATAAATATATTACTTATGTATAAATTAATGCATGCTGGGAGATGCTTTGAACACATCTCAGAAGCATCCATACCTGGTGCAGTTTTAAGAATGCATTTTAATGCAGAAAGTGAGGCATGGGCTTTTAAGAGGGCATTGCTGGAGTCTACAACGGTAGTCGTAGTCCCAAATGTCATCACAAGAATACTAATGTTTGATATCTGCTATCTTGGCTGACTATCAATGACCACTTAGAGAGCACTCTTAGCCACCTTCTGCACGGATCATATAGGCCTTGTGAGGGAGGTTTACGTTCAGGGGGGGAAGGCCATTGATTCTCACAATCACACTGGGAAGTTTTGACTCTTAATCCACATTAACCTGCAAGCATCCCTCACACAGTCACACACACAGACACGCAGCAGTACACACACACTCACATCACACACACACACACACACAGGCACATAACAAACACACAATTATACACACACACACAGGGTATTGCAGAAGCTGAAAGGTTAATTAGTCACCAAAGTGTGAGTCTCAAACGGTATCTTCCCTGTCTCTTACAATCTCACTGTCTCTCGCCCTCCTTCCCTCTCTACCATATTGTATATCTCTCTCTCTGTCCTCAAGCCATAGTTGGCTCCATGCTGATTTTTGGATTTCAGGTTCTGGGTAAACATTGCCTCTTCTAAACGAAGAAGATGAGTAAAATATAATCTTGTGTATTTTCATGCAAGTTAGTTTGTGTGCAAGATGCTGAATCATATGTCATCCACAACATACCCTCCCTCTAGGTGCCGTTCCTAGAGGGAGGGTACATCTTTTGGCATGGGATGCCCACGGTTTCACCTTGATGCAGAGGAATCAGCCGATGAGACGTTGCTTATCCAGAGGCGTGGGAGCTACATATATATATATATATATATATATATATATATATATGCATATGTATATGTGTGAATGTGTTTTTGTGGGCGTGTGCATGTGTGTGTGTGTGTGTGTGTGTGTGTGTGTGTGTGTGTGTGTACATCAGCTCTCCAGCTGTGCAGGTTTACTTCCTCTCTATTATAGTCTGTGCAATAATACAGACTGTTAAAACCGTTCATCGCATTCACGCATCTCTCTTCCTTGAGATGGATATAGAGACACAGAGACAGAGAAACAGCGATACAGCGATACAGAGAGACACAGAGACACAGAGACACAGAGACACACAGACACAGAGACACAGAGACACAGACACAGAGACACAGAGACACAGAGACACAGACACACAGAGACACAGAGGGACAGAGACACAGAGACACAGAGACAGAGACACAGAGACACAGAGACAGAGAGACAGAGACAGAGAGACACAGAGACACAGAGACAGAGACACAGAGACACAGAGACACAAAGACACAGAGACACAGAGACACAGGGACACAGAGACACAGAGACACAGAGACACAGACACACAGAGACACAGAGACACAGGGACACAGAGACACAGGGACACAGAGACACAGACACACAGACACACAGAGACACAGAGACACAGAGACACAGGGACACAGGGACATCGATGTACGGAGAGAAACAGACACCGAGATACAGAGATACAGAGAGACACAGATACAGAGATACACAGAGACACAGAGACACAGAGACACAGGGACACAGGGACATCGATGTACGGAGAGAAACAGACACCGAGATACAGAGATACAGAGAGACACAGATACAGAGATAAGGAGTTACAGAGATACAGAGAGTGAGGTAAAGGGAAATGTCATGTTGGGACAGGGCAGCAAATCGATAGACCCCGGCCACTCTATAAAATGACTGTGGGTAGTTTTTTCCTTGTGTTCAATATTTGTTAGCGTCAATATTTATTTTGAGCACTGTTGGTTTTCATCAATGTCAGCCCAGCGTATCATCATACATAACATAATTGCTATCTGTATACTACAGTGCACAGCATTGAAGGGGAGAATAAATGGTCTGTAATGTACAGATGAGGGTAAAACATCTGATGAATCTGCTGAATTGACTGGTGGCCGGCATGTGGCTCAGGAGGTAGAGCGGGTTGGCTGGTGACCGGAAGGTTGCTAGTTCGATCCCTGGCTCCTCATAGCTGAGTGTTGGAGGTGTCCTTGAACAAGACACCTCACCCAGACTGCTACCGACGAGCTGGCTGTCGCCTTGCATTATTGTCACCGCCGTCGGTGTGTGAACGCGTGGATGGATGGGTGAACGCTAGGCAATATTGTAAAGCGCATTGAGTGGCCACTGGTTAGAAATCCATTTTACTAGTATCCATTTTCTTACATGTCGTTGATCTTAGAGTAGGAGGAAATCTCCTGAGACATCCAGGGGAGAGACGCTGTTCCCATAAGCACACGACCACATCCATTTGGTTGAGCAGGAATCGCTTGTGTTTCCAACAGGGTGCTGGGTATTCTCCAGCACCTTTGATGTTACTGACATTGCTAAATTCTTGAAAGTCTTTCTCCAGGGAACAATAACATGGTCATACACCCTTCTTTGATCTCACTCCCCTTTCTTCCCTTGCAAATGTGTACGGGGGCTTTTTCCACCTCTTTGGAAATGTATGTATATATTTACATATTTGAATATAACACAATAGATGTATAGATATAATTTATGTACAGAGATATGTGTATAGAGATGTATCTCTATTTCTCTTTATACACACTGGTATTTCTTTAAAGATAGATAGATAGATAGATAGATAGATAGATAGATAGATAGATAGATAGATAGATAGATAGATAGATAGATAGATAGATAGATAGATAGATAGATAGATAGATAGATAGATAGATAGATAGACAGGTAGACAGGTAGACAGGTAGACAGATAGACAGATAGACAGATAGACAGATAGACAGATAGACAGATAGATAGATAGATAGATAGATAGATAGATAGGTAGATAGAGAGAGAGAGAGAGAGAGAGAGAGAGAGAGAGAGAGAGAGAGAGAGAGAGAGAGAGAGAGAGAGAGAGAGAGAGACTGTATAGATAGATAGAGGGATATAGAGATATGTAGTTATTGCTGCTGTTTCAAACCAGAATCTTTTTGAGGTTCCTAATAATTCATTTCAAATCTCTGAAATGTCACTTTGCATTACGTAATGAGGACAAAACCGCCCCATAACTCCAGATAGGATTGACGTGTAGTAACTTAACGAGCTTGACTGGCTTGGAAAATAACATTTTATACTTGGATAAATAACGAAATATGATTTTCCCCAGCGTGATACTCCATCTTGCTCCTCACTGCATCTCTCTCTCTCTCTCTCTCTCTCTCTCTCGATCGCTCTCTCTCGATCGCTCTCTCTCTCTCGATCGCTCTCTCTCTCTCTCTCTCTCTCTCGATCGCTCTCTCTCTCTCTCTCTCTCTCTCTCTCTCTCTCTCTCTCTCTCTCTCTCTCTATGCGACAGGCAGCCTTCTAACAGCTCCTGATTATCACACAAGACAAGAGTGTCTGATACCAACCCC
>NC_079426.1:21775138-21797638 GCF_026213295.1 Gadus chalcogrammus | reverse complement strand
CTCCTCTCATGGGAACTCCTACAATATAAACTCATTTTATGTAGACTGCTCTTATTGAAACTCCACTTATATAAACTCCTATTATGTAAACTCCTCTTATAGAAACATATATTTCCATAAGTAGTGTGAAGACTAAATAGACACTGACTTTTGAATCGTTTGAAGGAAATCGACCAATCACAGCTAAGGTGAAGAGAGTTTTTGATCTTCTTGATTTTCCCATTGGTTCAAAATGCAACGTTTTAGCCCTATAGCTGGGCAAATGGATTTGACCCATTCTCCCGTCTGTATGCGAGAAGCTCTGAATGAGTAAAGGTTAGGGCACAGAGACCGGCTTTATACAGTATACGACATTCATCTGGCAACCTTTTCTTTTTCATTTGGACTTTGGGCAATTGGATTAGGATAAGTTGGAATTAATTGCCGCACAGCTTGAGCAGGGTGGAGGGATTTTGTATATTTTTTTGGACTGAGGCTCTCAGAATAATTTCTGGATTTACTGTGGATGTGGATCACAACCTCTATTAAGGCTTATTTGATATCGACTGACTCTGGCAGTATTTCTTTCCTCTGTGCCGTTCTGATTTCAAAGTCCTCTCCTTTCACTGCCACTGTCAGGTGGAGCTACTTGAAAAGATGTTAGAGAAAGAAAAAGAGGAAAACCAAATACATAAACAAATAAAGGTATGCTTAGATTAAGCAGTAGATCGTAGATAAAATGGTTGAATGGTTGAAAAAGGATAATGACTTTACACAAATAGGTATTTTTTTGTAAGCAAAAACCTTCCACTTCCAGCGTTCTGAGAGAATATTCGCATATGCTGATTTAGCTCCACGGCAAATTTTAGCATCCCAGAGTTAAAAATAGTTGCCGCCACTGCATTACTGCACAGCAGAGTCAACATCACAAAGTAAGATTCTGGATGGAACACCAGCCTTGAATAAAATTTGGTGCTGTAAAAACCTTATTAGTCTCAACTATCAGCCATCTCACCAGTGGGTAAGCCTCACGGTGCTGTGGTGAAATACAATGGCTTCATCCCCCAGAAAACTAAAAGATGATTGTGCCTTTTCATCTGTTCCCCCCCCTCTCTCCCTCCATTGCTTTGTGTTAACGTGCACGCCATGGTGCGACTCTAGATTTCCCAGCTGATGCATTATAATGCAGACGTTAAAATCCATTCAAGTTCAACGGACAAAAGACAGCAGGTCCTCTTGCTCGACGTGTGCATGACCAAAGAGGAGCTATGGGGACAATCGATGCAACAACACCAATGCTTTGATTTGAAGAGGGACGGTCTCTGCGGCAGCTGATTGTGTGTACTCACCGCGCAAAGCTGTTTGACTCTGTGGAACAAGTGTGCCCCCATTGAGTAGAGTTGAGGAGGAGCAGTGCGTGTGTACACAGCTGTTCTCATGCGATAGCCTCTTATGCCTGTGAGCCCAAAAAGCGCGAGAGCCCTTTGGTGTGCAGGGCACACCCGCATCATGCGCATGCCACTCCACACAATTGCCGTGTTCACGAGACCATGAATGCTTGAGCGCATATGCACACCTCCCCCCGCATATGCAAACACATACACGAGCATGTGAGATACACTGGGTGTTTCACGTCTAGGCGGGGAACGTACGCACACATATCACACCGTCGTACAGACGCAGGCACAGGAGCATGCACGCACGCACGTCGCATCCTTCAGTGGCCGCATCCTGTGAAGATGTATCCAACATTAAACGTAATGGAAACATCAACGCTCTAATCGTTCCCTGCCAACTCCCCTCCCACACACACAAACACAGACACACACACAGATACAGAGACACAAACATACACACACGCAGGCACACACAAACCCAAGCAAACACACACACATACACATACACACACACACACACACACACACACACACACACACACACACACACACACACACACACACACACACACACACACACACACACACACACACACACACACACACACAGATACAGAGACACAAACATACACACACGCAGGCACACACAAACCCAAGCAAACACACTTACACACAGACACACACACACACACACACACACACACACACACACACACACACACACACACACACACACACACACACACACACACACACACACACACACACACACACACACACACACACACACACACACACACACACACACACATGCCTCCTTGCCTTCACCAGTCCCAAACTCTTACTCCTCTCCTCTTTTCTACACTACCCTTTCTCCTACACCTCAACTCCACACACGATCACGCCCCCCCTCTTCCATTTTCTCCCCTCTTCTGTCAACCCTGTTCTCTTCTCTTACCCTCCTCTTCTCTCATCTCATGTCCTCTCTCCTCTCTCCTCTATCCCCATCCTCCTCTTGTCCTGCCTCCCCCGGAGCTTCGGTGGCTTGTTAAGCACCAGGAGGAGCAGAGTGTGGACCGAGAAGGAGCGTGCGAACCGAGGAGGAGCGTGTGGGAGAAGAGTCTGGGGGAGCAGAGGGGTGGCCTGAGGAGACTGAGGAGAGGCCCGTGTGGACTGAGGAGACTGAGGAGAGGGCCCGCGTGGCCTGAGGAGACTGAGGAGAGGGCGTGCGGATTGATCGGTGTTGCACAGCCTGCTGCAGCGGTAGATGGGAGAGGATTACTGCCACTGAGGAAGGAATTAGAGAGGGATAGAAGAAGAGCAGCAAAGGCACACCTGCCATTTGCCTTCCCGGAGTTCACACTGAACTCTGGGAAATGGTGTCTGGCACCACCTGCTATTCTGTAGGCAACAGGAGACCAGCGGAGGATAGTCACGGAGATGCCTGGGGATCGATTGTGGGCCACAAGGGAGGATCAGTACTTATGTTGTTTAGCATCAAACACCGATATCAATTCTTTGTACATGTCAAACTTAGTTGCTTGGCAATACAGTTGATTCTTAGTTTTATTCTGTAATCGTAATATGCTAATCAAAATTTAAGAGCACGTTATTTAAAAAGTACACATTTATTATGCGCTTGAACGAACACATGCACACACGCATTAACACGCACGCCCACAGTCCTACACACAAACACACTCACACACACAGTAACACACACAATTACACACACACGATTTGGGCTATTCTGATGTCTGGCAGCAGCCTCTATAATCCCTAAAATTTGACTTGGCTTTGAAGAAGCTTAGCTGTACTGTGCAGTGGACTCCACAACGGAGGGATTATAAGCCACAGTGATTGTCTACTAATAAGCACAGCCATGTTTACATGTCGTGAACCAAAATCATTTTGTAAACTGAATTCCAAGTCCACCTTTCACTTTGTTGGAACACAATGTTATAGCACGCTAACTTTGCAAGCAAGCCAACCCTTCTCTCCTCAAATGTATGCCTTGAATCGAGTCAGTCAATCCACGCCAATCCAAATCCAGCAAATTCTTTAGGAGGTATGTGTCAGGGCAGCAGAGTGGCCAAAGTGCCACAGCGTGGTGAAAGTCAAGTGCTAGGTTAATTCAAAGCAATCACAAAATCAGTCAATTTAAATGGTCGGGTCCTCCCTCCCTGGTTTTAAAGGGTGTTAATCAGGGGACCGCTGGAGTGGTCTGAACCTGTGTGGAAAAGCAGCATTCTAATAAAAGCCTGCAGAACATGGCCACTGCATGCTTATCTGTAAATCATGCCTTGCCCCTTATCAGATTAATTTGGCTGCAATTTGGAGTTCCGGTGTTGATGGGGAGGAGGACCAAAGAGGGAATGATAATGAATGATGCATAAACTGGTCGAGGGAATACCTTTGTTGCGCAGGAAAGTGACTCATACACTCACACCCGCACGCTTCAGGATAATTATATTATATCATCTTATTGTGTCTGGCTCAGTGACTCTCCAAGATGATTTCCTGATGACAACAATTCCTGGCTATTTGAGTGATTTCTTCCTGATTTAAAGATAATTAGGATAATGGTTTAAGGCTCCTGAATTCATGTGAATTAAACCTGATCACTGTTTACTTGAAAACTGTATGATAAATTGTATTCTCTAAAAAAAAAAACATTATACTTCCATATTCCGGAGATACATCCCTGATCATAAATGATCGATTGTCAATAATTCACATTTAATGGGAAAGTGTTTTTTTCAAGGCTCCACCTAAAGGGTTGCACCAACAGCATGATTCATGTTGGTCTCCATAGGTGGTGCGTGACTAAGAGGGTTTTCTCTCCATCAGGACGGGTGGGAGTGTGATCTCTAGACATGTCAACAACATGAGGGATCATTTCATGATCCTTAGCCAAGCCAAGAAGAATCAAATTTGTCCCAACAGTTGTTTGGATGGGGTATACACGGTTTCCATAATTACTCCCTGTCACCTCAGCATGGGGTTACGGGGGTCGATCAAAGTGCTGTTGTGTTCTTATTTATATTTGTCTCTCTTTCTCTCTCCCTTTCTTCCTCATATACATCTCAAATACTGTAGATGCATAGAACTCATCGACAAGCAAACAAGCAAGACATAAGTCTGTACTTTATGTCTGGATGTGTCTGTGTGTGTGTCTGTGTGTGTGAGTGTGCGTGGGTGTGTGTGTATATCTATACATAGACTGCGATGGTAAGGCATACTATAGTATATGCATCGAAAACAGAGAGTTTGAGGTAGGCTGAGCGATTGCTGCAGCAGACTTCTGGATGGCACCAACAGCGAGCAGTTCAGTCATCTTACTGACAGATTGGAGGGAACAGCCTGTGCGCTGTTGCATTCTGGGAGGAAAACAAAAAAGGCATCCTCTTCTTGGTGTAACATCACTGCTCTGCCTGCCTCGCTACCGAACATGTCACAATGTTCATGTGTAGCAATAGCTGTCCCTGTCCTTGCATGTACGCACGCACATGAGCACATGTACGCACACTCACGCACGTGCATGTAGGGACAAAGAAATATGCACACACACATACGCACACACACAGACACACACTTATTTTGCTAAACATTGATGCAGGGTAGGGCTCACATAGATTAATGTACCACTGTCTACAAGATTTATCTTAAGCCTTGAAAATAAAAATAGGTTTCCATTGTGTTTGTGCAATTACCCACACCCTCCTAGTGCAACATGCCCAACCAAGGTACACAAACTTCCAGGAGTGGGGAAGGCCACACACATGGCCAACAGCAAGGACAAACACTCACACAAGCCAGACAACTTTGGAAAGTTCACATGTTTAACTTAGTATACAGTATAAATAGGATAGAGAAAATATTTCAGATTATTTATTTACTTGTAAACCGTGTGGAAAATTTTATTCGCTAGTACAATGCAGCACAACTTTATAGTTCACTGTAAATCAGGTGTACTACATTATTCAGCGTTGTTATTCGCTGGAATCTTAACGCATATGCATCATCTCATGAATAAATGTATCCATGTATATTTGAGCTCAGGGATCGCCTCATATTTGAATGATCTTTATGCTCTGACATGAACACTTTGAAATGACTAATCAGATGTCGTACAGCTGTGCAAAGTGACATGAGGTTAAATGTTCATATGTTAATGACTAGGACGTACTCAGTGAACAGGGAATTTTGACGGCAAAATACATGGGTAAAACTGCAATAACGCACACATACATGTGTTGTACATGCTCTCTCTCTCTCTCTCTCTCTCTCTCTCTCTCTCTCTCTCTCTCTCTCTCTCTCTCTCTCTCTCTCTCTCTCTCTCTCTCTCTCTCTCTCTGGCAAATGGGATAGGGAACTTCGGCAGAATCAATGTACCAGCTCAGAGTGTGACTGAGTGTTTCAACTGGACTGAGAAGGCCCATTACAGCCAGACAAGGATGAAGTTCTAGCCCTAATCCAGCCCTATGTATGTGTGTGTTTGTCTGTGTGTGTGTGTGTGTGTGTGTGTGTGTGTGTGTGTGTGTGTGTGTGTGTGTGTGTGTGTGTGTGTGTGTGTGTGTGTGTGTGTGTGTGTGTGTGTGTGTGTGTGTGTGTGTGTGTGTGTCTGTGGGGGTGGGGGTGTTTGTGTGTGTGTGTGTGTGTGTGTGTGTGTGTGTGTGTGTGTGTGTGTGTGTGTGTGTGTGTGTGTGTGTGTGTGTGTGGGTAGAACAGGGTAGAATACAGCTGCACACCGAAGCTAACCATAGTATGGAGGTGGAGACGACAAGAGTATTCTCATTGTTTTCAAAGAAGAATTACGGGAAAGTGTGTGTGTGTGTGTGTGTGTGTGTGTGTGTGTGTGTGTGTGTGTGTGTTTGAGCGTGTGTGTGTGAGGAGGTCGGGGGGGTTGTGTGTGTGTGTGTGTATGTGAGGGGGTGGGGGGGTTGTGCGTGTGTGTGTGTGTGTGTGTGTGTTTGTCGGTTTGTGTGTGTGTGTGTGTGTGGGGGTTTGTGTCCACTTGTTATGGTTATGGTGCCAAGACGGAACTTGATGAACTGGGATTACGTTATATCAGGCACTAAATGTTTTCTGAGGCCATTCTTTTCACTCCTCGTTCTACAGGCTGTTTGTTCCTATAAGCTCCTTCTATAAGCACCGTCACCATAGCCACACGCACACTTGACAACCCCGGCGTACTGGGACTTATGTGGCACCACAGTCCATTTCTCTCAACTGGCCCAAAAGAACACACGCTCACGGTAAAATAAAATAAAGTAAAGAAAGAAAGAAGATTAATGGGGGCGTTTAACTGTTATGGTTTTCCATTTAGGCCTGCGATAAATAGACAGAGCAGTACACGGGAAAGGAGGTGAGGACGGGTGAACGTTCTGTGTAGCTGGATGCTTCTGTCTTAAAGCGGACATCACTGTAGCTTTCTAGGCCACCGCTGGATCTCCCCATAGATCCAATACCACCCTGGTGCTCTGCCTGCTACACATACATCACTATATATCACACTTGCAAGTGTTATTCTGGTGTTGAGAGTGTGTGTTTGTGTGTTTCTTTTCATGTGTGTGTGTGTGTATGTGTGTGCTAGCGTAGGTTTAATGTTTGTTTATGATTTTTATTGTAGCACTCAATGTATGGATTTGGCGGAGGAGCGAAATGTGTGTGTGAAAACATGACCTGCATATTCTCTATACATTTTCACAGACTCACTTTGCCTTTCTAGACATATCGCCATATATCTTTATCCTCACACCTACGTAATTGAGGACAAAATGGGCCTAATTGGGAATCACAGCATTGAATCTGACAATGATTGGCGACCAATTAAGGCTCTGTGCCGTCTCCTCCCAGAAGTTCTGCTGTAACATAGTAGGACTGCTGGATCAGACGCGAGATAGAAACACATTTAGATGCACTCATTCAAACAGCAGACGACGCAAGCTTGATAATTGGGGTAGGTCTTTGGTGAGAAAAATCACACCCACAGTTGAAATTAGCAGTGTGCGTTTCATTACAGTGTGTTTATGTTTCTGTGTGTGTGTGTTTGTGTGTATGTCTGCATGCATACACAGAGGTTTTAATGACAAAAAACAAACTTGTTAGCACCAGGGTGTTAGTGTGTGTGTGTGTGTGTGTGTGTGTGTGTGTGTGTGTGTGTGTGTGTGTGTGTGTGTGTGTGTGTGTGTGTGTGTATGGATGTGGGATAAATGAGGTTGGCAGAGAGAGATAAAAGCTAAATCCGTCACAGTGTGTGTGGGCAACTTCAAACTACTCGCTCTCTCTCTACATCTCCCTCTGCATCCCTCCCTTCCTCTTTACTCCTTTCTTCTTCCCATCACACTTTATTTTGATCACTCATGTAGGCTGACTCATTGAAGATGCACAATAATGACAGAACCGCAGACACACACACATAAACATACAGTACACACATGCACAAGAACAAACACACACACACACGCATACAATCAGTACGTTTACATGCACAGCTTAATCTGATTAAGGCCATAGTTCGACTGTGTCCATGGCGGTGAGAAAATCGATTCATTGGCCGAAGCAATTCTTACCCCGGTACGATAGGTGGCACTGTGCCTATTTCAACTAGTGGTAATAGAGCCACCGGTTGACCTCTTTACTTCACAAGCAACTACAAACTCAGGCGGCCGCAGCATTCGAGAAAGATGTTTTCAGTAGACAGCTGTCAGTTCACTTCGGGTCCATGTCATTTCTCCGACGCTCCATTGTTCCGACCTCTCGGTCGTATGCAGACTCCTCCGGCGGCGGAGCAGCGGGAGGAGTCCAGCCGGAGGAGTCCGCATACGACCGAGAGGACGTTACAATGGAGTGTCGAGGAAATGGACCCGAAGTGAACTGACAGCTGTCCCGTATACGGCAACAATCCCTTTCTCCTCCATGTCGCGTTTCAACATGGACTTCAGAGAGTCATAGCCAAAGTTCCTTTACCCCAATTCCTTCTCCACCATGGCTGAGATAACCCTCACTACGACTAGAGTCTTTACTAGTTGCTGAAGTACCAGAAAGTCGGCGAACCTGACGCATTCTTCATGATATCAGAGAATATCCCCATCAGTTCGGCCGCGGCGCGATTATTGACAGGCTGGGAACTTTATTCGTAGTTCCACTAACTTAACAGTACACGTTTGCACAAACACAACCGGACTCGTTCATTTACTAAGCTGACACGCACGACGCTCGCTCTCCACGCTCGTCCACTCACTCTCTGAAATCCATCACACACACACACTGCCATACTCGTGCACACACATACGCTACTCTCGTAACAGAAGCATAGTGTGTACTGAATGCATGTTGATGATGATGCACTTCTTACAGGGGTCAATTACATCGGCCCCACACCGGCTACCTGCAACTCCTTCGCCACCTTTTTAAATAAATTGCCGTCTCTCGTTTTCCGACGGCGACAACAACATGACTATCGTATCCTTATACTTCCGGATCACGGCCCCCGGGAAAAATCTCGAGCATGCGCAGAACGCAAAAATCAGATTCCACGCAATCCGATCCCTTACATGCACGCTTAATTCGACTAACAATCGAATTATCTAGGTGTCTTAATTCGACTATGCGTGATTTGATTCGATTATAGTCTGACTAAGGTGTATATATGCATCTTAATAATCCAATCATAGTTGGACTAAGCAAATAATTTGACTTTCTTGAGTGTCATGTAAACGTACTGAGTGTGCATTTCATTATAGTCTATGAGCCTGAGAACAAAGTTTGAATGAAAAAATAGAAGAGCTTATTAGCCGCAGTGAGCCTTCTTGCGCATGGATTTCTCCTTCAGGAAGGCTGTGGCCATCGGGGTTCGAACATCATACCATCCGGTTAGCAGTGAAACACCACTGCACCGCATTCTGCGCCCCGATGCTAGCGGACAGGTATAAGCAGTAGTGCTCTCCTCCCGGCAGCCGTGATGGAGAGTTGCTCAGAGGGTTGACGCCTTGACCCCTTGCACAGCATCACCAAAACATTATTCTGAGAACTTGGGTCTTGTTCTACTTTTTTTTATTGATGTCATATTTTTAGCAACTCTGTGTCTCCCACCATGGCGAGCCCACGCTCCCTCATTACGTTCTGTTTTGAGTGTGATTACTGTAGACGTGCATGGAGCCTCGTTAGCCTCAGCTGTATGCAGGCACACACTGAAACCCAGGGGTTATCATTCAATCACTCACCCACTGGTTCCCTGCTGAGCCTCCAAAAACTGTCTCTCCCCCTCCCCATGACCTCTCTCCCTCTCCCCTCCACTGAGAGGCCTCATAAATAGAGCAGCGCTAGATGGGAGAGAGGGAAAGAGGGGGGTAGGGAGGGAGAGAGAGCTCGGGGAGATCCATAAATGAGTGAGTGGAGGGAGTAAAGTAAAATTTGTTTGCTTCACTTTTAATAATAAAACAATGTGCTGCACAGAAGGGGGGGAGAAAATGAAGATTAAACAGATCGAGTGGGAGAGAGGAGTCAGAGGTTAAAGCGGTTGGGATAAAAAGCATCTCTAGAATGTAAGGTAAAAGTAAGCAGGAAGCCTAGCAGCATCAACACAACTATATAGTGCAACCTGCGGAAGAGAACTAAGGTGCACAAGTCTTGCAAGTACCTGGCTGTTTCCCAAAGCGAAGGCTGCAGCCTTGCTACAACACTTCTTTGGCAGTCGCGTCCTATGGAGATGAGGCTAGAGTGCTGCCTGGTGTTTGTAGCGTTCGGAATTTGGAACGACTTGCTAGTGTAGAAGCGCTTCCGCTTTTTAAATATTGCTCCAGTAAATATTTTAATATTTGAATTGTTGAAATTGTTATTGGCGACAGGAGTTTGTTTAAACACCACCTACTTACATATTAAAACAAATCAATCAAGGCAAAATATAGCCTATCATTACAAAAGCGTTACAGGTTAAATCAGTTACATGATTAATCTATAAAAAGCAATACGGCGCAAAATATTTCTGAAACGTTCAAATAACTTGTGTGTAAAGCAATGTGTATTGCTTCCTATTCGTAATTTTTGAATATCCCGCGCAGCGTGTGAACGCAAAGGATTGTGGGCATTTTGGCTCGTTGAATTGCATCCTTGAAAAATCTCGGAATTCTCAAAAATAAAGGACGCGAAAAGGGCACGAATTTCCGAGTGCTCTCAACATTGGAACAGTGCTTGTCGGCGTTCTATGACGTAACGTCCTTAAAAGGGCGGCCGTTGAGCATGCTTCCTTCACATTGGGAAACAGCCCTGATGGCTGCAGGTAATTAGCATGCAGGCTGCAGGGAGAGATGGTTAACCTAACCCTGTCTGTGTCCTTCTCCTCCCGGCCTGCCTTTTACTGTTTGATTGATTATTGTATTCATATTATTATATTTTAACTTTGTTATAATATGTGTGATTTTTTCTTGTAAGATGTTTCTGTTTGTTCTGTCCTCAATTTGTTCAGGTTCATTGATTATAACCTTGATTAACCCATGCGATCAATCACAGATTAATTTAAAGAATCAATCCTTCTTGTATTCATTCATTCATCTATTGATCCATTTATGCATTTGTTAGTGTATGTTCTTTTAATGGTCCCATGACATGCTATTTTATGTATTCTTTAATATAGGTATTAGTGGGCAACTAACACAGTATTCAAAGACGTTCCCGAAATTCAGCCGTGGTGCAGAGTTACAGCAACTCCGAGCCAGTCGCACATTGAGCTTCCCCCAAATGCGCTGTTTTGGTGTCTGTAGCTATAATGCAAATGAGGAGGAGCGAGGCGGGTCAAGGAGGAGGGTGGGGGTGTGGCCCTGAGCAGCTTGCAGCCACGGTACCATGCACTCTGTTTACAGTGGATGTATTGCAATGGCGAGGCGCACACAGCCTTTAGCCGTGTTCTGTAAATATTCTAGAACACACGGGAGTCCTCGAGCTCTATATCTAAATATTATAGCCTACATAGATATATCATATAATATATATTATCACGGCCAAAAGCTGTGTGAGCCGATATTATGAATCTCAAACGACCTCGTTGGGTTCTCTGACGTTCCTGGTTCTTCAACGTCCTCATCAAAGTGAAGTAGACTGAACCGCGACAAGGAGGAGAAAGGGATTGTTGCCGGTCTTAGGAACCTCCGCCTCCGGCGGTGGTCCTTCAGCAGGGCTCAAGCGGGAGACATTCGCCGCCAACAATCCCTTTCTCCTCCATGTCGTGGTTCATGTGTTTGAGGAAGTCAAAGCCAAAGTTCCTTCCCCCCAATTCATTCTCAACCTTGGCTGAGATAACCCCCAATACGAGTCTCGTTTTAGAAATACCAGAGACGAGAGTCCGACGAGGAAGTGTAGGCCTACAACACTTGCGTTACAGTCCTGGAGCTCTATATCTAAATAATATCATATAATACATAGAAATCTGTATCATTTAATACACATTATCACGGCCAAAAGCTGTGGGCGCCTCCAGACGATATTATGAATCACAAACGACTTTGTCGGGTTCTGCGACGTCTCTGGTTCTTCCACTTTCACATCAACCTGAAGTCGACTGAACCGCGCGCTGCCTGCTGCCCGCTGCCGGGCGATGGTGCCTCGCGGCAACCGGCGGCATGTCGCAGTTCATGTACTTCAGCGAGTCAAAGCCAAAGTTCCTTTCCCCCAATTCCTTCTCAACCATGGCTCAGATAACCCCCACAACAGTCTCGTTGTGGAAATACACGTCAAAGAACCGGCAAGAAACACTTGCGTTACAGTGTGTGTATTCACACACACACACACACACACACACACACACACACACACACACACACACACACACACACACACACACACACACATGTGGCGCTCGCACGGTCGAGTCTCATTGGCGGGCCAACGTCTCTGGGCGGGCCAGGCAGAGTAAGGGGAGGAGCTGAGATTCTTGGTGACGTCATGAATACAGACATTCCAAATCGGCGCGCTTGAGCCTTCGTTTTTTCAAAGGCGAGCAGAACAGCTAGTGCTCGTTTTACACCAAACGCAAGTTTTAGCCACTGGGGGACCATAGGCAGGCTAGGGGAACTCATATTTATGTTAGAAAACCCCATAAATTGAGATTTTCATGTCATGGGACCTTTAAGGCTGAGGTTTGCTCTATGCTAAAATCGATGATGAACATGTATGGGGTGGTCGTTCAGATATTTATTAAATAGAATATGTAATATAAATATCACACATTGTATTGAAAGTCTCCTTTGTGCATGCTAATTCTGCTCCCATTCATACCATGCTCTGTATCTATGAGGAAGACACACACGTCATTCACAGTTGTGAATCATGTACGTTTTCTTTCCAGACGGGAAAGAGCAGCGACATCAATCCCACACTATAGCTGGGTCTGCCGAGCACAGCTTGAGCAGCATAACTCTTCCCGCGGTAGATGACAGCGTCCCACAAGACAGATGACACAGACATGCTCCTCTGCTGCCACTGTCTCCAAGCAGGACAGAAAGCAACCAACCGCTCCTCTTCCTCTGGGCGCCTCGACACTCGTCTTTCCCGCCAAGTCCCTCCCCCCCCCCCCTGCTCCTGTCTGGCTGGGCTCTCTAGGCCCTCTGTGGAGAAGAGAGGGCCCCTGACTGGAAGGCCCCTCTGTGGAGGAGAGAGGGCCCCTGACTGGAAGGCCCCTCTTCAGAGGAGAGAGGGCCCCTGACTGGAGGCTCCTCCTGCAGTGCCTACCCAGACTGAAGCCTTTTCTGAAACCGCACCGGACCTATTTGGCCGGGGCCCACTGTTTCACTTCCGCCCGGTAACTCTGGTTATGTGACACTGATCAATAATTGATGAGGATAAGGATGAAGATTTGCACCATGTGTCCCTCGGAGAAACGGAGAGAACGTAAGGGAAACTGGGAATGGAGGAAGAGAGAGGGAGAGGACACGCCGTTGTGTCTGTGTGTATGGCTCTGTGCGTGTGTGCATTTATGTAGAATGTGTGTGCAGGTGCGTGTGTGTGTATGTGTCTGGGGGGTTATTGTGAGCAGCAGGGGGGCAGTGTGTGTGTGTACGTGTGTGTGTTATCTAAAACCCTTTCTCCCTCTGGTGATCTTCTTTCCATTACTTCCGTTCTCCAAGGACTTCCCTTATTTCCTCTCTCTCTCTCTCTCTCTCTCTCTCTCTCTCTCTCTCTCTCTCTCTCTCTCTCTCTCTCTCTCTCTCTCTCTCTCTCTCTCTCTCTCTCTCTCTCTCTCTCTCTCTCTCTATCTCTCTCTATCTCTATTCCGCCTTGACCTTCCCCCTGTGTCTCCTATCCAGTTGTCCTCTAACTCTGAAACCTGGTATTTTTCCATATCCCTTCCCTTCTTCATCATCATCATCATCATCATCTTCATCTTCCTCCTCCATTGACTCCCCCCTGCCTCTCCTCAGACTAGCTGCTCTGTTACATACTGCCTGCACTCGCGGGCAACACAGTAGGCCGTAATCAGGGGTTGACGGATGTGGCTCACTGGCTCAGGGTGCGGTGAGGGGGGTCCTTCAAGTTGATCCCCCCCCCCCCCCCCCAGACACCCTGAAGAATCATTTGTAGACTGGAGAGTTGGAGTATAGAGTTGTATGGTGTAGAGTTGTAGAGTTTAGAGTTGTATGGTGTAGAGTTTTAGAGTGTAGAGTTGTATGGTGTAGAGTTGTAGAGTGTAGAGTTGTATTGTGTAGAGTTGTAGAGTTTAGAGTTGTAAAGTGTAGAGTTGTAGAGTGTAGAGTTGTGCCCCTCAAGGATGCACGCAAACCATTGGAATGCCAGATTCTCCCTCTCTAAATAGTGGTGGCCATATTTACACGGGCAATGGTCGCTCCAATTCAAATGTGTGCATAATGAGCATTAAATACACTGTGAATGAAGTGAGCCTTATACCGACGGACAGACAAACAGAAAAGTAGATCAACGTTTAGCTTACCTGCTTGGTTGGATAATTCATCATGAGGAGCAAGAAAGAGAGAAAGAGAAAAATGCATTAGATTAAAACATACTTTTCAATACCATGTAAAAATAAATTTGCAACATAAAATTCATCAGGGTGTCCTTGAATGATTGTTCTTTGGAAACTGTTATGTAATGTAAAGAAAGTCTACCAAACCAAAACAACAACAATGGTCATTATCACATATGCATAAACAAATAATTACATTGGGCACATTCCTCCATAGTGCCCAAATAAAACACAGCCAACACTGAGAACATGGCTATGGATATGGGCAGATTTGCATTATGTTCCAATGTTGCATAAAGTGGAGCAACTGTTTATTGGACTGTTTTATTCATTATATTGAATAATTCAGCCAGAGCATCTACAAAGAAAACAATTACTTTGGAGAGAGATGCAGTGGGATTTCCTAATACACATTGGTATGTTCATGTTGAGCATATGATACTAAACATACTACTATTACTGCTCCTACAATTACTGATAATACTTTTACTTCTCCTGCTACTTCTACATCAGCGGATGCTTCTACTACAGCTGCTAATAATAACAACACAAATATCGACTTGCTGGTTGAAGGGTCAGAGAGATTCTGATCAATATTAGAGGAGAATGAAACAGCTGTCACACGTCAATAGTGTTTTTCTAAGGACAAGATACAGTGTCACAGATATAGAGAGAGGCAGTGAGGCAGCTGTGCATACTACGGAAATACAGCATTGTATCTCGTTGCAAGCCATGAACGAAAGGATAATTAGAAACTTTGAACTTGATCAAAAACAATAGTTATAGAAAGAAATGTACACACCTAAGTGATTAAGGAATTTCTATTAAGCCTTAATTACTAAGCCACTAGGTAAAATTAGCAAAAGTATCCAACTCATTAGTATTTATCTTACAGCAAAGATAATCCCCGTATAACAAACAGCACAAGAATGAACCAAACTCAAAGCTTGTGGTCCAATGTAAGGGGATAAAATGTCTGCCATGGCTTTTGCCCCGAGAATTAAACTTGGATCTGAGCTCAGCCATGATTGAACATGATTAATCACCTAAAAGGAAATTATAAATCCTGAGCTGCACTGAAGAAAATGTAGGTAACATGACAGTCAGCAAATTTAAATTGTCGATATATGTGTGAAAAACATTTGATTACTCCAAGAATGATGATAGCCAATCAAAAGCAACGTAGACAACAACAAAATACGAAACCTCAAGACACACTGAGGTATTGGAAAACAAAGGTAGATTATTTTTTACTTAATGGATCTGTCCAAGATACAGTATATTGGCATTCCACATAACTCATTTTAAAAATCATATCCTTGACATCCCGTTGAGAAAAGTTTCTGAATTTGTTTGTGTTTGCATGTGTGTTTACATGTTTGTGTGTGTGTAATTGTGTGTGCACGTGTGTAGCATGTCTGTGTCCTTGTGTTTGTTTCTGTCCACTTTGTGGGGGTGGGGGTATTTGTGTTGGTGGTGTGTGTGCAATTGTTTGTGTTTTTGTGTGTTAACAATGTTTAGGAGGTGAACAGCATCTATAACATATTTCTAAGGCAGAAACACACATACAAACGGACACACACACAAACACACACACACACACACACACACACACACACACACACACACACACACACACACACACACACACACACAGAGATAGAGAGAGAGAGAGAGAGAGAGAGAGAGAGAGAGAGAGAGAGAGAGAGAGAGAGAGAGGGAGAGATAGAGAGAGGGAGAGATAGAGATAGAGAGAGAGAGAGAGAGAGGGAGAGAGAGAGAGAGAGAGAGAGAGAGAGAGAGAGAGATAGAGAGAGAGAGAGAGAGAGAGAGAGAGAGAGAGAGAGAGAGAGAGAGAGAGAGAGAGAGTGTGACTGGGCGAGAGAAGGTGAGAAAACACAAAAAAAGGACAATGTGTCATTTGCATAATCTTCACTTTGCAGAAAGAGTGAGCGAGAAAGAGTCTGGGGGAAGGTATAATAAGCTAGACAAAGCCTTCATTGAAGACACAGTATTGAGTGGTAGCCGGGCATATGTAAACGACTCCCGGCGAGCTATACACCATTTCACAGCAGGAGTCAAAAAACCTGCATTCTGTTCAATTAGGCGTTCACTGTTATTCTGTGCATGGGGGGCGTCGCGCAGCCTGCAGTTGGCATCCCTGCAGATGTAAACAGAACACACCGCCTGTTTGAAATGTTTACCCACTCACTGAATAGGGTTTAAGGAAGCTCCTTGATTCACCACGCACCTCCACAAGTGCTTACACCGGGGAAAGTACTCTTGATGAAACCTTTATAGTCTACACTTAAACAGGTAAGTTAGGATGCTCTTGCAACATTTTCAAAACAAGGATTCTGAAATGCTTAGTTCAAGTATGGGCAAATCTTAATTGTTTTCTTCGCGTTAAGAATGGATTGTGATCTTAAGAAACGCTATGCTTCAAGTGTCACCAACCGCACTCTCCTTGTTGATTGGTCTTTCATGAGATTCTTCAGCGTGTTCTGCTATTATGTTATTTTTTTACTGAACAGTGGACATGCTTCTGCCTCTTTGTCTGCTTTGTCCCTGACGGTTTGGAACAGCTTTGAAAAGCAGCCCAGAGGACCATCCCCATTGGCCGTGATCATTTTACACACCAGGGAGGGCTTAGCAAAATGGGAACCATTGGCTACGCACTAGTTCAAATCAAGATTACTCGATGGCAACATTATGGTATAGGATTAAGGAGGGGTTCAGTCTCCATGTTCCCACCATCTGCAATATATATTCCCGAAATAAATAAAGTTTTCTTGAATCTTGAATCGAAATAACATTTTAAAGGAAAAGTAGAATTTGTGAAATAGCTCCCGTTTGACAAAGATGAATAATGTCGAAGAAAAATAAGACATTAATTGAGAAAAATTAACTGCGTTAAACATTGCTATGAGAGAATGGATGGTTTTTCATTAGCAATGGGAATCATATGGTTTGCATGTACGACCTCTGGATGTGGTCTACGAGTGCCGTGTAATTTGAGTTTTCTGCATCTAAAGCCTAGATCAAAAAATCCTCCTGCCATCCTTAAGGCTGCTGCACTCGAGTCCCGAGCTTGCCGCTCGGCGATGCCCTCCGACAGATAAGCAGCGGATTAACATCGCTCCCAAGCCGTCTCATCTCACCATGTCTGCAACGGGGGGCTTGAAATGGGCATTCCTGGTGGCAGAGTTGGCGGGACCTCTGCACAGGCTTTGGAGACAGTGATCAATTCCAGACAATGTCTTTGTCAGAAAACAATATTTATTTTTGCTGTTGTTGCTCTTCTCATGTCATTTTTGCTCTCGCTCTCCGGACTGTTAACTTGCACACACAGCTCATAGGTAGTCAGAGAACCGGAATAACATTATGGTAGGCCGGAAAATCTGTAATATTCATGACCATCTCTCAGCCTAGAACAATGTGATGTTTAACCACATCCGCCCACAGGACTTGACATTCTCTCACAAAAACAAACTAAAAAGAAGACATTGGACGCAAAGATTTCTACCTTCTACTTTATAGTGTTTGATTATTTTCTCTTTTTTATAGGTCCACTTTTCTGACAGGGACTCAACAAATCAATGGTTGATGGATGGTGTTTGAGAGTAGGCAGAACAGTAGTGCTCAATAATGTCTTTCCAGTACAATTATGATTAAGTGCTTAATCATAAGACTAACATGATATCGCTAGTCCATAGTTTTCCCATTTTCTCAAAACAGCACTGTGCTAGCTTGGATAAGCATGAATCAATTTTTGCCAAATCAGTTACACTTTCAAACCTTGTCGAGGTATTTATGTAAAACATGTAATCAAGCGACTACAAAATCAATAAAACCAGAGCTTGTTGCACGGTATTTAAAAAAGTAGGGGATAGACTTCTAGAAATGCACGGCCTATCATTGGTAAACAGGTGAGAAAAATCTCAAACTGCATATGATATGTGCAATTAGCTATGACAGCATCGGTCAAAGATTAAATAAGATATAAGCTTTGGTTGCTGCAATAATTAATAGCCTGTGATGAAGTTGATGCTGTGCACAAGATTTTAAGGGTTCAGCTCAGTTCCTGCTGTGTCATTTGGACGGCTTGTTCTATACCCCTAAGGGCCGCCAGAAAGAGAGGATGCTGCAACTCTCTGAAATCAACGGAGAGAAACTCAGGAAAGAGTTTCCATTGGCACACACACACACACACACACACACACACACACACACACACACACACACACACACACACACACACACACACACACAAACGTGCACACACACACACTCATTCAGACACAAACATGCACACACACACACACACACACACACACACACACACACACGCACACACACACATCCACCGCACACACACACACACACACACAAAGCATCACGTAACACCACACACTCACATGGTGGTTAGTTGCCAGAGTGGTTAGTGGTAGAAGAATGCTGCAGTCTGCAGATGTCTGAACACTCCTCATGTGTTGTGGCTGTGTGTCTCCTCAACTCTCTCAATAGGCTTCTTTAGCGATGCCTTCTGTAGTACACCTCCTGCTTTCCCACGCGGCTGCCCTGTTAAAGCATGCCGGCTTGTTTATGTATTTCACCTCCAGCCATGCTCTGAATTCTCCTCCCCTGTCTCCCTCTCCAGCCCTCCTCTCTTATCTTGCTGATTGGGGTTGGATGGGACAAGTTGAAAAAATGCAGACGTAAGCAGTTATTTGCCCCAGTATGAACACACAGACTCAGAGACACACAGATACATGCATACACGCACACACACAAAAACACACAAACACACACTCATACACACACACACACACACACAAACACAAACACACAACACTACAAACATTTTCTTTAATCCTTTTCCACAATGGGGTCATAGGTAAACTATTCTACAAGGATGAATGATGTAATAACGATTTAATGTAAATGTGTGTGTCTGTGTGGGAGAGTGTGCGTGTGTGTGTGCATGTGCATGTGTGTGGGGTTCCACATTCCTTCCTTCCTACCTTCCTTGCTTTCTGCATTCATTCTTACATTTTTCGACATTTTTTTCTCGGCCTCGCCCCCCTCACTTATTTCCGCCCTCTCTCTCTCTCTCTCTCTCTCTCTCTCTCTCTCTCTCTCTCTCTCTCTCTCTCTCTCTCTCTCTCTCTCTCTCTCCCGTCATTCCTTCCTTCCTCCCAACGTCTCCTCATTCCTTTCAACTCCCGACCTCCTTCTCACTGTGCCTCCTCGGCTCCGCCGTCTAGCAGTCCTGCTTCACTTTAATTGCTTTGTGAGTCACCTAATTCCTCCGAGGGAAGAGGGAACCAGAGTGTGATGGAGGCAGATGGAGGAGGAGGAGGAGGAGGAGGAGGAGGAGGAGGAGGAGGAGGAGAAGGAGTGGGTTTAGCTCTTTCTTGCTGGTTTCGTTGCCTATGGAGGACAATTAGAGATGTATTGTATTGGTCATGAGTGGAAATACATGTACAAATGTGCACTCGTGTTACCTTCTCACTGTGTTCTGCTCTATCCATCTGCATTCTACCGTCTAGCCACTCTGCCTGCCGAGGCATGGCACTGCAACCTTCAGTCACAACACAAGTCTTGATGGTTATGTGTGTGTGTGTGTGTGCCTGTGTGCATTTGTGTGTGTGTGTGTGTGTGTGTGTGTGTGTGTGTGTGTGTGTGTGTGTGTGTGTGTGTGTGTGTGTGTGTGTGTGTGTGTGTGTGTGTGTGTGTGTGTGTGTGTGTGTGTGTGTGTGTGTGTGTGTGTGTGTGATTTGCATCCTCATGTACACATATGAATTAATTCCCCCTCTTTGCATTTTATCAAACAGAATGCTCTCCACTTCATTTCATAGGCTGTGGTGGCTGCACACTTGAATTCTCTATGGTTAGAGTTGTGGAATGAGCGATGGAGAATCTGCGATGGGATTCATCATCTACTGAACAGCTCTGCTCTCCACTCTACTGGCTCATCTGCTCTCGCTCGCATCCCCATTGAAAAAGCATTGTCCCAGTGAACGATTCAGAATATTAAATGCAGGTCAGAGGATGTCCACTATCAGTCAATCCTTGAGAGTGCATGTCACACCCATTAATATTCATAGGCAGGCTGCTCGCCATTTAGATGGAGACAAGATTTGATCATGAAGAAAAGTGCCGCCCACCACGTCTCTCATCCATCAGGGATTCCGCTAGTTATTGCAACTCAAGTCAGTAATTCAGGTAGTCCCATAATAGCGTATTTCAACCCAAAAGTTAGGTTAATAATAATAATCCTTATAATAAAATTCACAGTAATCATAATGATACTATGAAAATAATAATAATGTGTGTAGTCATTGATCTTTATCATAGCCAGGGGAGGGGTTGAACTTTCCTGCTCTTTCTTCCACACTTCCAGATTTTGATGGCAGCCATTAAGTTCCATGTAGCTGCATTATGGCCAAGGAAATCAGGTATAAATGTCAAGTGCAATCAAGAGATTGCCGGAGCCATTCCAGGCCAGCATTACAAGGGAGCGAGAATGTGCACGGTGGGGTAGTGGATGGAGGCACTCTATGAGCAAACATTAGATCGGTTACACTAGCATGAAATTATCAACGCTGGATTCAGCGGCCTTGAAATAGCCGCTGCAATCATTGGCCATTTAAAGATCTCACCCTCTTTAAAGCCGTTTTAAGATAATATAACCTCCTGAAACTGCTGGAGCGGGTCCACTTAAAGCCGAGGGTTGTGTACGTTGATGGTTTGCCTGAAGGACCCCTACGCCGAGGTTCTGGCTTTAGATGAAGCACAGCTACGGGGGATGGGGAGCAGGACCAGCTGGCTGAGCGAAAACACAATGCTGACTGGATGAGATGCAATGTTACGTTTATTGCCTTTTCTTTCTTTTCTTTTTTTGCAAAAATGTCCAGTATGTTGTTGAAGGTTTTTACACATGGTGACATGATGAAACATCAGGAAGCATTTGCAGGCAGGGGGTGTATAGCATCGGCTATTATGCTACTAAAAGTGCTAATGGTGTTATGCTACTCCTAAAGGAGACCACCATGCACGATTTTTAATCTTTAGGATGGAAGAACATTTTTCCGCCCTTCTCATCACTGTCCCACTGTCCAAGCTACATTCGTTTAAGGTTCTTCATATCGTCTATGACTTGGCAGGTGAATCGTGATTCTTGGCCATGCTTTGATTACCGTCATTGATTTTATATTGTTCAATCGCATGGCAATACTGCTCACTTGGCGTCTTCTGTGGACCTACTATCTCCTATGCTATATTATGCAACCTCAGCATCTCACCCTCTCCTCTGGGCTTTGAAAGGTTTCCTTTGTGCCGCTACAAACTGAAGGTTGGAGGGTCATGTGGTGAAGGGATGTACAATAAACTCAAACATACATATCTTCAGAATAGGGATAAGGCAGGTAAATAAGGTATCTTACTGTAATAATCAGCACTAAGATAGCTCTGTGTGTGTGTGTGTGTGTGTGTGTGTGTGTGTGTGTGTGTGTGTGTGTGTGTGTGTGTGTGTGTGTGTGTGTGTGTGTGTGTGTGTGTGTGTGTGTGTGTGTGTGTGTGTGTGTGTGTGTGTGTGTCTGTGTGTGTGTGTGTGTGTGTGTGTCACAAGACCTATTGTGCAGTCTGGCACCAATCTAAAAACGTAATATGCTGCTGTTTCTTTAATGTGCGAGTGTCTGTGTGTTTCACCTGCATCACGTAACCACTGGGTGTATGTGTCTGCCAACCGCTTTAACCACATTTCCCTGTTTCACCTTCCATGTGCTATTACTGAGCGTTTGTGAAACAACCGTTTTTCCCATCCACCATTTATTTTCTCCTCTATTTTTAACCGTACACCAAAAGGAGCAATAAGGGACGCCTAGCTCAGTGATGTTTTATTGTTTTCCCAGTGGTCTTTCACAGCTAACTCATGCATCCAGACTGAGGTCTGAATGCAGGTTGCCCAGGGGTTCCTTTTTATGTCATGCGTTGGCTACTGGAGACCCTCAGGGAGACACCGTCATGAGACGCACAGGACTGACACATGCCCAGATGGCCAGTTAGCTTGTATGATAAAACCCCCTGATTCTACTGGCAGTAATAATTAATTATATGCAAGCTAGCGCAGTTAGTACAAGATAT
>NC_079426.1:21747638-21772638 GCF_026213295.1 Gadus chalcogrammus | reverse complement strand
ATGCCAAGCAAGCATATGGCAATCGCTTTAAGGGCACCTATGCAAGTGTTGTATCATAGTGTCTGGTCATTGCCCGTGCACAGATGCATTGTTAATGTCCATGTGGATGTCGTCTGTGTAAGTCCCTGTAGATATTGAAAGGTCCCATTGTGACATCTGGACCTCAGACCCTGTCCCGCAGCTCGGACCCCCTTAGGGTCCACTGCCATAGGTCACTGCAACCAGGTCACATGTGCTATCCCCCCGATGTAGTGTTCTGGACAAACAGACTTTGCGGGGCGTTCACACACACATTGGATTTTAGCAGGCTCATGCTCTCTGCTCTCTGATGTAAGATAAATATAATGTGTGCGTGCCACACACTCCCACTTTCATATTAACTTCCTTCTTAGCACTCTTACTTTAGGGTTGGTTTAGATACGGATAATCATACAGGATTGAAATCTAAAAATAAAAACGGACTAATTAGTCAAGGAGATGAAACGTGATCTCCCCTCTCCCTGGATTTTAAGAGATCTTCCAAACCTTCCCAGTAAGAGGGCTGTTTTGTTTGCTTTGCCTCTAATTTATCTGTGATTTATTTTAGATTTGGCACCATTGGAGGGTGTTATTCGCAGCCTTGCACGGCAGCAGCGGTAGACAGGGCAATTCCACCCTGGAGGGGGCTAGTGAGAAAACGCTAAACTGCCATCACACGAATTTTGAATCCAGAAGAAAAAAAAAGCTAGCTTCCTAACGGCTCTCCATGCAGTCTAAGTGAGTCCAAGTGAGACATCCATTTTGTCTGGAAAGCTCCCCTTCACCAGACAGGTGTCACCTGCCAGAGTTCAGGGAATGTATAATGTCGCTAGGTCCTTCTGCTCGGCTTTCTTAATCCTGTGCCAAGCTTCCGGAGACGTGGGGCCCTATCACACGCCGCAAACTGTGGGCCACTGTTGGTGCTAGCGGGCTAATCCCTGACCGGATATGACATCCTTTTTCTTAAAAAAACGTTTTTCACAGGAACTTTTAAAGTCACTGCATGAGTAATGCCTCGGTGAGTGCAGGCGACTAGATGGGTCGAAGAAAGTGCATGGAAATGGCATACACTATTGAAGAAGTATTACTGCTACAGGGTGGTCATATCAGACCACACACACACACACATACGCACACACACACACACACACACATACCCCCCCACACACACACACATGCACGCACACACACACAAACATGCACACAGACACTGTGTGCTACATAAACATGCACAACTACTCTATCATATCCCTGCATCTGCAACGGCAAATACACGTGCAAAAACACACACACAGACACACATGCAAAAACACATGTGAACATACACATATGCGCAGACATGCGTGGACATGAGCACCGACTACTTGTCGGACAGAAAAGGACACAATATCCTATATGGTTGTTGGATTGTTTGCTTATAACTCCAAACTATGTCATTTTTTGGAGCTGTGTGTGTATTCTGGTATGTGTGTGTGTTCTAGCTGCTTCTCCTCGCTGAAAGTTGTCACCATGTTAACAAGCCACGCACAGAAACAACACACACGTGTCACACAAACCAAGACAATCACCCACCGCACATGCCCATCCTGCACACAGTGGGGTATGTTGTTCCGCTTGCACCGAAATAGCCTCACCGCCCACTACAAACATCCCCTGAAATCCACATCCAGCCATTAACCAGCAGGCCTGTGCTGACCAATGACACGCTGGGCCTTTCTCACAGATACAGAGAGGAGAGAAACAGTTGCTAGGCAGCGGGACGGCAGTTGGTTTTCTTGGTAAAAGTTGCCCTTTGTGACGTCCTTGGATGCTGAAGCTGTCAGCTGCACTTGTTTTTTTTCTTGTTTATATTTGTACATTTTTCAACTCAGCACTCGGTGCCCGACGCTCTATTCGTAGTCAGCGTATACGGAGAAGCAGACATGTGCGGGAATCGACATGAAAAAAGGAGCGGAATGGAATTTGTTTTTAAAAGGAAGATGAAGATTTTATATTTCTTCTTCTTTTTCTAGCCCTCTCTCTCTCTCTCTCTCTCTCTCTCTCTCTCTCTCTCTCTCTCTCTCTCTCTCTCTCTCTCTCTCTCTCCCTCTCTCTCTCTCTCTCTCTCTCCCTCTCTCTCTCTCTCTCTCTCTCTCTCTCTCTCTCACACTCTCTCTTTCTCTCTCTCTCTCTCTCTCTCTCTCTCTCTCTCTCTCTCTCTCTCTCTCTCTCTCTCTCTCTCTCTCTCTCTCTCTCTCTCACAAACACCACCCACACACAGGAGTCCTCCTCCGCCAATAACGAGCTCTTTACTTTTTTTCCTCCCTCTCCATCTGTCTCTCGCTGCTTGCGTCTAACAACGCCGCAGAGGCCGGCCTTCTTCAATGATCATTTGAAGAAAGAGGGCTCCCTAATCCAGGCTGTTGATTCTCTCTCTCTCTACCCTCTCCGGCCCCCTAGGTGTGGCGACACATGGTCATCTACGAGCCACTCTGTTAACAGCGATTAAGCATCTTTGAGCAAAAAGAACATGCCCTGATGGTCTCTGTTGATGTAAGATCTCAAGTAGTCTTACCAGGTTAGCCTACCACTGGTAACTATAAAGGATTTGGAATGGCCAGTGAGGAATAACCTGCATGAATAATAAACACTATCGTAACATCTGGAAGATTCTGTGCAGACACTTCTCTCTATCGCACTGTACAACAACCAAGAATACCATGCATTTGTTCTCTGATGATGGCCCTTTTTTTTCCCAAGACCCATGGATATCAGAAAGCAGCACAACCCTCCACTATCTCTTAGATGATCTCAAATCCAATTACTTCTTCCTAAGAATGCACTTAGAGAAAGAGAGGGAGAAGATGAGGCAGAGAAGATGAACATGTCGACAGGAAGGACAATATATTGTCAGACAGTTTTTATTGTTCTGTTAGTCCATTGCTGTATCGACCACCATGTACCTTGCTGAGAAACCTCTCCTCAATGCTATTAGCAGACGTGTGTTTGTGTGCGCATGTCTGTGTGTGTCTGTGTCCATGTGAGTGTGTCCTTCAAGCATACATACATGGGTATGCACACATGCATGTATGCATGAATTCATTCACACATGTATGTTGGTGGTGAGCACTGAGAACACGTTATTACGCTGACACCTCGGTTCACACGTATCTGCTGAATTAAAGTGCTGTTCCCGTATTCACATCGGCCTCCCCCCTACAGCCAGACACATGGACGGCAGGCTCTTCAGTAAAACGCAGCAGCAAAGAGCTTTGGGGCTCTGCAAGCCTTCACATCCATAAAAGAGAGCAAATGGATGTACACAGTTGCACGTATGCATGCACTCAGTCAATACAAACAGACAAACAAACGCATAAACTCAAACACATCTCATGAAATACAGAGAACCCTCATAAAAGCATTCATATTATTATGTTTGTCTATGTCTGTGCAGGAGTCCTCGAGGGAGTTATACCTTGCATGGTAGTCTTTCCGTCTGCCTGTCTGTCTAGTGTATATTTCATATAGTAATATCAATTTGTCTGAAACACAAAATGAATTAATAGTCCTAAGTGCTAAGTGGGTCTGCCTGTCAGCCAGAGGGTGTGGTTAAGCTCTTTGTGCTTCAACTGTTATGATCCAGGAGGCCTACTTGCCCCCGTTCTGTCTCTCTCTCTCTCTCTCTCTCTCTCTCTCTCTCTCTCTCTCTCTCTGTCTCTCTGTCTCAGTGCCAGTGCCTCGGCCTGGCTCCACAGTGCATATTCCCACATTAAGAGGACTTACAGAACACCTCCCCTCGAGACCCTTTGGGCTACATACAAAGTGCCCCTTATAAACAATTAATGAAACCTCGGAAATAGGGCCTTCTTTATCCTCACCCAGATGAGGAATGAATAATCGATGGAAGGAAATTCCACCTATGAGGCTGTGAGCTCGGAGACATTTCATGGGTCGTATGCATTGATGCGCTGTGCTTTGTTTGACACCAGACACGTGCGCATGTCCCACAACATGTGTACCATTGGCTGACAGTGCACTGGCCTAGTCGTCTGTGCACTGTCATAGGCCGAGGGAAATCCAGGAGCCAACGTTCTCTTGTGCGTTGCGTGTTGTTTTGTACTCTGGCTGAGCGGCTGTCCCACTTTTATACCATTCAAATCCCTGTGCAATCTCCCCTGCTCTCTACGCTGGGCCGGCCCACTGCCTGGCCAGACTGCATTGTGATTCAAAGAAATTACATTAAAGAGATTAAAGGAATTAAAATGGACAAACTCTTCTCCCCAGTCCTCGTAACATATTATAGCATCTACAACAAATCTTAAAAAAAGGTTGTGGTTTTAAAAAAACTGTTAACTGGGTTTTATACTTATCTTACGGTAGACCAAATAAAAATGTATTACACTGACAATAAAGGCTGTCCCCGATCCATATCTAAAGTATTGAGCGCCATCCTTTGTGCATCTCCTGTTTTGATTGGGAATTTGTTGCACTATGAAAGTTCAACACATGGTAAAAGAGTCATACATTTTGTGCCTCTTACCAACTCCTGTCTGTCCTCGGTAATGGCTATCTCTTGCGGATCATTTGTCCCCCCCATATTTCAACAGCAAAATGTCCCCATATCTGACCTTCTCTCTCTCTCTCTCTCTCTCTCTCTCTCTCTCTCTCTCTCTCTCTCTCTCTCTCTCTCTCTCTCTCTCTCTCTCTGTCTCTCTCTCTCTCTCTCTGTCTCTCTCTCTCTGTCTCTCTCTCTCTCTCTCTCTCTCTCTCTCTCTCTCTCTCTCTCTCTCTCTCTGTCTCTCTCTCTCTGTCTCTCTCTCTCTCTCTCTGTCTCTCTCTCTCTGTCTCTCTCTCTCTCTCTCTCTGTCTCTCTCTCTCTGTCTCTCTCACTCACTCACTCATTCCCTCTCGTTCTCTATTTTTGGCTCCGGCTCCCAATAACACACACACACTCACACACACACACACACACACTCACACACACACACAAGCCCGCGCGCGCGTGCACACACACACACACACACACACACACACACACACACACACACACACACACACACACACACACACACACACACACACACACACGCACAAACACACACACACACACACACACCACACACACACACACACACACACACACACACAGACACGTGACACTCAGTGTGTTCATTGCATCAGTGCAGAGATGACATCATGCATGTGAATCAGCTGTTGGGGGCGTGACCCCCCCGTCCTCCTCCGCAGGACACTAACCCCAGCAGCTGTTCACCCAGAACTCACCCCTGGGTGCCCAGAGCATCATGAGGACGGCAGGCTGGTGCCCAGCAGTAACCCAGGGGTCTCAGTGCACCCCCCCCCCCCCCCCCGTCCTCTAACCCCACGGTGTATGGGTATTGGGTATGCCTCGTGGTCTGTGTGTAGGGACGTGTGTGTGTGGCGCCCACTGTGACCTTCCGGTGCTCAGGCGACTCAATCAACGTATGTTCATCCATATGGTGCCTTTCCTGTGTGTGTGAGTGTGTGGGGGTGTCTGTTGGTGTGTGTGTGTGTGTGTGTTTTCGTCTGTGCGTCTGCACGCGCACAGTGCTTTATTAAGATAGTTAAATATGTAAGTTAAGTATGCTTAACACAATTTCTTTGGAAGGCAGATGGCAGCAACTAGCAAGATTGCAACTTAATTTGTGTGTTGGGTTACATTTATTCTTGTCATGCTAATTCTAGATGTCTATAACTCTAAGAGTTGAACTGACAAACGGCTGCTATTACCACAAAAGTACATTGTACTATGTACTTTTGAGTTGACAGTACCAGGTAAACAGTGTTATCCTTCCCCCTCCAGTATTTCCAGTGCTTTGACAGTTCCATCTGCAGGCTACCACAATAGCTAGCAACCACCAAGCCATACAACCTGTGTGTGTGAGTGAGTGAGTGTGTGTGTGTGTGTGTGTGTGTGTGTGTGTGTGTGTGTGTGTGTGTGTGTGTGTGTGTGTGTGTGTGTGTGTGTGTGTGTGTGTGTGTGTGTGTGTGTGTGTGTGTGTGTGTGTGTGTGTGTTTGTGTGCATATGTGTGAGTGTGTGCATGTGTGTGGGTAGGTCTGTGTTTTCTCCCTCTTTGAAAATCTTTCTGCTTGTGCCATGACAGTCATCCATCTGTTTATATTGCTGTCTGTCCTGCCCTGAGCATGTCACTCTACCAACCCTTCATTTATCACACTATGAGCGTGTGTATGTGGGGAGGGGTTGTCTTTTGGTGTGTGTGTGTGTGTGTGTGTGGGGAGGGGTTGTAGTTTGATATGTGTGTGTGCATATGGGTAGAGAGTGTAGTTTGGTGTGTGTGTGTTTGTGTGTGTGTGTGTGTGTGTGTATGTGGATAGGGGTTGTAGTTTGGTGTGTGTCTGTATGTGGGGAGGGGTTGTAGTTTGGTGTGTGGGTGTGCATGTGGGGAGGGGTTGTAGTTTGGTGTGTGTGTGTGTATTTGGGGAGGGGGTGTAGTTTGCTGTGAGTGTGTATGTGGGGAGGGGTTGTAGTTTGGTGTGTGGGTGTGTATTTGGGGAGGGGTTGTAGTTTGCTGTGAGTGTGTAAGTGGGGAGGGGGTGTAGTTTGGCCTGTGAGTGTGTAAGTGGGGAGGGGGTGTAGTTTGGCCTGTGAGTGTGTAAGTGGGGAGGGGGTGTAGTTTGCTGTGAGTGTGTAAGTGGGGAGGGGTTGTAGTTTGGTGTGTGTGTCTGTATGTGGGGAGGGGTTGTAGTTTGGTGTGTGTGTGTATGTGGGGAGGGGTTGTAGTTTGGTGTGTGTGTGTATGTGGGGAGGGGTTGTAGTTTGGTGTGTGGGTGTGCATGTGGGGAGGGGTTGTAGTTTGGCCTGTGAGTGTTCGTATATGGGGAGGGGATGTAGTTTGGTGTGTGTGTCTGTATGTGGGGAGGGGTTGTAGTTTGGTGTGTGTGTGTGTGTATTTGGGGAGGGGGTGTAGTTTGCTGTGAGTGTGCATGTGGGGAGGGGGTGTAGTTTGGTGTGTGAGTGTTCGTATATGGGGAGGGGATGTAGTTTGGCCTGTGAGTGTGTAAGTGGGGAGGGGTTGTAGTTTGCTGTGAGTGTGTAAGTGGGGAGGGGTTGTAGTTTGGTGTGTGTGTGTAAGTGGGGAGGGGATGTAGTTTGGTGTGTGAGTGTGTAAGTGGGGAGGGGTTGTAGTTTGCTGTGAGTGTGTAAGTGGGGAGGGGTTGTAGTTTGGCCTGTGAGTGTTCGTATATGGGGAGGGGATGTAGTTTGCTGTGAGTGTGTAAGTGGGGAGGGGTTGTAGTTTGGTGTGTGAGTGTGCATGTGGGGAGGGGGTGTAGTTTGGCCTGTGAGTGTTCGTATATGGGGAGGGGATGTAGTTAGGTGGGTGTTTGCTCGGTACCCCTGCTACTCTCCAGTGTTTACAGACAGCCAGTGACATTGTGGCAGCACCAATGATAAAGAAATCCTCAGGAGAGACACACACAAACACACACGCACAAAAGGTGTCATTTCTTTTGTAATTGCTTTACTAAAAGTGATTGTTACACAGCCAACCGTTCTGGAGGTTTTAAAAGCATTTTCTCTTTGTGTGTGTGCTTTTGTGTGGGCATGTGTGTATGCTTGCATCTGTTCGAGTGTGCTTGAGTGTGTGCGTGCGTGTTTTTGTGTATGAGAGAGGGAGTGAGCCGGCAACAGTTCATTGTAGTGTAAATTTGACACCTATATGCGGTTAATAAATAAATAACCCAATCGGAGCAATGTGATTGGCTTGATTGAGGTCCTGTTTTACTTCTGACCAGAACGGTACACACACACACATGCACACACAGGCCCACACAACACACACACACACACACACACATGCACACATAGGCCAACACTACACACACACATACACACACACACAAACACGCACAAACACACAGGCACACACAGGCACACACACACACACACACACACACACGCACGCACACACACACACACACACACACACACACACACACACGCACACACACACACACACACACACACACACACACACACACACACATACACACACACACACACACACACACACACACACACACGCACGCACACACACACACACACACACACACACACACACACACACACACACACACACACACATACACACACACATACAACACACACACACACACACACACACACACACACACACACACACACACACACACACACACACACACACACACACACACACACACACACACACACGCACAGTTAAAGTATTGAATAGCACTATGTCCTTGAAAATAGCAAAAAAAACATTGTTTTCATAAATTCTTGCAGCCGCTCTCAAGGCCAACATGAAAACATAATAACATAACATGGAACCCACTTCTCCACAGACGCCGCCCCCACCTACGACCTCATGTTTTATCGGCGGGCCTCTTTTTGCAGAGATGAGTTCATATCTGTTGGCTTAGCTCATTCAGCTGTGTAATCGTTCTGGCGGCGCGTCCCTTGGACAGAGAAGGAATATGCCGTTGCAGTGCACAGCGCCAGTCACCTCTAAAACCCCTCATATTTAAGCAGAAAGGGATTTTAGTGGCAGTGGTTTGAAAAGGAGACTCCTGTTTACACAGAGAGCATGATCCCCCCCCCCCCCCCCCCCCCCCCCTGCCCCCACATGTTTATCTCAGATGAAGTGATTGTCCTCGCCGTGTTTTGAGACAGGCGGAGATGACCGGAGCTTGGCCTGCTGATTGCATTTTAGTGTCTATCATCTGCCTTCAAGTGTCTCCGACCAATCAGGATATCTGGATGCCTCTTGGTTGTTATAATATGATATTATATATCATATTACAAGAAGTGTTATTTATATGATTGCAGTTTGTCCTCATTTGACTCACGTGGTTATTTAAACTCTCCTCCTTTACCTGAGCATACATTTTCGGAATATGTACACAAAGATGGATAAAATGTGTGCCTAATACACATTTAGACTAACTTAATATACTCACTTTTGAAAGCCTGCGTGTGGGAACCCCCAACGAGTTTTAATAAGTGGTACCAGGATAGTGCTTCACACCTTCAGTGTAGGCTTCAGGAAGACTAGTGTGTCTGTAGAACAAAGACCCTGACAGTATCCTGATGGCATCATAGGGATCCTCATCCTCCTAACTAGACTGTCAACTGAAAATGGTGTGACTGCCGCAGAGATACACATACTGATGCACAAATAAACGCACAAACGCACGCACACAGACAGACACACACACACACACGCTCACACTCAGAACTGCACACTCACTAAACGTCTCCAACAAACAGCCTCAAGCTATGTCTAGAATACTGCAGAAGTAGAGCGAGAGCGAGAGAGAGAGGGAGAGGGAGAGGGAGAGAAGAGAGAGAGAGAGAGAGAGAGAGAGAGAGAGAGAGAGAGAGAGAGAGAGAGAGAGAGAGAGAGAGAGAGAGAGAGAGAGAGAGAGAGAGACCCAGCGAGGTTGCTGCTTGCTACTTATTTCCCCCCCCGAGCTGTGTTTTGGTTGTGGTTGTTGTTGTTATTCTGGTTGTGTTCATTCTGGCTCTGACCAGGCATCCCTAAAATAAGCTTGCTTCAGGGCAGAAGTGGAGGGGCTCTCAGTCTCCGCCTGCACCGCGTCCGGCTTTACCAGCTCCACAGAGGAACACACTCTCCTCCCTTTCCCTCCACCCTCTCGGTCATTTCATCTTGGATTCAGTGAACCAAGTGCAATGGTGATTTTTTCAACTCGTATTCTCTGAGTGTGTTTAAACGCTTGCACCACATAAACAATGTATTTATCCACGCACGATTTGAACCAGAGGAGAGGCAGAGGCACAGGGTGCAGATAAACAAACTGATTTGTTTCTCTGGCTGGCTGTCTATGATTTATTTACAGAATTGGACACACAAAAAAGAAAATGTTACAGTGCTTCCCTTGCGAGGGAATTAGCGGTAAGGAAAAACCGAAGCATGGCTACATGTCTACTGGGTTTCAAATTGAGCCATTACTGCATGCAAACGGATCAGGCTACGCTCTTTAGCTCAGGCCTATACTTATTACCATAGATCCTGGGGCAGATTCTTAACAATATATCATTTCAGCGGACCATTCCCAGGACAGGTATTGGATCATGATAAACAGCACATATTTCACCTCTTGCTTGACGCCTTTTTTCCTCAAATTGTCGAGTGCTATGACAAGTGGCCACGGCCGTCTCTCATGCGCTGTCTCACGGTAGGAAGTCATCCATAGGGTCAAACTAAAGGTGCCAATTTAGCATGGTTCTTAAAAGTGTGCTGCTTGTCATGTTACTAGGAAACCAGGGAGAGAAAAGCACGATCAAATAACGGATACACCGCATGATGTGGCTGTGCACGACGGGCAGAGGGCCAGAGAGACACACATCTAAGATTTAGCTTCATATTGTTCTCTGGAATATAATTTAGCAGGGGAAGCAGGTGGTGAGGAAGGCAATGTTTTAGTGCCGCCTTTCCCATAGTGCTTCATGGTGGATAAAATAAAAAAATGGAAGACGGTATGAAATCTAAGTGACAGCGGCTCTCGCGAGTGCGTCAGATAAAAGTGGGGCTCGGGAAGGTGGTTCTGCCCGGCTGGCTGGCTGTCTGCCGTATGAAGGAGCGCTCGCAAGATAAAGGGACAGGAATTCCACCGTGGGGATGAAAGGCGAGGGACCTGAGTGGGATGGATTCCTCAGCGCCTTGATGTCGGAGGAGGTGTAACTGAACGTCCTTCCGAAAGCCATGTCATCCGTGCAGCCGTCGGTTATTAGCCCAGTGAGGTGGTGTTAACAAAATGGGTGGAAGGACACCGCTTAGCGCTGCAAAAACAACAGCATCACATTCTCAACTCAAATGTAAATGTGGGTTAACGGTGCAATCTGATTCTGTTCACTCCTGATTGATCTGTTTAATAGGACTGCCCAACGGTAAATAGACAGCGTTTAGGGAGAGCTCTGCTCATCCCCGTGGCCACTTAAAGCCCTAATTCCTCCACACGTTCACCTGTTCATGTCAGACACCAGCACACAGAGGGTGTGTGTGTGGGGGTGGGGGGGGGGCTGATAGGAATCCTGTCAGGAGCAGTTAGGGTCTAGTGACTTGTTCAGGGACATTTAGCCAAGGATCGAACCCTCAACCCTCGGGTCGCCAGTCTACCCTCCTTTACTGACTCCCAGTTATGCACGGTAGGCAACATTCAAAGGAAGCTGAAATTACATCTCTGCAGCGTGCCTGTGTTGACGTCCTATTGACCTTCCATTTCTTTATCGCCCAAGAATGTTCAATCGAGATGCCTGGCCATGGCACCACATAGCCCTCGTGCATGCCAATTGCACAGAATTCCTTTGATTGCCATTATCGCAATTTACAATGTTGTTATGAATAAACCATTTGTTACCTACGGCCAAACATGCTATGCTGCACTGGCTATGTATCCTGTATTTGTTTAGTCTTTAGTGTCACACATCCTGATGTACACATGAAGTGCCATCAAACGGCTCCTCTGCCCCCTATCTCTCTCTCTTGCCTAACACACACAAACACACAAACACACACACACACACACACACACACACACACACACACACACACACACACACACACACACACACACACATACACACACACCAGCAGGCACGCACACAGAAATGTGCACAAATAACAATACAAAGACATCTGTCAGCATTAAATCCCTGTGGTTGTCATTCCGACCCCCAGACAGCAGGACGGCTCCCAGGGAGACACTACATGAGGGGAATATTCATGAAGACACTCGGAAAGCCAGTCCAGAACTCACTGACAAGCCTCTTAATCAGCAAATCACATTCAGTTCGATCATTTTGTAGTGTGTGTGTGTGTGTGTGTGTGTGTGTGTCTGTTTGTTTTTCCCTTTAACTATCTTTGTGAGGACCTTTAACCTCTATGCTTGTCTAAAACCTCATATTATTTGCACAAGACATGACATTATAAAGAATATAGCCATCTGATGGTCATTATGATCGAGCGTATCTTTCAACGCACCAACATATCATGAGACTCATACAATATGCACGAGCAGTTCCTGCCATAATGTAGCATAACGGCGACAATATAAAATGGCTCTCTCTTCTTCAGCGAGACATGTGCTTTTCTTGCGTTTTTTCTCCTGACGACTACCTTTCCCCTCATGCACACAGCCCTTAAAAAACATGCTTCAATCAATATGAGAACAACCTTTGACTCTTTTTTCTGACTTTCTCCTAACCTGGCTTCCCTCGGCCGAGGCTGTCTGGTGGGGTAGAGTCCGTGCTCTTGGCATCTAGCAACACTAGCACCAATGCTTGCAGAAGGTCACGTACCCAAAAGCTTTCATTACCATTTCACCCTTCCTTTCTGTCCATCCGTCCATCCGTCCGCCTCCCGTCTGTTCTCATTCCCGTGATCTCATTCCTCTCTTACTCACAAACATGCACATTTTCTCATTTCTAGCTTGTCAGAGTGAGCGACAGGCTAGTAGTCGAGCGACTATCTCATGCCTGTTTGATTGGATGTTGTGCTTTAGATAGGAATTGTCATGTATTTCAGGAAAGGGTTTAAAATTGGACACAATTTTAGCTGTAACTCAAGCGTCTCAAATCGCACGGACCTCCTCCCCTATCTCCTGTTCTTCCCTTTATCATGATCCCCTCATCATTATATCCCTCTCCCTCTCAATCAATTCTTATTTCTCATTCCACTGTCCCTCAACCACTTATCAATCCTTCCATGAGGACTGTGTGGCTGGAGTGGGGGGATTTGATGAATGCATATCTTTCCTTTATATATTCATGAATATTTTCCCATATCTATTAGAATGACATGACTTCTTTAAGTGGAGATTTAACTACGTTTTCTCCCTTGGTGGGAAAATGTCATCATTATATTTTCTCTTTTTTTCTCTCTCTCTTTTCGCTATTTTCTCTCTCTCTCCCTCTCTCTCTCTCTCTCTCTCTCTCTCTTTCTCTCTCTCTCTCTCTCTCTCTCTCTCTCTCTCTCTCTCTCTCTCTCTCTCTCTCTCTCTCTCTCTCTCTCTCTCTCTCCCTCTCTCTCTCCCTCTCTCTCTCCCTCTCTCTCTCTTTCAGGCTCAATCTCATTCTCTATCTCCCTCTTTGTGATTTCAACCCAAAGACAACTTATCTTAGAGCCTTTTCCCCAATGAAGACAGAAGCAGGTAAAGTCGATTGTCTGGTTACTCTCTCTATATCTTCAAACCCGATCTGGACCAAGGTCAGGCCTACATATTTGTTAAAAAAATTACATCCCTATTGAGCGGAGGGCCTAGAGAATGACCATGATGTTTATCTCTGTCTATCTGCAATCATTTCCAACCACCGACTCTCGCAAGCTAAACTATAGCAGGATGAGTTAGCTGTGCATGAGCTGGTTTCAGGTCAAACACAACAAAACACCCACTAGATATCCTCTGGCTACATTTTTGACACTGCTATCCACAAGAACATCCTCGCTCTCATCCGCTGAATTAATTTTTCCAACTCAAACATCCCACCCCTCTTTGTTTGGCTTGGTTGGACCACATTAAGATCTTATCCGTTAGCAGTGCCTGATTCTCGGTGGACGGTCTTCATTATTCAACGGTGCTAGGCAGACATTCTATTAGTAATGGGCCCAAAACAGTGTGGGGATTATGGACTTATTTTGCATACTGAAGACCAATCAATCCTCGAGATGGGTGAGTGAAGGGCTAGCTGTGGCGTTACTTAGCGCTCTGTTTGGTTGGCTATCTATCCGTCTTTCTGTGTGACTGAATGGCTAGTTAACTCTCCGACGGCTTCATCACCAGCTCCTTTCCAGCAACGTGCACATAGTCCTACAAATGCATGTTGTTTATGCGTCTGTCGGCAGAGAGAAAGCCACACTCCAGAGTATTCGTAAGAGGGCCATTTAGATTGTGCAACGTAATAAAGAGATTGAAGTAAACATAGGCAGCTTATGAACGCTGCTGGTCGCTAACAAAAAAAGAAACAAAAAAGAAACAACAGTGGAGACATTAAAGACAAAATAGCTGAGCATGAAAGCAGATGGAGAGAGGTGACACAGAGCTGACAAGTGAGGATATGAAAACAAGAGTGCTCTGAGCAGGAACTTGAAACAAAGTAGGGGAAGGTTAAAGAGCGATGCAGATATAGAAGAGGCAGCCAACCGTAGAATGAGAATCGCATTGGCTTTTAAGTCTGGTGCACGAGTAAAACGTTATGCGCACACCTACACACACACAACTTCACAAACACACAAATACACGCACTTCATTGACAAACCTGCTGGTTGACAGCCACATGTCTAAGACGTTGTTCAAGGCCTAGCGGCAGAAGGCTGTCGCAAATTCAGAAGGTTGCGGGGGCCAACCGATACGCTATCAGCTTTAACGCCTCTTATTTTTAGCTCTCAGTTGAGAAAACGATTTAAGGGTCCTTGAAATGATGTCACTGGCAACCCCATTAGAAACAAAAGTAACCATTTTTAAATTGCTGGCACTGATAGAACGGCCGCATGCCACGGCAACTTCGAGCCGCCATCTTGTTTACAGGTCTGTTGGAGAGAGTTTATCAGACCTACAAACAGACATTATATTGCTAAGGTTTGATTACTTACACATTCACCATGTCAGTTCAAGTGGTTTCCCCTGGGAAGGTTAACAGCGGACCTCTGTTAACCCTGTTTCTTTGTGCCAAATCTTGTATGTTAAAGTTCATATTTCCACTCTTGATGTAAAACCCATCACTTATGATGTATTTTATAATCCAGAGCGGACTCATTGTTTCTGGGTTTGGAGTTCAACTCATGCTACGCGGAATTACAGAACTGCTGATGTAATAGTGGATTAGAGTGGACTGACATGCAGCCGTCATGCAACCAAATCATCTGGTATATGCAGCGAATCAAAAGATGCTCATGGGTACATGAGTACAATCACAGAAAGAGATACAGTCTGTCGATCACACACCGGCATACACACTTTTACAGGCAGAGGCATCCAAATAGCACACACACACACACACACACACACACACACACACACACACACACACACACACACGCACACATACACACTCTCACACAAACACATGCACACACACACTCACACACACACAGACAATAAAACACACATGCACACACACACGCACACACAACACACACACACACACACATAGACATGCACACACACCCACACAAACAAGCAAACTAGCATCTATTGTCACATACACCCACCATCACCCACAAAAGCAAACACTTTTTATACACAAATTATTTGAAGGGCATCAGTGGTGTATGTGCGTGTGCGTGTGTGCGTGTGTGTGTGTGTGTGTGTGTGTGTGTGTGTGTGTGTGTGTGTGTGTGTGTGTGTGTGTGTAAGTGTGTGTGTGTGTGTGTGTTTGTGTGGGTGCGTGTGTGTGACGTGTGTGTGTGTCTTCAAGGTATCATGCAGGCAGATAGCGGGGAGGCTGAATGTCATTTATCTCTCTGACGGGGACAAGTCTCGGTGTGACAGTCACACACTGCTAAGCAGCACAGCAGCAGGGCTGTCTCTCTCTCTCCCTTTCTCTCCCTCTCTCTCTCGTGCTCTTTCTCGCTTGCACCTGTACTTTAGGCCTAATTCTAAACACACCCAATAGAACCCGCTAGCATATATATGTATGCATGTAATGTCTCCACTCAGTCTATCTCTCTCTCTCCCCCATATGCCTCTTGCCACACCCACAGAGCCACCTGGCTATCGACAGTGGGTTTGTTCAGATGCTTTTCGCATATCAGTTACTGATTTCAGATCTCAATTTCTTAAATGTCTATCAGGATTGATAGAAAATTGTCTTAAGGATAGTTGTGACTTTGGTAAATGTGAAATGTTGGGTGGAGTTGTACAGAAGATGTACAGAATGCATATAGTCATTTCTGCTGGGGATATTAAATATTTTCTGATCATTTTTGGTTTAAGGGACTAATAGGGCCATATTTGAGATTGGTCCAATGTTAAGATCGAACACTGCAGCTGCAATGTCCTCCTTTGGGACACGTCAACATGTGTCCTTCAAAGGCGTCTCTAACTGCCGCTGACTGGCTCAGAACATAATTTTTCATTGTGGAAAGGACTGTTTGTTATTGTGTCTACTTAAGTCTGAGTTAATTATAATAGAATATACTTAAATAAACGTGAATGAGGCTGGAGAGGGTGGAGTTTGTTGTATTGGATCGCGGCGAGCGCTTTTTTGTATTAGCAGAACGAATCGAGTGGAGGAGAAATAACTTGCAACAACAAGATTTCAGAGCGAGACTTCTCCTTGACCGAGACTTGGTTGGATACATGCAGACCATGATCAAACAAATGGTAAAGATAGATCAGTAGGAATCCGTTCCACATTGATAGAATATAATCTGAGCCTGTAAACGGCAAAAACAAATACTTTTGAAGGACTTACATGGCCTGTTTCACAACAGCAGTGTTCTCTCTCAATATTGGACCAAAAACCTTAGTCCATTACAACCAAAATTATCAGAAAAAAGTTCCCAGGTTGAAATATACAGAACTTTTCCTTTCAGGGTAGTGAAAATTAATTTGGTTTAATCTATGTTTGTATGTTTTAGTGCTGTCTTTTGTTGGTGCTTAAGTTGGTTTGTTTTAAAAATGAAATCCGGTTGCTATGTCCTTTTTGGTAATAGGTTGCAAACAGCATTGATGAATAAGAAATGCTATGCTGTGTGCTGCTGAATGATGACGCTGGATGCACCGGCGTGCTCCTAGATTAGACAAGCGATGTTGGGAACAAGCTCCCCAGAGCAGGATGGTGGAAATCCCAACTGGTTTGTAATCCAACCTAATGCATGTTTGTGATCCAGAAAGGGATATGATCTTCTCTGGATACTGGATTCAGTGCAATTCAGCCTGACCCTCATTGTAATTGTATTTCACACAGCCTTAATGTCTGCTTCTATTCTAACAACGCCATTTCCTTTCAGCTCCTCACTTCCCTACATCACTGCCCTCCCTGGAGAGATGGTTCATAACAAGGTGAACAGATCAACAGATGGAAGACCTAGAACATGATAGGAGGATGGAGGATGTTCGGGTGGAACACTGATTTCCATTGTGAAGTAGCACTAAAATCTTGCTATTCTTCCTGCGAAGCAACATTTGTGTGTTCCTCTCTTTCCTGTTCTATGATGATTAAATTTGAACTTCCTTGAGAGCAGTTTCGATAGCAAAACACAATTATTAGGAGAGAGGCATCCTTGTGACTTGTATTTTTATCCTCCTCAATATTTCCACAGTTATGTTGGTTTCTAAGGGGCTATTACAAATCTTAAGCCTATTCCTGTGAGTGAGACCAAAGTGAGGAACGCCAACAGTGCTCAGTCTTGTGGAAGAATCTCGCTCCCAGGCAAATAGGGCAGCTCGTCATTGGAAGCGGAGGCTGTATGAAGGAACACACATTCCAGGGAGGACGTTGTGTCTTTCTTTCTTCTGTTTCCTCTGACAACCTTTAGTCCTTATTGGCCTGAGTCAACCGGTAAATGATCCCAAATGTATGGAGAATAAGATGTTGGTGTTATTTGTCACAAATGGCACAGCAATTTTCAGCTATTAGTGGGTGAAATGCGCGTATATTTGTTTTGAACTGAGTGTGCCGGCCTCAGTATGAGCCAATTTCGATTTTAGACGTCTCCAGCCTCATCTCTGACCATTCAGGGCATGTCTTTCCTGATTGATTTGGAGAATCTATCTCGCCTGTCAATAGCAGGTGCGTGAATTGCGACACTTCTCAATGGTGGAGAAACATAGGAGCAGAGAAGGAGGTTTCGTCATTTTTGGTGTATAAGCTTCTAAATCGTACCATCTTGCTCATCATTTCTGCTGTCGCTCTATTTCTACTCTATATATAAGCCCTTTTGGAATACCTTATTGCACCTCTTACCTAAATCCTCTGCCCATATGCTCTGCTCTCTTCAACTCAAGGCTCCTGTCCCTCTGGTAGTTCTATTTACGTTTCTATCTACATCCCACCCACTTCACTATCCTTCATTTCTTGTCCTCTTACAAAAGATGAGGCAAAGTATCAACCTTATATGTGTGTGTGTGTGTGTGTGTGTGTGTGTGTGTGTGTGTGTGTGTGTGTGTGTGTGTGTGTGTGTGTGTGTGTGTGTGTGTGTGTGTGTGTGTGTGTGTGTGTGTGTGTGTGTGTGTGTACAGATGTGGATGACAGATGGCAGGTGGGGGTTGCCTTGGGTTCTAGCCAAAACTCAGATCCCCAGTCGTCCCTCTCTCTGAACACAGAAGAAAAGGCAGACAGGCATAACAATGTCAGGCGCGAAACCAAAACGCACATGAAATCATACACAATTCATACAAAGGACAAACAGCGTCTCACACACATTCATAGAAAGATTGAGATATTCATACACAAACACACACGCACACGCATGCAGGTAAGCCTGTGTGAATGTTCACTATCAAAGTCTGGGTCAAATTGGGTAATCCCTCAATGCTAAGCTCCCCATACTGGTGGAAGTTGAGCGAAACTTTGGCGGAACCCACCGAGAGAGAGAGAAAGAGAGAGCGAGACAGAGAGAGAGTGAGAGAGAGAGAGAGAGAGAGAGAGAGAGAGAGAGAGAGAGAGAGAGAGAGAGAGAGAGAGAGAGAGAGAGAGAGAGAGAGAGAGAGAGAGAGAGAGAATCTCAATAAGTACTTGTTGTCACTGTCTCCCCCTGCTGAGGAGCATCATTGACTTTGCTCTTTTGAAATCACAAATTTAATAAACTTCAATGGAACTGAGTTCAGTGAGCTCTGCTTGTCATGATTATTGCGAGGATTTCTTATCTAAAAGTTAAATTTGTGTTCAAGTTTCATTAGGATTCAACAAAAAGAAATTCAACCAAAAGTTGTTGGGTAACATTAAGTAATTTAATGTCTATCCTTTAAAATATTCCACAAATTAATGCTACTGCAAGTTACCCAAAACAATTTTTATTTCTGCTTCTGTGTGTGCATGTTTGTGTGTGTGTTTGTGTGTGTGTGTGTGTGTGTGTGTGTGTGTGTGTGTGTGTGTGTGTGTGTGTGTGTGTGTGTGTGTGTGTGTGTGTGTGTGTGTGTGTGTGTGTGTGTGTGTGTGTGTGCTTGTGTGTGTGTGTGTGTGTGTGTGGAGGGTCGGTTACAAGTTGCCTTGTAACCGAAAGATTGCTAGTTAAATCCCCAGCTCCTCCTAGCTGAGTGTTGATGTGTCCCTGAACAAGACACTTAACCCTAACTGCTCCTGACGAGCTGGCTGTCACCTTGCATGGTTGACTCTGCCGTCGCTGTGTCAATGTGTGTATTAACCGATGTAAGTCGCTTTGGATAAAAGCACCTGCTAAATGCCCTAATTGTAATTGTAATTGTTTTTGTGTGTGTGTGTGGGGGGGGGGGGGGTGCATATGTGTGTGGTGTGTGTGTGTATGTGTGATTGCATGTGTGTGCTTTCATAGCCAGTCAGCGTAAGCTGAGAACATGGGCCATTCCGCCTCTATAAAGCCTCTGAGATTAGAGAAGTATGTGTATGACCAGCAAGTTGCTAATAGAAATCCCCTGTCTGGCATGAAGAGAGAGGCTGAAGCAACGCAAATAAACCATTAATGCCCCCCCGCTCTTAGGAGAAACATCCCAGAGAATATTCTAATGCTCTGCTGGAATTTATTGGCTGCGGCCGTGGGTGCTTCCAGACGTCACAGTCCCAGGTTATAGTTACACTGTACACTATAAGTACACTTCCATTACAGAGACATAGCATTGAGATAGTTCAACGTTGATGGCTTTCACACACTGAGCACACTAGGGTTCCGAACCTAGTGAATCTTTTCAGCAGAAATGACCAACCAAAAAAATTATAATAATAAAAATAATGTGTCCACCGCACAAATCAATCATAAAATAAATTAAAGCTAATTTATTCATACAAATAAATAAATAAAAATAATGAATTAATTTCTATAAATTTCTTGATTGAGTTACTCGTACCCTGAATTGAAATCACTGGGCAGACATGACTGTGCTATGTAATTACAATGCAACGTGAGCAAGCATTTGGTGAAAGGACAGTTGGCTTGGTCTGCAGTCTTGTCATATGTAGAACAGAGACAATGGTGCAGATGTGTGTGTGTGTGTGCATCTGCGCATGTGCATGTGTTTGTGTGTGTGTCTATTCTCTGTGTGACCTGACTTTTTTCTCCTTTATTTCTTATGGTATTAAGTGCAGAAAATAGAACAACAGATATCAATACAGCAGCCGTATAGTTTGTATGCCCGATGGCACGTCCGACGGACTGTGAAATGGATGCAGAACGAACACGCTGGGCATCCATGACAAGTAGCTCATTGGTGATTGCGGCGCCACTCACGGCCACACTTACCTTGAATGGAATGTCGCATTCTATTGAGTTTGTTCTGTCGATGATGACGAAGAATGACTCTAATGATACCACATCATACCATTACAATGCATTCTGGTAACCAGGGACCAGATCAGGGCTCATTCATTCCTTTACCGGCCATCCCAGTGTTCTCCCTTAATTCAGTGGGACAAATATTTGGGCTGCTACCTTGAAGATTTTTCAAAATAGCTTCTCAGCCATCAGAAATCAACACATTGCAAGGGCAGTTTCATTGGGTGGGCGAGAAGGCTTCGGTGCTGACTCAGGACGGCCAGAGTCTATCCCAGTGGGCAGCGGGCCACTGGGGAGGGGCCAGGGGATAAATCAAACAGACCCTGATTAAAACTTTATTAGGTTGATAAGCTGCATCTGTGTGGTTGATTATTTAAGTGGCTGTTATTATCCTTGCATAGCTGCACACGGCCGTTTTGGAGATGTGTTTTCTGGATGAGCCGTCACATTCCAAAGGCTTTTATCTATTTGTTTCTGTGTAATTCGAGATTTGATGTTCTTTCTGAGTGGAGCCTCTTTATGTGACGTTCAAGTGCATCTTGTCTTTTGGAGCATCAAAGTAAGCACATTCTGTGAGTCCTGCACACTCAAATGGCTCGTCTGCTCTGGGTCAAGCAAGCGATTCTTCAGTCGGGAAATAAAGATTATGGAATTTGTAATTTTCATTTTCATTCCATTACTTGTGGCGCAGTATGTTTAATGATCAAAGTTGTACCATAGACATCTCTTATTTCTAATGTGAAAATGATATTTCCCCAAAGGGGATGAAAAAAAAAACAATCACGGATAATGTTTATCTAATAGTTTAATATTTATGAATTATACTTTCTTTGAAAATGCATATTCCAGTTGGTATTAACAGGAGGATGAAAACCTAGCCCACCAACGGTTATTATCATGGTTAAAGAACAGGTGTTCAGAAGGGTTCCCATTCCCTAAATTACTGCTCGGAACCTGAGTGAACTAAATAAACCAACTGATATGGTAGTGGCTTTCTTTTCCTGCAAAAATGACATGTTATGATCAGTCTACCACATACCTGGTACCCTAAGACCTAACTCATTAAAACACCATCATTATAATGACCAACACCTGTCTGGCTGCCCATTAATAATGCATGAATTATTGTATATTGTGTACATTTTGTATGCTCTATTGGCAAAACCCCGTCCAACTCCCAAAGGAGACTGCAGTTAAGAAAAGTTAAGTAATCACTGGGGTGTTACAAAGGCCCATTTAGAGTCATCCCATTGGCCATGATGAGGTTCTTGGTCATTCACACAGTGTTAATGGATGGTGGACAGCGGGCCACAGTCTGGCAACAACACACAGCCTGAGTGTTGTTGCCACAAGCCCCTTTAATCATTATGCATTTGATGCATGGATGAGCCTTTACATGTTGGTGTGTGAAGGAGAGACAATGAGAGTAAGGGAACACGCTATGGAGAGAGAGAAAGAGAGAGAGAGAGAGAGAGAGAGAGAGAGAGAGAGAGAGAGAGAGAGAGAGAGAGAGAGAGAGCACCAGAATCACCGTTGTGTGTTCATCTGTGTGGGAGACCATAATCTTGAAGGAATTAGCATTGCAAATTAGGTCCCATATTTCACAGTTTGTTCATTGGCATGCATTCGCCTTTTTCGACCATACCTCAAGTGTATTTGCCATAGTCTGGGCCTGTGGGCGCATGTGTGTTTGTGTGTGTGTGTGTGTGTGTGTGTGTGTGTGTGTGTGTGTGTGTGTGTGTGTGTGTGTGTGTGTGTGTGTGTGTGTGTGTGTGTGTGTGTGTGTGTGTGTGCGTGTGTGTGCGTGTTTGTGTGTGTGTGCGAATTTGGGGCTGGGGTAACCTTTATCCTCCCTGTGGGTGTTTGTATGTGTGTGTGTGTGTGTGTATGAATGCGTGCATATGGGCAGTGGTGTGAGACTTGTGTGTCACTTCATGTCCTTTATGTGTGTGCTGATCCCATGCCGTCTTTGAGTTGTGTGTTTGTGTTTATCTGAATTGGTGGTGCACCACTGTGACATAATGGGCTCTAAAGGCAAACTAAATGACATGAAATTCCCCTGGCAATCCACCAGATACGAGCAGGAGGTTGAATTGATTACAACAGTGTAGTGATTAATTTGCTCTATGCTCTTCATTGAGAGAGATGACGCACACAGCCCTCCTGTGGAATCCTGCTTGTACTGCTGCCAGCAAATCACTGACAACAAGGTGGCGAAAAAACACCATCGGTGCATGAGAAAAAATATTGTCTTTCTTTCTGTATTCATGTCTATGCACAAACATGCTTACACATGCACAAACACATACGCGCACACACACACACACACACACACACACACACACACACACACACACACACACACACACACACACACACACACACACACCAAAACACAAATACACACAATCACACACACACACACACACATGCATAAACACACACATATACACACAGACACAGGCATACACACATTTCAAACTAAACAAAAATTCGAAATTCACAATTTCTGAGTGTTGCTGGTCGTTGGTCAGCAAAACAATATGTTGTGCTTGTTTCTGGCTCACAGTATCCAGTGCCAGGGAGAAGCCAGGTTCTTGAGGGAATGAGAGAAGCCAAAAGCCCTCTGCTGTTATTTATCATTGAGGGGACAGGTCGCCCTAATACACAGACCACACTTAAAGCCTGAGCTTCTTGTGAAGGCGATGTGAAATGGCATTTGGAGCGTTTCTTCCTTTCATGATATGACATATTTCCAAGAAAGGGGAAAATTAGCGCGGCTAGCGGCAATTTGATTTCCTCCATCGCAATTTGATTTGCTGCTTCAGAATCTGAAGTGACACAACACGCTAGGCTCTCCTGTGTCATCCGGTCTGTGCTGCATAAGTGAATAATACGACCAGCGATTAGCCACTAAAGGGACAAATGCCATGTTCAAAAAGTACACATCCACATTGGACACACTTGGATAGGGCTGAACCACGGATGGCCTCAGTGTGGCATCAGGTCAAAGTCTTCTCTGGCCTCATCTTCCACTGCTTGACGTTATGCCTCTGCGTCACCGAGTGTTTATCTATGTATAATAGTGTTTTAGGATGTTTAAGATACGAATATAAAATATAAAGAATGTGCTTCATTATTTCTAGATAATGACGATAATCCGAAAATCCAGGGAATCTTATATTCATATATTCTCTGAAAGTCGTCAGAAAACACAAAACACGTGGCATGCACGTGTTTTAATCGATGCAATGACGCTCAATGTAAGCAGCCCAGATTCCCCTTGTTCTCCTTAATTAGGTTGCTATATTTACCTTTATTTACACACAAGAAAATAATAGTATGTAAATATGCCAAGAAACCACAAAGGTAATAGAGAACCAGGCTACTCCTCCCCCGGAGCGGCCGGGGCGGGGGAGGACACACCCACCTCCGCTCTGCCACAGCAGCACTCCGTTTACTGCGGTGGGTGGAAGTAGAAAAGGACCTTTTACCCGAAGTGGAGAAAGGTCACTTTGTCCGTGTCAATCGCCTTAGGACGTAACCTGGAGTTAAATATGCTGAGGCGGAGAGCCATCACACACAGTATGATTTGTTTTTCTTTTGGACAGAGCACTTTGACAAGCAATGATGGGGTCGTGGTGCGATTTTAGTGACTCTGTTTCACGTAGCTGAAGGTTGAACAGGCCAACTGTGCTTGGAGCCTCCAGGAAAATGGCCTTCTGCCACTGGATGACTCCGGTAAGACCAAAGGTAAAGAAAATACGATAGAAAGAATGTACACGTAGCAGGGCATGTTATCCTTCAGTTACTTTCATTCATTTGAGTCCGAGCAGTTCATTCAAGGCACATTAGTGTACTACCGATGCTAGGGTATTACCTAAAGAGGTTATTGAGTGTGTGTGTGTGTTCGTGTGTGTGTGTGTGTGTGTGTGTGTGTGTGTGTGTGTGTGTGTGTGTGTGTGTGTGTGTGTGTGTGTGTGTGTGTGTGTGTGTGTGTGTGTGTGTGCTTGATTGCATGTGTGCGCACGTTTCCGGCGTGTGTTTTACGTGTGTGTGTGTGTGTTTGTGAGGGTGTGTGTGTTTGCGTGTGTGTGTTTGCGTGTGTGCGCACGTTTCCGGTGTGTGTTTTACGTGTGTGTGTGTGTTTCCGTGTGTGTGTGTGTGTGTTTGTGTGTGTGCGTCTGTGTGTGTGTGTGAGAGTGTGTGTGTGTGTGCGTGCCTGAATGCATGTGCATATTTGTGTGTCTGTGTGTGTGAGTATGTGTTTGTGTGTGTGTGTGTGTGTGTGTGTGTGTGAGTATTCGTTTGTGACCGTCCAATTGAGTAGCACCCCGCTTAGGGTCTTACTTCTCACTGTGGTAAGAGGGGTTCCCGCCCCACACTGGGACTTTGGAAGATAGAGACCATAGATAGCTGGATGAGTGACTGTATATACAATAAGAGACACGGATATATGCAGGAAGAACCGGTTGGGGGAGGGGAGGAGAACAAGACACTGTAGGAAGGAGAAGAACGAGACACTGTTTAGGAT
>NC_079426.1:21722638-21742638 GCF_026213295.1 Gadus chalcogrammus | reverse complement strand
CCCTCTTGCTCACCCCTCTCACTCCCTCCCGTTATCTCTTCTTCTTTTTCTCTCCCTCTCTCCAGCCCTCTCTCCCTCCCTCCCCCCTCCGCCCCCCTCTCTCTCTCTCTCTCTCTCTCTCTCTCTCTCTCTCTCTCTCCCTCTCTCTCTCCCTCTCTCTCTCTCTCCCCGGTTCTCTCCTGTTGCTTGGTTCCCATCCTCCTCCCTTCCCGCCCGCCCCTCTCCATGCTCCATCTGTCTCTGCTTGTATTTCAGAGTGAACCGCCAACTGTGTTTCCGACTCAGCGTGGCTGTTCGTTATCTCTCCCAACCCACCAATCCACCCACCCCTCGACTGCTGGGCCTCCCCCCCCTCTCCCTGCGTCTCGCCCGGGGAGCCAGGCAGAGAGAAGCGATGGGTACGTGGGAGGCTCGGTTACTCATGTGCCGGCGTGGTGATGCTGGGAGTCGCTGTGTGGGAGGGACATGTGCTTACATGGGATTGTGTTTGTTTGTTAGTGTGTGTGTTTGTGTGTGTTTGTATCTGCGCTTACTGTGTTTATGTTTATTGTATTGGTAGAATAACTGTGTGTGTGTGTGTGTATGTGTGTGTATGTGGGAGTGTGTGTGTGTGTGTGTATGTGTATGCGTGTGTGTATGTGTGTGTGTGTGTGTGTGTGTGTGTGTGTGTGTGTGTGTGTGTGTGTGTGTGTGTGTGTGTGTGTGTGTGTGTGTGTGTGCAAGAAGCATGTGAATTTTGATTTATGGTATTCATGTTAGTGTGTAGGAGGACCAACATGAGAACATGCAATAGGCTGTGAGGAAATGCGTTTGTATGTCAGTGTGTGTGTGTGTGTGTGTGTGTGTGTGTGTGTGTGTGTGTGTGTGTGTGTGTGTGTGTGTGTGTGTGTGTGTGTGTGTGTGTGTGTGTGTGTGTGTGTGTGTGTGTTAAGAGGCAACCAAGCCTGCGTGGGTGAGGCCTGCACTCAGACTGTGTATAACTGTGTTAAACTGATATTTTGCGTACACACATATTTTGGGCAACTATTTATTTCCCTGTCTCTGAATGGCCTTGTTGGAATAATTTAATGGAATGTGTGTGTTTTCATGTGGTTTTGTTTTACTAAGTGTAAGTGTGTGTTTGTAAAAGAGAGGGAAACAGAGAGAGAGTAAGAGATAATGACCATTATAGGTTATGTAGGTGGTAAAACATGTGTCAAACTGACAATCAGCGTTGAGTGGGAGGACAGCGTGGTTTAATAGCTGAGACACACATGAAAAGACAAGTCATTACCATATAAAAATGCTGCATTATGGCATGACCTCTATGGAGTCAGAACAGTCTCATTATTAATGAATGCACAGAGAAGGATTCACAAATGTATTTTGTGATTTATATATAAATTACTCTCTTCTCACAAATACATTTCAATGCACACACAAATGGATATCGGCATGTATAAATGTAAAATAAATCCATAAACAAAAATAAGTTTCACAAACATATTTCTGATCCACACACAAATATGTCTTGATTTAAATAAAGGTAATATAAATCCATAAATATATTAATTTAAAAAAGATTTGCAATTTTCATCAAAAATGTATTTGGATGTTGTTACATTTATGTACAAACTGTTAAACTTGAATTTACAAGACGCTTTTCATTTGTGAGCTTGTTTGCGTGAAACTGTCTGCATTTATGTGTGGATTTTTTAGACTCTCCTGACGTCGCTAGATTCACAAATGCATTTTTTTCAACAAGGAACTCTCTGTAGCCAATCAGATGCCTCCCTCGTTTTCAGCCAATCACATGGCTGCAGTTCCGACCTCTGAGTCCAGCCTCCGAGCCTCCCGGTTCTCTGTCAAATGTCTACTCTATCGGAAAGAACATGGTTTTTTGAATGATCGTACATAACAATCTCTAGGTGGTGAAGAAGTAAATGCTGCGTCACGACACTTTTTCCATCTAATTTCGACTGGGTTTTGGGATTATCGGTGCCGTTAAAGTAGTAAACGGCACCGACGTAAAAACCCAGTCACAGCAGTCATGTGGTTGACTGAAAACGAGGGAGGCATCTGATTGGCTACAGAGACTTCCTTGTTGAAAAAAATGCATTTGTGAATCTAGCGACGTCAGGAGAGTCTCAAAAATCCACACATAAATGCAGACAGTTTCACACACAAATGCAAACAAGCTCACAAATGAAAAGCGTCTTGTAAATTCAAGTTTAACAGTTTGTACATAAATGTAACAACATCCAAATACATTTTTGATGAAAATTGCAAATCTTTTTTAAATTAATATATTTATGGATTTATATTACCTTTATTTAAAACAAGACATATTTGTGTGTGGATCAGAAATATGTTTGTGAAACTTATTTTTGTTTATGGATTTATTTTACATTTATACATGCCGATATCCATTTGTGTGTGCATTGAAATGTATTTGTGAGAAGAGAGTAATTTATATATAAATCACAAAATACATTTGTGAATCCTTCTCTGTGCATTCATTAATAATGAGACTGTTCTGACTCCATAGACCTCTGTTGGGCTTGTTATAACAATTAAGTTGCTAGTCTTCTGCACAGCACATAGCCTACTGCCGCAACCGGCGCGATGGAGTGGCTTGTTTGTTTTACATAATACCACACTCTTATGCAACATAGATTTTGAAATATGTGTCATGGAAATATGTATTATTTTGGAGATAACATATATATATATATATAGATATATGTATGTGAATGGATTAATTCAGATAGAATTAATTAAATCTGATTTCATCAGAAAGGATAATGACATCAATTCAAAAAGGGAATCAAAGGTTATTTTGACAACAAGAGTAAAAGAGAGACGAACCCAGACACAATGTATGAACGTTACACAAACACGACCACCCAAGAATGATGGAAGTGGACAATCCCAGATAATCATGGCTGCTTGGCAGGATAATGCGTTAGCCGCTGCCCTTGGGTGCTATGGGATGCTATTTTCTCCATTAGTGCAGCTTGTTAGTGGTATCACCGCAGTTAAACTGTTTGTGATTATTCAGCCATTTGATCAGTGTGGGTGTGTGTGTGTGTGTGTGAGATTGTGTGTGTTTGTGACTGTGTACGTGTGTGCCTGTTAGTGTGTGCGTAACAAAAACAAAGATGGTCCTTCTGTCTCGCTGCATCCATACCCCCGGTGAAGTGGGGTCAGAGTCCGGACGCCCGGCGTGTACTACAGAAGGCTGGTGGGGGGCCGGCTGCCAGGGCTCCAGGTTGGGGGTCAGGTGAGGCCCGGTGCCTGGTTCAGTGAGAGAGGCCTCAGTGTCGTTACCGGTGGCAAATGTGTACTTTAAGGGAAAGCCAAACCCGAAAGCAACTTATCTTAGATGAAGAGAGGTAACAAAAATGTGCAAAATATTCCAATGATTCGATATTTACGAATTCAAACGCATGTGTTGCTGGTGTTACCAGCCATTCTTGGTGACCAAGGAACTTCATTAAAACATCCCCCGACCCAACCCCCCAAAACAGATTAGAGCACTAACAAATTAAAGACCGGCAAGCGATCTTTTGGGGAGAGTTGTGAAATTAAGGGTCTCTAGGTGACCTGGGAGTTGGGTTGTTATAAACCCTTAAATATCCTCGCTTTGCTGGAGATGCACAGCATATTTACAAACGTTATTTTTTCTTGATTTCCATACACACACATACACACACACACACACACACACACACACACACACACACACACACACACACACACACACACACACACACGCACACACACACATTGTGTGTTTGTGTTTATGTTTGTCATGTGTCTGTGTAGGCAGACTCAATACCCAGAGGACCAACGCCAACCCACAGGGAGTGGGCTCTGTCCTAATTCCTCTCTGTCATGTGTGTGATGTCTCCTAATGGAGGCAGGGCGATGGATGGAGTGTGGGCTCGCAGAGTGACAGTCAAAAGCAGGGCTCAGTGTGCTGACAAAGAGAGAGAGAGCGAGATGGAGAAAGCATTGACATGCACACACACATAAAAAATACACACGCATTGCAAATATACACACAAAAACACACACACACAGACACACAATGAAATATGCTAGCATTACGCCTCCCTCTAGGTGCTTGCCCTGGCCTTCACCCTCCCTAGGTCCTACCCCACCCCCCCATCCCCCAATCATCCTCTCAATAGTGCATTGTACCCAGGTGGCCATCATTTGCTCTCTCCCTTACTAATGCTCATAGAGGAGCACACAGGACTTCATTCATCACAGCTGCCCCCACACCCACACGCACACGCAAACACACATTCATGCATTCATGCGGGTGTTCACGTGTGCACACCACACCACTTTTCAATGGAGGTACAGTGAGCTATCTATTCATCTTTTCTATCCTGTCTGCTACTGAGTTACACAAGCAGGATAAGCCCTCAAGCTAAACACTGATTATTTGAGCGAGTGTGTGTTTTTGCGTGTGTTGACTCTCGTGTATTATGCCAAAAAACGAATAGTTAAGGCAAATAAAGCAGAGAGGTGAAAATCAACACAGGATACACACACACACGCCCCCGGGAACGGGGCGATCAAATGGAAGGAGAACGCTGCGTGGCGTTGCCCCCACAGTGGGAGGACAGCGGTGCTGCTGACAGAGCTTCGCCCACTGTGAGTGGTTTGTGTACGTGATCCCTGGCGCTCATTCAACAGGTGGCACGGGAGTCACTTGTTAAAGTGTGTCATCGTCAGCTTAGCCACTGATACCCCCGCTCCATTCCCCCGGCCGTCCCCAGTCGCCACTCCGATAACTCATCACAAGCCTGCCCACTCCGTCCCGACAGCAGCCTGCCATGGTCCACCAATGGTCCATCTCTTTAATACATATAAATAAATATATATGCTATGTACATATACATCATCTTGTTAGCCAACAGCATCTATTAACCATGTGGTTGCTCAAGCGGTGGGTAGAACAAAATGTAGTCTACTGAAGAGGGGAGTGTGAGGGATTGAGCTGCTGCTGCAGCTGTTTGTTTGCCGGAGCGGGTTTTGAGACCGCCCGACTGAAGGGGATAATTGTGCTGCATGGAGGAGAGGAAGAAGACAATAAGCGTGGTTAAAAAAAAAAATAATTGCTATCAAAACACACACACACACACACACACTCACAAGCATGTGCCCAAAAATGCACATACCAACAAGCACGCACACATGCGTGCATGCACACACATGCACAAACCTATAAACAAACAAACACACACAAACAACACAGAGCCATAACATGCTCAAAAAACACCCACACACCCACACACACACACACACTCAGACTCTCTCAGTAGGAGGCTTTACTCAGTGTATCCATGGCACGGGGTGAGAAATGAATGCAGTATGAAATGTGCTGAGATGCACGACCAGGTGTTCAGGCTTCGCACATCTCATCAGTAATTAAGACAAGAAGCCTGGGGCCATCACACCCCAGAGACAAGAGCACAAGATGGGCGAGAGACGCACACAATGATACAACGAGAATACAACGAGGGAGAATGGAAGAGAGAGAGACAATGGTGGGGTGAGAGAGAAAGCACACAAGAGGTAGAATGAGGAAAGAGTGAACAAGAGACAGAGAGAAAGAGAGAGGGGAAAGCGGGGGACAATGGAAGGAGAGCCTATATCGCAGGGTACTCTCTTACTAAGGAGCTTTGTGGAGCGTGACTCGTACCGCCCCTTTGGTCTATTTATACTTTATTTCCTAAAATAATTTTTCATTTACGCCCCAGCCCAGCATGTTCATCCGTGACCTCCCAATCAGCAGCAGCAACGTGCACCAAACAGCGTTCACCACACGTTGTGACCCCCGTGGTGACTGTCCACACTGTTATCACCTCTACTTCCACTGGCGTGTGCTCTATCAATCTGCCGGAATCTGGGTCACATGATGTGAACCGTGGGTCACATGTCCACGCGGCTCCATGTGTATTAGTCTCTCAGGTTCACCATCCCCCTTCCTTGTGTCAAATCCCAAGGAGGAAAAAGGCAAAACCCAGACGACAGAACCAGAGGACAAGTGTCAACCTGAAACATGTCTGCGGAAACAAAAAGCCAAGACAAGAGTCCAGCAGCCGAGGAACACGTCGATACGTTGATCCATTTGCTGTCTTTATGGTATCACTCCAGCAGAAAGTGGGGCAACAGCAAATACATTAGAGCGCGTAGGGCCTTTTTGAAACACATTATTCCTCCACATGCAGAGGCGTGGGCACTCTTGCACTGACATATGGTGCTCACACGTCCACCACAGCCGCCCCATCGACCTCACTTATTTATGTACCATCGGCTTCCACACTTAACACATATGCTCGTCACACCTTGAGAAAATATAAAGACTTATAAATCTGTTGAAGGTGCATGCCGGAATGGAGTGTGCACCAGAGGCTGACAGGGCCCGTCGGCTTAGAGGTGATTATTACATTATTGATCTCGTCTGCTTGTAGTTAAACTTTCATGGAGAGCCATTAGCACCACGGCCAGTAGGACTGGGACTGAGGAGGCACAATGGAGTGGCTCTGGAGTGAGCGAGAGACTCACTCAGGACAACACATGTGTGTATGTGTGCATTATTTCAGTTTTAATCACATGTATTTGGCCATTAATATTCACTGCTCACTGAGCACGTCCTATTCAATAACAAATAAACATTGGGAAGAAGGGAAAAAGTAGCAGGAGGATGATGAGGCAAGATTCCTCAAGTAGCCTCCTCCTCATCGTCCTCCCCATCACCCTCCTTATTCCCAGTAGATTTATTTATTTATGTTTTGGCTGCCTAGGCTGTGCTATTATTCATCCTCACCTGCTCTACCTCCCCATCCTCAACAATCAACTCCTCCCCCTCCTCCTTACCCACCTCCTCCTCCTCCCCAACCACCTCCTCCTACTCACCCACAACCACGTCCCCCTCCTTCTCCTCCACCACCTCCTCACCCAGCACCTCCTCCCCCTCCTCCTCCACCACCTCCTCACCCACAACCACGTCCCCCTCCTCCTCCTCCACCACCTCCTCAGCCACAACCTCCTCCTCCCCCTCCTCCATTACCTCCTCACCCAGAAACTCCCCCACCTCCTTCTCCTTAGCAAGAACCTCCACCATCTCCTACTCCCCCTCTTCCACCACTTCCTCCTCCTCCTTCCCCGTCTCCTCCTCCTTTCATCTGATGTTTTCATGGTGTTGGGAAATAGAACATGACATCATCCTAGCTCCACATGGCGGCAGAGGGCCCTCATTCTCTCTGGCCGTCTGCCATGCAAGTGATGGTGGTTTGTGTGTGTGTGATGAGGAGGAGCGAAGGAGAGGTAGAGAGACAGAGGAGAGGGAGAGGGGAATTGGAGATCTGAGATCAGCAGAGAGAGAGAGACGGAAGGAGCACGTGTGTTGCTGCGACCCACAGTGTCGTCGTCTTTGTACTCTTACCTAATTACCACGACTAGCTTGCACTTATCCTTCATTTATTATTTGCATATGCTCATCTGGGAACCCTTCCTGTACAACTCCCTTCTCGGGAGGGGTGGATGGGGATTGAGGAGGGGTTTGCTCCTATTATTCCACCTTGGTATTGAGGGTTGTGGAAAGGGGGAGGAGAGAGTAATGTTATGATCCAATCAGATTTGATCATGGGTGAAGCCCTTTGGGACAGTGATGACCGATAACGGCTCTGCGTCGACACTTTGGGCCCCGACTGGACTTGCTGCATGGTGGATGATGTGTGTTTAGGACACATGTGAACTCCCATGTTCTGGCGTGCAATGTGGCCAGTTTGTGTGAGGGTACATTGTTCAGCGGCCTGCGACGCTGCTTTAGTGCTCGTGGTGAACTGTGCATCGAGTCCGGCGTCCGGGAAGGTCTTTCCACCCGCCACTTAAGAGCAGGGGTTCCCGCACACGCGCACGCACACACACATACACACACACACTCTCACGCACATGCACACACACATACATACACACACACACACACACACACACACACACACACAATAAATGATCCATGCTCCAGCTCGGTATAACTTAATGATGTTCCATTTGGACTTGTTCACCATGACATTTGTCCCCTGTCAATAACGCATGTATAAAAACATGATCTCTGTATTTTTCTGCCATTTGTTCCATTTGGGGGTCATCTCCAGAAGCTACGTGTTGCACAGTGTATGATAAAATTCAGCACCAGGTCGATATACAGATATGACATGGCCATGGTCCTATTTGCTCTGCCAATGGATTATCTCTCGCTCTCGCTCTTCCCACAATAATAGCAATAAATGTCACAACAAGACAACCCTTTTTTTTTTTTATCAACATTGTTTGATATCCTCATTCCTAAACTGTTTATAAACTCTCCGTCAGAGCGATTTGTTTCCCACACAGCCCAAATATAGAGCCGTGCACATCGAAACCACTTTGCTTACTGACTTCAAACAACCCCTGTCAACAACAACAAACAAAACTGCATTGCACTCCTTCCTATGAATCCTTCCAGTATAACATCAACATCGCAGTCGCGCCGAGACCAAAAAACAACCGTAATTATCGCAGTGCAAGTCGCAAGCCGGGCCACCTCGCTGGGCCGTTGACTTGTGCCATTTAGCCAATGGCGCTAGGCCTATGCCTCTTACCTCGCAGCTCTATGGCATGTGGCGTGCAGTCGCATCAATTAACATGGCCGCTGACCCGCAGCCCATTAAAGAGACAGCAGAGGGGCCGTATGTCCCTGCTCTCTTAGGCCTGCTAACACACACACTGTACATACTGGCTGCACCGTACTCACTGCTGCACAAGCTTCTCTGAAAGGGCAACGACGTGAAACAAGACACAACTCTTATCAACTGGTCTCATAGAGATGACAACATAGCACAATATGTGTTACAATCTTGGCGTAGGTGCGTGTTTATTGGACGCTACTGCAGGGTTTGATAGGCAGGTGGAGTGGTCTTCTATATTAAACCAAGGGGTAGAGGGGGCGGCCAAGGGGAGAGTTGTGCTGGATGGTGGATTTAATGTATAAAGTAAGTGTCTACGTATTGCAACCCTGGACTTCTAAGGGTTCGAGGCTTTTAAACGCCGCACTCTAGCGCTATTTCCCACTAGAGAAGTAAAGTAATGTAATAAAGCACTCAATCAAAATGTCGGCTGAATATCCGTTGTGACCACAACCTGAAGTCTCTGTGAGAGTGTGTCCGGAGACAGGAACAGCGTTCATGGTGCGCATATGCCTGCCTTTAGCTCACAGGCCTTCTGAAATGTGAATACGAAGAAGTCAAGTAAAGGGTCCAGAAATCATCCAAGACGATGAATAAATACATTTATCTGTTCACTTCCATGCTGCTTCATGGAAACAGATCACCTTATTGTGCCTCGAGGAAACTGTTTGCTACAGTTGCTCAACTAAAGCCAGAAACAACAAAGTAAGTAGAATAGAATAGACACAACAAGCGATAAAAACAAAGAATACTGCATGAATAAATAAATATTCAAAATTTAGGTAAAATATGCCTTAAACAAACAGCTGAATGTTAAAACACTCAAAAAAGCATGCATGTAAAATACACGTATTTGTAACTGAGGCTGAGTAAAGTATGTTAGGTTTATTTAGTGAAGTGAATTGTGCCTGGTCTATTGCAGACATTGCGCAGGTCTTCTAGATACTCTAGATATGTAATGAAATGGCAGAGCTCAAAGTGACTGAGTTAAGCTGACAGTGCAGAGTTCAGAGGGACCAGCTCACATGCAGCAGTCACAGGAGTATTAGTATCCTATTGATGTAATGTGCATTCGCTTCATGTTGCGGTGTTGTTTACTTGATCTATTGTCCTTCTGCAACCTCACTGTGGATTATCACGTGGCACGCGTAATCGCGTATCACAAACCCGATCGTATTTTCCGTGACTTCATAACATCCAAATCCTCGAGATGACCTTGCAAGATGCCTAAGCTGAGTGGATTCTTGGCTTTTAATATTTTCTCTTTAGTGTGTGCACATGATGGCTGCGTTAGGGGCTGTCTGTGGTTAGGAAACACTGAGGGTTGGCTTGGTGGACAGGGAGGAGGAAGGCTCCTGTTGACGTCCTCGGGAGAGGTGCAGAGCTATGGGCCATTGGTGCTTGCCTTTCATTTCAACCTGCTTGGGATGATGATGGAGCAACATTGCCCCTGATGTGGGGCTGCTAAACCCGTTAACGGACTCAAATCCCTCTCTGTCTGACAACACAGGGAAGCAGGGGCATGTTTCAGTTTGTGTTTTTTTCTCCTCCAAGGCTGCCAACTCTAATCTGGTTGTTGTAAACCATCTGTGACATCGATCTAATTGTGAGGCAAAAGGGAAAGGCACACTCTAATTATTTTCTGTTTAGGCGTGAGTGATTCGATCGACAACACAAACAGTGGTGAAGGGGGAACCAATATGAAAAAATACAAACAAATATATACCATTGAAATATTTAAAGGCCTTATGGCTGAATGAATCCACATTATATTAAGAACATAGAGTGATTGTGCCTGTTCTTTTCTTGTAACCAAATTATGATGTACACTTTTATTTCTAACAGTACCTTCATACAGAGATCGAAAAGATACGATAAGTCAGACCGTAGTTTGGGCCATGTTTGGAAATGATACAATACTGTCTGCGTTGACGTTGAAACTTAGTTAAATCAGAATGTTAATATTTGACCACAGAACAATCACGTATAATGAAAAGGGAAACACACGTGGATGCCTTCGTTATGTAAAGCCCCTCGCCTCGTGGAAGCAGGATAAGCCGGTACGAGGTCGCGACCTCTAGTCCGCAGGACCTTGATTACTGCAGTGCACTACTGCATTACTCGTTGGAGCAAATGTTGATTCAAGATTACCTTGGCAGTTGTGCCATCGCGTGCCATAATGCATTTCCCCCATAGGAATGCAGAGGAATATCTTTTAGATTTGCTTCAATGGAAATCCTTGTTTCTTGTGTCTTGTTCATACATGACTGACCGCTAACCTCCATGTCATCGGAAAGCATGTTTAATTGGACCAGATCATCCCTTACAACCAACACATAAAACACAACAAATAGCAAGGCACAGAATACAGAAAACCACTCAGCTTCAGCAATTAGGGTTGGCATGTGGTCTTTGTTGCGGTAATTATGCAAGGTAAACATTTGTATATGATCTATTAGGTTGATTATTTAATTGACCTTTAACAAAACCATCTGCATCCATGCTCTTGCACTTGTTTTTACCCTGTGCTTAGATGCTCATGCACTATATCAGTGGTAAATTATGAGTATTTTTTGGATGCTGGGATTGATATTGTCAACATCATAAGCAGGCATGCTGGCTTGCTTGGAGGCAGACAGTTCCCAGACCTAGCTGACAGTAATTATTATTTACTGATTTGCAATTGCTCGTTGGATACTACAGAGCAGTGGGTAAGCACATTCATTTTCCAATCAGGTAATGTTCTGTTCGCTTTAAAGTAGGCTTGGTCACGTTGGGTATACTCAAATATCTTAAGTAATATAGATACGTTGTGGCGGACCAGCAGAAATGGCTGTTCTACATTGCCATTGCTTTTTGTATATTATGCAATAGCATAATGTATTATTCATGTTGTTATACAAGTAGTTAAATTGCAAATGTGTTGGGTTTTGTATAAGTGCAATTTTGTGTTTGTATGTATTGACAAAAGCAAGAAATGAAATCAAAATGGTTTCAGAATAAAGGCAACATTTATAGAGAAACCGGATGAACTCATGGAACTAAACTGCCTAGTCCCCAAAAAGAGGTGAGCAGATGTTGTTGATAATTACAATCGCTGTTGAGAAAGACAGCGTCGGGAGCAGACAGTGTCCATCAGCAGGGGAGATGGAAAAAGAGAGAAATCTGCCAACGAGAAAACAAGAGAAATGCCCCTTTATAATGGACTGTCAGCACATGCTAAAGTATGGCTATTAGCGAAACACTGCTTTGCAACTTCATCAATATTTTATCAGCACATCACAGGCTCGGAACCAATCTCTCTCTCCTTCACAGACTTATCCCATCTCTCTCACTCTCTCACTCTCTCACTCTCTCACTCACTGACTCACTGACTCACTGACTAACTCACACTCTTGCTATAGGCTGCATCATCCTGTCACTCACCGTATCAGTTCTGTCAGATTTCCTGTCCGTTTTTAGTCTGACCATAGCTGTGCTCATACTTTGTGTACAGCAACTTGTTTTCTAAATGTTTTTATTGAAGTTACTTTACTGAACCCGGACAGTTCTGTTTCATGATCTTCTCTGTAAGCATGAATGCGTAAGATCTGTAAACGCACACTTTATGCTCCCGATATATGTAAGGTCACACTATACTTAAAACAAATTCTGAAATCCGGTGTTTGCGCAGACAAAATGGACGATTTGGGAAGGGTTCACAGTGCCCCACTGGGCTTTGAAGGACACATTTTATACAGCGCTGCTTGCAATTGGTCAACAATACCATGTGACTAATTGCTTTTCCTTTTCCCGTAGTTCGGTCATTAAACAGACCTCACATCAGTTACTATAATGCATTCAGGATCGCAATGTTGGACATCACTGCAGCCAATGCAAAAGCCCACATTTCCAAACCAACAAAAAATAAGTTTATTAGCAAACGGATATTGTCTGTTGGGTCTCCATTCAACACAAATCTCACCCCTCCATTCATTGCCTCTTTTTGATTTTGCTTTAAGGGCCCCTTTGTATAAGCTTCTAACTTATCGATTAGCCTGTGGCTTTTTTCACTTCGTGGCAGCATGGCCCCAAAGTGAATGAGAGAAATTACCTGCAACACTCAAGTCAATGAAAGAGTGCTTTAAGCTCCTGCTAACTCAGCACAGCAACCAAGCAGCGAACTAAATGTTCTGGTAGGACCTTGATGCAACTCTCATTCCCTCACCTCATCTCTCTCTCTCTCTCTCTCTCTCTCTCTCTCTCTCTCTCTCTCTCTCTCTCTCTCTCTCTCTCTCTCTCTCTCTCTCTCTCTCTCTCTCTCTCTCTCTCTCTCTCTCTCTCTCTCTCTCTCTCTCTCTCTCTCTCTCTCTCTCTCTCTCTCTCCATGGGTAATACTTAATGGTATTAATGTGGCGAGGGCAGGGGGCGTCAAATTAAGGTTTTTTATTAGTCACACCCTCGCTGAGCGGTGCACAGTGGGTATTACTGAATATGAAATACCGAGGGCCTTTTTCATGAAGTCCAATGAGTGGACTGACCCAAACTCATTTGGCTTGGCGATTGGTGGGGAATAAACCTCCCCCCACACACACACACTATACACAAAAATACTGGACATACCTTTGAGTCAACCTCAATGAACACAGTAAAACACAAATGTGTACAGATGTGGGGAGAAACTGTGGAGCTGGAGTTAATGGTAACCAGCAGGACAAGCGGTGTGTGTGTGTGTGTGTGTGTGTGTGTGTGTGTGTGTGTGTGTGTGTGTGTGTGTGTGTGTGTGTGTGTGTGTGTGTGTGTGTGTGTGTGTGTGTGTGTGTGTGTGCGTGTGTGTGTGTGTGTGTCCGTTTGGATGCCCCTCAGAAAGAGGCCGGGAGCTGGACCACTTCAGAATAAAAACAATCCATTCCTCATCTGTTGAGGCAACATTGTTTCAAAAAATTTAACCTTCCACAAATTCTTATCAGGATTGCTGAGACTTACCCAACGGCATTCCTATGACATAGTTCATTGTCTGTTTGGGGAGTGGTTTAGACCGTGGACATCAGACTGAATAAGGAAGTGAAACCAGTTAGAAAGGCAGGCGGATGGTCAGGCTAGCATAGACTTACGTATTTATCACTGAGAGACTTGAGTAGGAAACCGATAAATGTGTCGAGTTGTGAACTACTTTTCAGGAGGACTTGAATGTAACAAACAATTAATTGTCTATAATTGTCAATAATTATTCGTTCCATGAGGCAGCATTAAAAATGCCAAAAGCCAAAGTGTGCACGTTTGAATGTGGCAGATCTCTATTTGGATGATAACATTAGAGTAAAGGTGAGCACCGTTCTTTCCTCATCATCTCCGACACCAGGCATATCCCTGGGAGACATACGTCAGCACCTCAGTTCTGTTGCTATCACCTGACACATCATCAACAACACAGGCTTTGGGAGGGGGACAGAGTACAGAGGATTTAGGATTTGATCCGTGTTATCCCTGTTCTACTGGGTCGCAATGTGCCAGGTCAGGTCTGGGCATGTCTGTGTGTTCTGATCTCTATTTAGATTAGTATTGATTAAATTGGCTACATGTAGCTCCATCTTCACAGTCTTATCGCTTTGTACAGAAACGGCCGACAGGCATACGAGACTATGGGTGTTCTCCACTGCAACGGTTCCCACGTGAGTATAAAAAGATAGATTTTTACAGTTTTCACCAAATACTTATTAACATGCAAAATAATTTGAATGATTTAATCAGATATGCGCTTGTGTGTGCACTCGGTGCACCCCCCCCCCCCCTCCTGTACAATTCACAACGCACACACAAAAAGACACGCAGAAATATACTCACACACGCACACACACACACACACACACACAAACACAAACACACACACTGCCCTCCATCCATCCCTAAAAAGTGTTAGTGGGAACCCCAGTGTTTGCCTACTTCCTAATCAAAGACACATTGAAGCATGAAGTGCAGCCCACAGTGCTAAGCAGCACAATGGATGATGCCTGGCTGCTGCTGCTTCACTTGATTATATTATCCTGAGCCTGACCAACCGGTCCTGCCCACTGACAAAGCCGCAATATATTTTAGGTTTATAACGATAGATTAGTAAAAAATATTTATAAAAAAGCTAAAGCACAAAGGGTAATGTAGAATGAAGTTTGTAAGAAAGGTTCAAAATCATTGAAAGCCAGGCCAGGATTTTCTTTTGTTAAAACTTAAATATATGTTAAACTTTTTTGTCTTTCTTAATAAAATGTTGATAGCATTGTCACCCCAGGTCACTTCAGGAGCATGTGTTGTAGCTTGGTTAAACACCATGGTCAAACACCACAGATAACACTGAGTTCAACATGACGATTGTATTCCATTTTGTTATATTATTATCCCTTAATATTATTATACTGGCTTATATTGATTTGGTCGTCCTGACAACAATATGACCATATTAACATGTACTCTGTGTTTAGTTTACCCATAGATGCTACTGTACAATGAGTTGCTGTGGACACAGCTTGGCTGAGCGCACATGGTTCGTAGTTAAAGTGCATTGATTTGTGTGTTAATAGTTTTGAGCGGGTAAACAGAAAAGGAATCCACACTTGATTTATTTTATTACGACTCTAGGAATAACGATCTTTGCCAAAAACCTTCCTTTATTCCTAATTCAATAACTAGTCTTAAAAAAGTGTGTATCGACCATACTCGGGGTCAATGCCATCTCATTCTATTCCAAATGTGTTTTAGGGTCTGGCTGGCATCCGGCCGGACCAGGCCGCCGTCAACCCTCTCTCGAGGCAGCCCTGTTCTTGAGGCCGGTATGAAGACTCCTCTGGGATGACAGCTTAAGATTTAGCCGGCCAGAGTGCTAATTCAGGAAAAGATGAAGGAAGGATGCTGGAAAAACAGTACAAGTGCCGAAGGATGTCTGAACCAAAAAATATATGATACGCGAAGCCGGTCAAGACTGGAGTGCATTCCATGCTGATGCTGCTTATATAAGTCATGTGACTTACCCACAGCGTGTGGTGTGAGTTTAAAGTTTCGACCAGTTAACAGCATGAAGGACTACACCCTACTTTCCCGTCAAGTGTCGTGAATTACATCCTCTTCTTTTTTTCTCCTATAAATTAAACAGTGTGACTACAATGAGGCAGAGCAGCCTCATGTCACTCAGAGCATTTAACTCGCACCGTACAGATTAAGCACCACCCCCATGATGGACAGCTCAAGCGAGAGAGAGAGAGAGAGAGAGAGAGAGAGAGAGAGAGAGAGAGAGAGAGAGAGAGAGAGAGAGAGAGTGAGGCATAGAATTAAGGGTTTGGGGGGGCAGAGCTACAGCCAAGATTGAAGTAGTGAAAACTCCAGAATAAAAGAGTAAAACAATGATGACGATTGGTGTGTGGGGAGGGAAAAGGGATGGGGGGGAACTGTATATCCAAAGCAGAATTGCTGCAGGAGCAAAAGAAAGACGATGCCAAGTATCAGTGTATTTGTAGCAAACCAAAATCATGTTGTGTTGTGACTGGCATTGGTCTTGAATAAGAAAGTATACAGAACCCATTAGAAATCTTTGGAAAGTAATTAAAAGTGTGTTCCTCTCACAGGAACAGGAGCCGGCCTATCACTCTGCAAGTCAAGGGGGGACCATGTCCCGGGGAATACCGTCTGAGGTGCAGAGGTCTTTCCTGGACACCACAGCAGCTTCCACTCATTATCCATACCTCATCTAGCTGTTGCACATCGAAAATCCAGCTTCACAGAAGGGTGGATTTTCCACCTGTTCGTCACTGGAAGGTCACCATGGCAACAAACATGGCACAGTAGGGAATCAAAGGCAGAAGCCCAAACCAAAAGCATGGTGGTTGGTCGAGGTGTCTGTGATATTAATGTCAGATGATCCATGGTGGATTTCACGAGTCTTAACATGTGCAGGAGTCAAGGAGCTTTACCAACGGACTGGCACATTTCAAGAGAGAAGAACAAAGAGAAAAAGGTCAGGATGTGTGTATCAAAGACATGTTTGCACGCATCCTCTTTAAATAGATATGTTAATAATTGCGTGCATGCAAATGAGCACAGCCTCCTTACGCACGCACAAACATACTAGATGATCTCCCAAAGGTATCCCAGAGATGCCACACGACCAAGCGTACGTTAGTACACTTGTTAGTTGTAATGTTATAGGGCAATGCAAACATGTTATGTATTCATTGCAAAAAGTAAATGCTTGGATGAGAAATAAATAGGACAGAGCACAAACATTTGCACAAATGTGCTGTGGTAGAAGGACTGCCATATCTAATCCATCTGTTTATCTGCTACAGGACTATAGCCAACCTGTGAATGTTGACCAGTAGTCACAATGTTGATGTTTTAATAGTTAGCAATGATTTGACTAGGTATATAAATGATAAAAACATTGATTAATTTTTTATAGACCCGTTCTTTCCATAATTAAGTCCAATATAATGCACTCAATAGTCCTTTTTCCATCAGATTTTCAAGCGAATTAACTCTTAAAGCGAATTAATTTGTAGCGACATAAGAAGCGCCTAAACGGTTTTCCATCGACAGAATGATTATAGCGAATTAAAATGGTGTCACAATGCCCCGTGTTGAAGCGCATTTTTCTGACCCGCTAGATGATTTTCCATCAACAATGCGCATGCGCGACATTCTATATCGCTTCAGCCGTTTTCCATTACTTTTATGTCGCTAGAACTTTCCCAAAACCACCTCTGCAGAGCGAATTAACTTAGTGCGACAAAAGCGGCGTTAGAGCGATATAACCCTTTTTCCATCACATATGTCAGCGCATTATCTTTTTGATGGAAAAAGGACTATTGACACTTTAATATATGTTAATGCCGCCATCTGTATTTTTTCATGGTGTTAACACGTTCTATTTGCATGCCAACAAAGGTATAGGCCTACATACATGTGACTCTTTGTATATTCCCCCCTCAGTTTCTTTATTTTATCAATCTCTTTATCTAAGAGTCAGTATGTTCTCTTATGCCGCTTTTCCACCGCACATGTAGCTCGACTCGACACGACACGACTCGACACGACTCGACACGGTAGCAGCGCGGGTGCTTTTCCACCGCAAATAGTACCTCCGGGACGTGGGCGGGGTCGTCTGCGCGAAAGGGCCGTGACGTATTTTTGTACGCGACGCAAACAACACCTACGTAACCCACACATGGACAGAACCCACATAACAACAATGGAGAACATCGATGCGATGGTATTCGTGTTCGTATTATTAGCTGGCATGTTGAAGAAGTGGAATATGTTGGCTGCGGCGCTACTATGGCTGTTCTATCGTTACCAGCATGGTTGCCATGTCGCTCTCGTGACTTCGTCACACTCTCTGGCCAATCAGTGGCCGGCCGTCTGCCGACGTCACCTTTTAGCATCGGCTCAGCCGCTTGGAACCTAGAGCGAGGCGGTACTAGAAAAAGCAGCCACTTGAGGTACTAGATCGCGGTGGAAACGCAAAAAAGGCGAGCTGAGTCGAGTCGAGTCGAGTCGTGTCGAGCTGGTACCATGCAGTGGAAAAGCGGCATTAGACTATTATTTCACGCATTCTTTCTCACTCTTTCTATCACACTCTTTCTATCTTCTCACTTTCACCGCCACAAATAGTTCCTGAGAACCGTGTTCCAACACCTCCTTCACCGGCAAACACACCTTCTCCTCTCTCTCTCGCTCTCTCTCTCTCTCCTCTACTGTTCACAAGGCTATGTTGTCATGGAGACATGTGTACATTTCCAACACGAGAACCACAAATTGACCAGATGAGACGTTGTTTGAAATTATTATCAATGTGTGTTTGTTTGATTCCAAACATATTTGGTAAAATATAGTCCTTCTTTTGAAGATATTTACCAATGAGTCTCTCAGAAGACTATTATGGTGCGACATGAGTCAACACAAAAACAGAACATTCAACACAAACATGAGATGTTTTCTCAATTGTGAGACCAAACTTGAAAAGAATTATACTCCTCCTTCTTGGACATGCTGTTTTTGATACATGATTCCCTTACACCCACGAACCACCTTAATTCCCCCACACGCCTACCACTGAAAGCAGAGAGTATCCGCGGATGACCTGTTTGGGTGGCTCAGGGTGTGTGTTTTCCATTAGCCGTGCCCTGTGTCCTAAGGCAGAGAAAGCTTTGATTTTCTTAGAAGCTTAAGACTTCCGGAGAGAATGAAATGAGATGGCATTTCACGAGAAACAAAATACAAAAAACTGAATACTGCGATGTCAAAGTCTGCCAAAGCAAGGATGGTCAAAGTCTGTACTGACATCTAGATCCATTCACAGGAGGGTATACGCCATCTGGAAGCTTTTTTCACCTGAAATGTCATGTCTTATCGTGATACATATGCTGCATACACCCATCCACTGGCACATGCAAACACATACACACAAATACACACACGACCGAAGAAGATAGTATGAGGTAAGATGTAGGAGGAAAACGTAGGTGGCATATTTTATCTGATACACCTCATTAGCTGCTTTGTATTCTCTCGCTCTACTTCATTCCCCTCAGGTTCCTTATTTACTACTTTAGTCATTTAGCTGAGGCTTTTATCGAAAGAAGCCCAGCGTGAATTTCCTTTTAGTAATTTTGTTGATGCATCACAATGAATAAGCAGGTGGGAGGTTAGCGCAACCAGCTCAGGAATAAGACAGACAAGGTAGACTTTAGTGGACTTTGGGGTTCAAAACCAAGAAACAATGTGCTGTGTGGGAGTCACCTGACATCCTAACCACCACACTATGCGTCCCAATTAGTGGATTAACAGTATGATACTGATCCCAGCCGTGGGAAGGCTAATCCAGCGCGCGGTGGCTTGCCCTCTTCTGACCAGAGACATAACCACACCTGCTTCAGAGAACGCACCTCAGGGCCACCTGCAGACAGTCATCACACTCAAGCCCTCACACACACACGCAAACACACACACACACACACACACACACACACACACACACACACACACACACACACACACACACACACACACACTCACAAACACATACAAATATACATGAAAACACATGCACACACACCAACCACACACACTTACATGCAAAAAACACACACACACACACACACACACACACACACGTCACACACACACACACACACACACACACACACACACACACACACACACACACACACACACACACACACACACACACACACACACACTCACACACATACATACAAACACAAACAGATACACAGACACACAAACACA
>NC_079426.1:21705138-21717638 GCF_026213295.1 Gadus chalcogrammus | reverse complement strand
TCCATTTGGTTGAAAAGATCAGGAGTATCATCTGACATTGATGAGAAATGTGCCTCTAATACGGCTTAGCCGGCCCGTATGGATCACTGGCCCACAGATTGCGAGGTGGCGGGCGTGATGTATCACACTCCCATCCATCGCTGGTGAGCAGCACTGCTGCTGCAGCTGTGCAGCGATACCGAGCACACAACGTGTTAAGGAACACTTAAAATGAGATCCAAGCACATATCTTAAGACATGTGTGCCACCTATTAAAGTCACTGTTGCAGACGGCGTCCGGAGAATGGCTTAATGATGCAGAGCTCCCGGTTAATAGATAACAGGCTTGATGGATACTGACATGGATAGGAGTGCTTCTGATGATGGGGGACACGAAACCTTCTCCATGCACCACCATTTATCCTTCTCCTGGATGTGAAAGCCGGAGCAGAAATCGAAATACAACGCCTTAGATTACACTGTACGTTCTGTAGCAACGGCATACGTTCTGCTCTTATTTAACGCTGCACGCATATGTCAAGGCAGAGATAAAGACCGTGCTGCACGTTGTCATCATCATCATCTTCATAAACACAGAAGACAAGCGTTTGAATGGAAAGGTGAAGGGGCGAAGCATCAAACACTCATTTAACAGCAGCAGCCGCAGCAGGCACCCCAAGACACACACTCTAAGCACAGCGCTGAGAATCAAAAGACGCTGATGCATTTGTTTGGGGCGTAATCACTCGCCAACTCACTCTAGCGTTCGTCTGGCTGTTTATTGCTCCCAGCCCGGACCAGCTGAGCCTCCTTCAGATCAACAGATCACCCCTCCAATCAACCTTTTTATTCCTGCTGCTGGTGAGGGGCTCCGTATGGCTCACTAGTTCCCTTGTTTCCTACTCCCTGCATAGTGGACACTATATGGTAGGCTGTGTAGGGGAGTAAGTATAGGCAATGTGAGGGAAGGGATGTTTGGCATTGGACGCAAAGTCAAAAGGAAATGATTGTACAATGCAGGCAGTGGTATATATCCGAATGTGAAGCAGAATCCTCAGTTAGGAATAGAAAGCTCTGGGGTTGGTCTTTTTTCTGCATAACGCTACATGAGAGGCCACTCCGGGACTGTTTCAGCACAAGGATGATAACCATGCAATCACTCTCCTGGAATGAGTTCCGTCCTTGGATTAAATCCCGGGCCGCGGCCCGCCGGCTCGCCACCTCGGAGGTCTGGGGCCTCCAGGTCATGGAGGCTGATGTGCACACAACTGTGCTCACTGTGGGCCCCATGTACCCCCATGTGCTCCTCAGGGCGGTCCTGCCCAGAGCCAGACACAGCCATGACCCCTGTTCTTCCTTCCACTTCGCCGGCGGTGAGACGACCCGCCAAATAATCTGAGGTGGCGTTCAGGTCACTCAACCGAGGCAGTCACGGCGAATCACGTTTACTCCTCTCCTGGCACCTACTTCCATGCCCCGTAATTAAAACTCTGCTCGATTTGTGTTTAGCTATTCGTACAGGTTGGTACTTGGCATACGTATGGGTAAACGGTATCAGGTAACATATGGCATACTGTTGATTTATTGTCTAAAATAAGATACACTTTATTCGTCCTTGGAAGCCATGACATACATCAATGACAATATGGATAATAAACATGAGGGAGATATCTCGAAGCAGAACCAGGTTTTTAGCCATGATGAATACCTTTCACAACTTTCTGACAGCTACATTTGCATGACTTTTACACCAAACATTGTAGTGTGTGAATTAAAATGAAAAGTATAATAAGAAAGTTATGTTGCAAGGGGTTGATTTTTTGAAAAATGTTTCCATGTAAATGACTTGGTTATTGCCACAGTAAAAGTAGTAAGTTGGTTTCAAAGAACTGAATGTGAAAAGCAACTGCAGCTGCTCCACAGCTGTCCATGTCCTCAATCCATCCCCTGTCCCCGTCATATCCCCCGACTCACACAAACACACACACACACACACACACACACACACACACACACACACACACACACACACACACACACACACACACACACACACACAGACACACAGACAACCCATCTCCAAACACAATCACATGCGCACCCACATAAACACACACACATGCACGCAGACACACACACATACACAGGAGGCCTCTGGGTAGTAATTCAGCTAGCCGCTTGGTGGAGTAGGCTTCCCTGCCTCAGTGTGTGCAGGGTGAGGCGTGACTCAGGGTTCCCCCCGCCCTACCGGGGCCGGACTCAGATCATGTTTCAAGCCATTAGCATCCAAGCTCAGCCTGCGGAGGAAGGATGAGGAGCGATGGGTGAGGGGGGGGGGTTGATGGGGGTCTGGGGGGGTAGGGGGCAGGAAGGAGAGGGGCCATCCATCACTCCATGGCGCCTCCGTACTCTCACTCTCTCACCCGCCCCTCCCTCCTCTCTCCTCCTCCTCCATCCCTCCTTCTCCTCCCTCATTCCTCCCTCCTCCTCCCTACTCTCTAACACCTCCTCCTTCTCCGTCCCTCCTCCCTCCTCACTTCCCTCCTGCATCATTCCCCCTTCCTCCCTACCCAGTGAGATGGAGGTGGAAGCCTGGCCACGCCCAAGTAGAGACACACTGAGAGACAGTGAGGGAGAGACAGTGAGCAAGAGACAGTGAGAGAGGAAGAGAAATGGAGAGAAAGATGAGAGTGGGAGAAAGAGAGGGGAGAGAGAGAGAGAGAGAGAGGGAGACACAGAGAGGGTTTAGAGGAAGATGATTGAATGACAGATAGACAGAGAGCAAGTGCTTGAGAGAGCGATAGAGAGGCGAGGTAATGTGACAGAGGGAGAGATTAAAAGACAGGGAATGGGAGCGAGAGGGCGGCTGAGAGAGTGATGGAGAGACAGAACGAGAGGTGCAATAGAGAGAGAAAGGGAGGGAGAGAGGGTTTCTCTAGCGGATATTAAACAATTAAAACCCTTGTGACAGCTTCATCTTGTCAAGCGGGAAGGGGTGTGGGCAGGGGGGAGAAAAATACTAAAAATAACTAGAATAGAAAACAGAAGAAAGGAAGCTTGGGGGGGGGGGGGTGACACTGCAGAGCCTGTGAAGGGATAGGAATCCACAGTCAGACATAATTGGATGAAACAAGCACCTCTAGGAACATATTAACACACAGCAGAAGGGATGTAACAGGAGTGTGAAATTTGGGAGAGACAGAGATTGAGAAAGAGAGAGAGAGAGAGAGAGAGAGAGAGAGAGAGAGAGAGAGAGAGAGAGAGAGAGAGAGAGAGAGAGGGAGAGGGAGAGGGAGAGAGGGAGAGGGAGAAAGAGAGAGAGAGAGAGAAAGGTCTACTCAGCACATGATGCTTTTCCAAATGACTACTGATCCGACTGCGTTGCTGAGGGCGCGGCAAACAGAGCAATCCATGGAGCAGCGGGGCCCACTGAGGCAAGGGTACCCCGCCGCCGCCCCCCCCCATCCCTCTCTCCTCCTTAACCAACCAACCAACCAACGCCTGTCACATTTGTTGTTAGCATGTTGTTCAAGTGGGTAAACGCACACACACACATACCTGCTCTTGTAATTAAAACGCTCGTTCCTTTAGACAGGTTCACAATTTCACGCTGTAAATTGTCGTATTTTAAACATTGCAAACGCTCTCAACAATTTGCCAAATAAATATGCAGAAGGGATTTGCAGCGACAGGTTGTTAATGATCCGTGGGCAGCTGCAGCCCCCACGCAGAACCAGTGTAAACACGTGACAAGTGGAACCCAAAGCATTTATCTACTTAAAGAGCCTCTCTTTGAAACGCAAACACCAGAAGTACATAAATGAATACATTACATTTTGCTGTAAAAAATACCAATGAAAACTTGAATCATGCTGTAAAAAAAGACATTGACTGTAACGTATGATACATTTGCAGTCCACTGGTAAATCCAACTAGATTCATTTTCTCAATGACCTAGAAAAATCCACAGCAGGATGAGCGACCAAGCAGAAGACGATTACATCACATTAAACCTCCATTTTTAGATAATCTTATCTAACACCGGCGTACATTAAAAAAGCGTACACAGAGAACAACCTCAAATAGCTCCTAATAAACTCTTTGGGAAGACTCCTTAATCCTATGCTGGCAGCTTAAAGCTTCTTCAAGCAGTTTGAAGGCAATAGAGGCTTGGAAGCTGCAGCTTCCATTAGTTCCATTGCGTCTTATAGCGGCTGGGTCTGTATATTAAAACCTTAAAGTAAGATAAATTATCCAACCCAAAGACTCTCCTTCATATGTTCTGGTGGTTTTAAAATGCTCTTCATTCTCTTCAGGCAATGCAAATTCAGTTTTCCTTTTCTATTTAGTTTACTCTCCCTGTAATGGAAACTCAGATCGGGTAAACAATGCTCATGGAATGAGGCAAGACTGAATAGTATGTTGCCGTCCAATTAAGGAGGCAAAGAATAAGCAGACCAAGCAACCAAGGCTTCCTGTAGAGATCAGAGATAAATGTGATCCGTCTCGGTGAAGGCTCATCCACATGGCAACCAATCTGTTCGGTGTAGACCTAAACACCACAGAGGATGGAAAGCCACAAGCAAATATTTGGATGTTGATGGGGCAGCGAGAATTGGACATCATGCAAATCACGTGTGCATAAGCACAGATCGCATGCATGGAATCACACAGACAAACAAATAAACACACACACTCTCACACAAACACACACATTGGTTTCAAGATTTCCAAGATAACATTTGCTCAGTCAAACAGACATACAAACAAACAAACCCAATCAAGAATCCAAATCGCATGCAGGGACATAGTCCAGGAGAGCCACGTTATTACGCTGATATAAATCAGCTTAAATCTCTGGAACTTTTTTATTTATTCACAGAGCTTTACTGAAAATTGAGGCTCACCATAAGGTATGGCTCACTCTAATTTCCATCACAGTGGAGCAATATCTAGCCCTGACTGATCCGAGCTAGCGTGCCAAAACCATACATCAACGCACCTATGGCTTACAATCCTCAGAATAATTATATGAGTGAGAATATCTTTGAGTGAGATAACTACAGCGAGGGGAACATGGGAGGGAGAGCTACATCTAGGGTAGGTAGCATGAGAGGGAGAGCTACGGCTAGGGTAGGTAGCATGGGAGGGAGAGCTACGGCTAGAGTAGGTAGCATGGGAGGGAGAGCTACAGCTAGTGTAGGTAGCATGGGAGGGAGAGCTACAGCTAGGGTAGGTAGCATGGGAGGGAGAGCTACAGCTAGGGTAGGTAGCATGGGAGGGAGAGCTACAGCTAGGGTAGGTAGCATGGGAGGGAGAGCTACAGCTAGGGTAGGTAGCATGGGAGGGAGAGCTACAGCTAGGGTAGGTAGCATGGGAGGGAGAGCTACAGCTAGGGTAGGTAGCGTTGGAGGGGGTGCTAAAGCTAAGGTCTCGTGGGAGGCAGAGAGGCCTTTCTATAAAGGTTAATGTGTGTTTGAATCTCCGTGGCTTGGGTGGTATCTTAATCTGGGGAATGGGGAAGGGAGAGGGGGGAGAGGTTTCCGGAAGCAAGATGACACTTGCCCTTGTTATTAATTGGTGGAAAAACGGGGAGGGAGAGAGGGAGGGAGAAAGGGAGGGAAGGAGGGAGGAATTTGCAAAGAAGGAAAGAAGGGCTATAATGCAAAATAGTAGTGACATAACATAGTCACGTGAGGATGTGTGCAAATAAGTTCATTGGGCGGGAAATGCATCAATCAGATCCTTCCTCTACAGTGGAGCTGTAGATGGGCGTCGCCTTTGAATGTAATGAGGCATCCAGACAACAAGTCACCCCTCACCAAAACACCAGAGACAAAAACATAACATGACATCAACATCTGGTTGAACAGAAGAGTGTTAGAGACATTAAAGGTCCCATGACATGCTATTTTATGTATTCTTTAATATAGGTATTAGTGGGCAACTAACACAGTATTCAAAGACGTTCTCGAAATTCAGCCGTGGTGCAGAGTTACAGCCACTCCGAGCCAGTCGCACATTGAGCTTCCCCCAAATGCGCTGTTTCGGTGGGCGTGTCAAGGAGGAGGGTGGGGGTGTGGCACTGAGCAGCTTGCAGCCACCATGCGCTCTGTTTACAGTGGATGTATCGCAATGGCGAGGCGCACACAGCCTTTAGCCGTGTTCTGTAAATATTCTAGAACACACGGGAGTCCTGGAGCTCTATATCTAAATATTATCATATAGCCTACACAGATATCTATATCATATAATATATATTATCACGGCCAAATGCTGTGTGAGCCGATATTATGAATCTCAAACGACCGCGTTGGGTTCTCCGACGTTCCTGGTTCTTCAACGTCCACATCAATGTGAATACACACACTGTAACGCAAGTGTTTCTTGTCGGTTCTTTGACGTGTCTTGTATTTCCACAACGAGACTGTCGTGGGGGTTATCTGAGCCATGGTTGAGAAGGAATTGGGGGAAAGGAACTTTGGTTTGACTCGCTGAAGTACATGAACTGCGACATGCCGCCGGTTGCCGCGAGGCACCATCGCCCGGCAGCGGGCAGCCGGCAGCAGGCAGCGCGCGGTTCAGTCGACTTCAGGTTGAAGTGAAAGTGGAAGAACCAGAGACGTCGCAGAACCCGACAAAGTTGTTTGTGATTCATAATATCGTCTGGAGGCGCACACAATATGTTATATGATATAGATATCTATGTATTATATGATATTATTTAGATATAGAGCTCCAGGACTGTAACGCAAGTGTTGTACACTTCCTTGTTATTTGGATAACCGTTCTGCTGTTGGTGTGATGGCGCATAACACGTCGGACTCTCGTCTCTGGTATTTCTACAACGAGACTCGTATTGGGGGTTATCTCAGCCAAGGTTGAGAATGAATTGGGGGGAAGGAACTTTGGCTTTGACTCCCTCAAGAACATGAACCACGACATGGAGGAGAAAGGGATTGTTGGCGGCGAATGTCTCCCGCTTGAGCCCCGCTGAGGGACCACCGCTGGAGGCGGAGGTGCATAAGCGCTGCCCGGCAAAGATCCCTTTCTCCTCCTTGTCGTGGTTCATGTTCTTGAGGGAGTCAAAGCCAAAGTTCCTTCCCCCCAATTCATTCTCAACCTTGGCTGAGATAACCCCCAATACGAGTCTCGTTGTAGAAATACCAGAGACGAGAGTCCGACGTGTTATGCGCCATCACACCAACAGCAGAACGGTTATCCAAATAACAAGGAAGTGTACAACACTTGCGTTACAGTCCTGGAGCTCTATATCTAAATAATATCATATAATACATAGATATCTATATCATATAACATATTGTGTGCGCCTCCAGACGATATTATGAATCACAAACGACTTTGTCGGGTTCTGCGACGTCTCTGGTTCTTCCACTTTCACATCAACCTGAAGTCGACTGAACCGCGCGCTGCCTGCTGCCGGCTGCCCGCTGCCGGGCGATGGTGCCTCGCGGCAACCGGCGGCATGTCGCAGTTCATGTACTTCAGCGAGTCAAACCAAAGTTCCTTTCCCCCAATTCCTTCTCAACCATGGCTCAGATAACCCCCACGACAGTCTCGTTGTGGAAATACAAGACACGTCAAAGAACCGACAAGAAACACTTGCGTTACAGTGTGTGTATTCACACACACACATGTGGCGCTCGCACGTTCGAGTCTCATTGGCGGGCCAACGTCTCTGGGCGGGCCAGGCAGAGTAAGGGGAGGAGCTGAGATTCCTGATGACGTCATGAGCACAGACATTCCAAATCGGCGCGCTTGAGCCTCCGTTTTTTCAAAGGCGAGCAGAACAGCTAGTGCTAGTTTTACACCAAACGCAAGTTTTAGCCACTGGGGGACCATAGGCAGGCTAGGGGAACTCATATTGATGTTAGAAAACCTCCCAAAGTGAGATTTTCATGTCATGGGACCTTTAAAGGCTTTTGACATTTATGTGACGTTCTGGATTAGAAAGAAGAAAAGTATCCTGAGATCCCGGCAATTATGAAGCTAACACTGTACTTTATTCATTAGGTTGAGTAGATGTGGCTTCATCTCTACCCCGGCGCAGTGCTACCCACCACGGTGCGCTGAATACGAGCGCTATCTACTTCAATCTGTGTTTGAATGGGCTCTGATGCGGAGTGCTCTTTCCGTAAACATGAGTCACAGCATGTGTAGTCTGCTGTGCTCCCGGTGCTACATAATGCAATGCATGTCCAGAGTGTGCAGAAGGGATACTACACAACGAGTGCATGGTGTCTTACATGCACAAGGATGCTTGTGTTATCGGTTTAGATTGGGGGTTATCTCTGGCACAGAACAAGAGTAGCACCTTGTCCAATACGATTGGCCTGTCCTAGGACATCAGGCCAGACATGTACAAAGTAGGTCTGGGCAATATTCAGTGTTATCGTTTATCGTCTTTGATCTAAAGATGTCCACTCTTGATGATCCCCGGTGTTATAGTCTGAATTGATTACGATGAGAAAATGAAAATATAAAGTGACCAAAAAATGAGGTTTGATATGTCAGAGAGAAAGGAAAAGTACTTGTAGTCCGGAACTTTACCTTAAATCCCACAGGAGTGTAATGTAATGAGCCTCAATAAGACTTTTTGGATGGTATTTTGAAGTCATATCATGATATTTATTAATATTGTGTAAAAATCCCTGAGACCACCGTGATAATAAAACTTTCGATGTCACCAAGCCCAAACACAAAAAGGGTTCTAGAGATAATAAAATGGTGGATTAATCAGATAATGTGTGTACTTTTGAAATCAGGATAGAAACGTAGGCCTAAAGGCCGAAAAGCCCAGAATGTATTAGCGTTTGAGGACAGGGTGGCAGATGTTGCGCTTGACATGGAGGGCAGAGAGTGAGGAGAGTTTGAGGGGTCAGAGGCTGGGTCACCAAAGCCTGAGGCCCAGATGAGAGAAGGAGGAATTCTGGAGGGTTATGTTAGAACAAATGCATGGTGCCAGAGAGATAATGAGAGAGACATGTCGGGAAAGAAAGAAAAAAACAAAAAATATAGATGGAGGAGGGAGAGTGAGAAAGTCAGAGACAGAGAGAGAGAGAGAAACAGAGACAGAGAAGGAGAGAGACGGGTAAGCAGTAAAGTCCAAATCACATTAATCCCATTGAAATATTGGCTCAGTGGATGTTAATGGCCTCACGGTATAATGTGACTTCCCTGTTGGAGGAGACAATGGGTTCAATTGAAGAACTAGATCAAACCTGACCATTGTTTCTTGTCCACGTTTATCTAAATGACGACCTTTGTCAAATTTTGGGGGGAAATTGACTTTTTGCTATGTGGTATGATTAGGATTAGCAAACTAAAATGAACATGATCCCGCACTTACACAGTTAGACACACACACAAAGACACACACACACACACACACACACACACACACACACAGACACATCGGGGAAACAAATTATACACATATCCCAGAAAGAAAGAGAGTTACAGAGATACCGGAAATAGAGAGAGAGAGAGAGAGAGAGAGAGAGAGAGAGAGAGAGAGAGAGAGAGAGAGAGAGAGAGAGAGAGAGAGAGAGAGAGAGGGAGAGAGAGAGAGAGAGAGAGAGAGAGACCGAGACCGAGAAAGAATGAGGGAGAGATAACAGCACAGTAAATAAAGCCCTCCTGTCAAACCTCTATTGATATATTCCCTACAAAATGGTCACAGTATTTATGTAACGGGTGCATATATAATCACAGACAACAGCATTTACATTATTCAAAATTTGGAAAAAACTGCCACACGTAATCACCTTTGGCGGGTCCATTGAACGAACACAGAGTCCTCTGTCATTCCTCTCCTTAAGCTGCAGACACCATCATGAGTATATAGGGTAGCATGTGTATGCACAAAGTGTGTAAAATGTGGTGTCAGGGTCGTATTTAAAAGCCTGTGAGTGCGGGTGTGTGATGTCTTGTCTCTAATTGATAATGGTTAATGTATGATATAGACAAGCGTCAATGCATATTATGCGTGTACAGTGGATGTAGGGTGCCCCTCCAGTATAGAGCGCTAATGGGCGAACAGTGCCACCTAAATGACAGCCATGTACGATTCATGGTTCATTGGTCTCGCTCAGTTCAACTCAGATCTGGCCGAGAGCGAGAGAGAGAGAGAGAGAGAGAGAGAGAGAGAGAGAGAGAGAGAGAGAGAGAGAGAGAGAGAGAGAGAGAGAGGGAGAGAGATGTAGAAAGTGTTCCCCTATTATAAGATATAGAATAGGAGAACTATACGAAAGAAAAGGCTCATTTGTTGATGTCAGACCAAATGCATTTTGTAATATCCAATGCATTGATTTTGATAATTAAAATGATACAGCAATCATGCACTTCATTCTCAGCGGTCTGAGATGTCGGTGCTCAGAGCTCTCATTTAAATAAAAGTAATTATCCCCATCAACCTGAAATATAAATCAGCAAATCACAAGCCATTGGCTGTTTGATTCAAATTTGATGGTTACAAAATCCACTGTTGAGGGAAACAATTCCAAATCATATTATTTTATTAAAAAAAAGTCAAATATAACTTCCTTAGGCACTAAGATAATTTAAAGTCCCTCTTCATATCACTGTTTGAACCATTTTTATCGTTCCTACTGATTAGAATGTATGATAGTTAGATAGATGTAACATACATTAAAGCAAGTTTAAATTGTTCTCAAATGGAGTAGATCTCATTTATGTTCCATCCCAAGGCAAAACAAAGTCTAATTCATGAACTGAGTGTTTTTATACTGGCCACTATCTTTCAATCAGTCCGAGAACATTGCTACGTGATCTAAATTATGTAAATATGAAATCGTAATTAAGTATTGCTGTAGCATAGTCAAAAATACCTACAACTATAATTTCATCACGCAGCATCTGTTGGGAGCATTCATTGGTTTTAGCAACAACATTGGTCTCAAATCTCTCATGTGAGAATCTCCTTCTTTAACTGGTAATTATAAAACACTCTGTTCTCTGAAGTTCAAGCTCAACGGCTCCCATGCTAGGTCACACCTCCAGCCACCATGGCTGTGGTTTGACCGGTGGCTATGGCTAATCACAATCTGATCCTATTTGAGTGTAGCACTCAGCACATGTTGCATGTTGCTCATTAGTGAAATAGAGAGGCCGACTCTAATGTCTCCATGTTGTCTCCCGTGACAGCTCCTGTCTGTCCATCTCAGATTATGTTCTCAAGCTTCAAAGCCACAGCCACTCTCTAAGCCTCTGCGTGTGTGTGTGTGTGTGTGTGTGTGTGTGTGTGTGTGTGTGTGTGTGTGTGTGTGTGTGTGTGTGTGTGTGTGTGTGTGTGTGTGTGTGTGTCATTGAATATATGTGTGACAGGGTGAGGGTGGACGTTGAGAATTCACGGGTGAGACAGAGAGAAAGAAAGAGAGAGAGAGAATCACTCAAGGTTGACAGGTGGTGGGCAGTGTGTTGACAGCCCTTAGAGCTGAAGTGTTCATCTAAAGCACCAATCTCTGACCAATGCAACATTTAGCCTATGCTTAATAATGCGTGTGTGTATGTGTGTGTGCGTGTGTATGTGTCTGCTTGTATGCGTTTGTTCGAGTGCATTTGCATGTTAGAAAATGTGACTACGGGGTGATATATATTTCAGAATCATGTTTGATTGTATCCATGCACCACAACGCACACACACCCACCCACACCCACCCACACACACCCACCCACCCACACCCACACACACACACACACACACACACACACACACACACACACTGTCAACTGTCAACTGCATAATACTGTGGACACAGCTGCACCCAGAAATTATATATCTAAATAATAACCCACCTGTGCAGGTGTAGCCATTGCATACTAAGATGGCTACTGAACAAAACTGATCGTGTTTGACTTGCAAACTTGCTAAGACATACTTGACGATGTTAACACCCCCCCCCCCCCTCTCTCTTTTCCTCCCATTTCTACAAAAAGGGCATCACGTGCGCGCCATCCATCACTCACTACTAAATCAACCCCCCGCTTGCTGCAATGTAAATGTAAATGAACTGAGAGGAGGCTCGGAGGATGGAGGATGGCGGCATAGCGGCAAGGCAGCAAGGCGGCAAGGCAGCAAGGCGGCAAGGGACTCATCGCTGATAGATGCATGGGAAGAACCCCCCCCCCCTTCTTCCTCTCTTCCCCCAGGCTCTAAGCCTCTTCTTTTTAATCCAATTCACTTCCTGCTTCCTCCTGGCATTTCTTCCACATTCTTCCGTATTGTATTCTAATCTGACGGCTTTTCTGAGCATTTCCTTTTCGATCCCCGGTTTTCCCACTCTGCCCTCTGATCATTCCCTATGTACGGACAGAAGACAGCAATATGGATGCTATATGATAAAATATCATACTGGGATTATTGAAAGTAATATAACGATATAACAATGGCTCTGAATACAACGAGAAATGGATAGTGCTGGAGTGAGAGAGAGAGAGAGACAGAGAGACACACACACACACACACACACACACACACA
>NC_079426.1:21692638-21702638 GCF_026213295.1 Gadus chalcogrammus | reverse complement strand
CGACGGTGACCACTTAAAGTCTAGGGGCCCTATCTTGCATCCGGCGCAATTTACTTTCTCACTGGCGCATGTGTCGTTGCTAGTTTGCAACTGGCGCAGAGCTTTCTCCTGCGCCACACGTCGTACATTAGGGAATGATCTTGCGCCCCAAGTGGGCGGTTCGGCAAAAGGAGGAGGCGTGTTCTGGCGGAAACGTTCCCTGGTGCAATTTTGCAGTTTCAGAAATACCTGGTTTAAAGTCAGTGGCACGTTGTTCAGATGCTATTTTAGGGCTGCATGCATAATGTTGCTTGTGCACCTCGCGCATACACGTTGCTTCTCTCATCTACCTAGCCACACATTCTTCGTAAATTATTTGGGAAAGAACAGCTGATACAGCGGGAATAAGTTGTACTTTAAATCAATGCATCTGCAAACACCGTACAGCAAACATATATTTTCTTGACACAGACATCGTGTACATGCCCATAACTTTTAGGATTGATGAGTATTTGATCGTGAGAAAAAATTATTTTACCGCGAGTGAGTGTTAAAAAGGATGAATGAATGCGGGTGCGCGTGTGTGCGTCCATCTGTTTAAACACACGCAAACTAAACACGTAACGCATAATACAGTCCATGACAATGTATATTAACGGGGGGACACATGCATATAAGTCGATAACGATAATGCATACAATACTGATAAGAAACTATGTTTATAATGTATTGCGCATATCATTCAATACAACCACAGTTACGGCATATCATATGTGTTTTAAGTTTTCTTTGCCGAGATTTATTTGAGGACTCAGTATTTCTGAAGTTGTGGAGGAAAACCTTATTCCATGTGTGAATTAGGCCATATTATTTGGCCATAAACTGAGCCATTTGAAGTTTGAAATTCACGTGCATCTGTCTCATCGGAGACTGCAGACGCACTGTCAAAATATCAACTTGTCAGATTCAAATGCGTTCATGGCTCTTAAAGGGGATGGGAGCTGGCACTCTCATTGGTTTATTGCACGTTACACTCAAACCACACCTACGGGTAATTAGGCTACTTCAGACCAACCCTTTTTTGATTTGCGCCAGGCGCAAGAGTCCTTTTTGTGCCGGTAAACTAGCGACATCGCCCTAGAACCGCCAACAAAGCTACTTGCGCTTGGCGCTTGGCGCTTGGCGCTTCTCACTTGCGTTTCACACCGTTAAAATAGGGCCCTAGGTTTTTTTTTCACAAAAAAAAGGATTCTCACACAGCCCAATTCTTGTGTGCCCTTTGCCTTCTATCATTGTTTAAACAAACCAGCGACGATCTAAACACTTTGATGTTTTGAAAACGACACGTGAATGAATGATGTCACAAATGCTTTAACAAACGATAGGATTGTGTCTAATGCCGACAATGAAGCAGTGCCGTTGTTTTTGATGCAAAACTTTCTGCACTATAGATACATTTGCATTGTATTCATATGTATTCCGCCTCAAAAGGTATCCATTCCCGTTAAAAGGGTATTAAGTGGACAGTCAAATTAAATCAGATGGAATATATTTAATATAAATCAACTGACCTTGGGGGAGTTGAAATGGGGGGGGGGGGCAAGGGCAAGATAGATGGAGAGAGGAGGGGGGAGTGGACTGAGCAATGGAAAAGAAGATTGAGGTTGATTCATAGAGCCTTGTCATTGTAATATATTACATTCTCCACAGAATTGTCCCTGATCTGAAATGCAGGACTTGATAGTTTTCACTGGATCCCAAGGTTAAATAATCCCTGTCTGAGCACAACTATATCCTTACCAATAGCTCTGTCTACAGACTCACACAGACTCAAACACCAGACACATAATATCTGTTAAGCTCAAGATAATATCTCCAAAGAAAAATGTATGTCGCTATTTGTCATATCAATATTTAACAATCTCAGTATTTCATAAAAAGAGGGAAAATGGTGTCAGTTGCCTCAAGTGTCCAAACTAAGATGGCTACATAATCATATTGTATCATCGTAGATATCATATTGCATCTTCTTTGCATGAGGTCTTAAATACACACAGCACTTGATTCAATGAGATTCCATGTTAGATTTAGCTTAAGAGACATTTAGGTCATGCCATGATGTCAGTAGTCACCTTGACATACCTCAGCACTACATTGTGTCTCTTGTATCTGTATCCTGCCTACCCACTAGTAAGTGGGTAGGCACTGAATTATGAAAGCCAGATTACCTCATTTATTGTTTAGGCTAATAGGCTACGTGACAACAGTAGGCTATGCACAAGCGCCAATCCTTTTTCTCGTACCAATCCGTTTGAAACGAGCGAACAATTTTCGGTCCCTTTTTCTGCAAGAGTGCATCAAGTGTTGGCATAGGCCTCCCTTTTGCCAGTAGCTCATTTTTGCTAGTAAAGTTGAGTTTAGAGGAATTTCTTAGCTCTAAAATATCGGTAGATGTTGCTGCTGTCATTTTAACTTTTTGAGTTTCGCGGGGATTACGTGTAGCCGGTGTAATGACGTCAGCTGCGCAAATGTCCAGTAATATCTCGATTTCGATTGGTCCATGTTTGATACGTAGCGTAGATGATTACTGGCATAACATATTTACGTACAAAGGCACAGCAGAGTTGTGCCTTTCGGCGTAGATGTTAAAGAATACAGGATCGAAGTGCGCATGCGCCACATTAGTTTTTCGTTGCCGTTTTTTTGTATTTGATGTTGCGTAACTGACAATTGTCATCGTAACGTCTAAACAATTGGAATAACGTATATATTGCATATATAAAACACAAGAATACTCGGTACAAATACAAATACAAGTTTATTAAATCAAATTATTTAATAAACATTTTTACGTTTGAATTTTGTCAGGGTAGGCAGTGCCTACCTTGCCTACCCTGACTGCACTTCACTGTCCTCTACATTGAAGCGGATCCACCGTCTAAGACAGATTCCGTATTAACTTATAGTATTGCCCTGTTTCTCGTTGTCCATTAGCCCAGGCAAATGGAAGAGCATCATCTGTTCCAAGGATTGTGTTCCCCTATAGGTCGTCTTCTCAGACACTAGTCAATACTCTTGGCCCTTCGCCCTGCTCACTTTGTATTGAAGGTGATTCATTTTAGCACAAAGGATGATGTGACGGCTCTGATGTTCCAGTATCGGTATTGGTAGGATGGAAAGTAGGGGGGACAAAAACAAATAATGTGTTTTCTGCAGCACGGATGACCACCTTCTATCGGACTAATATCTTTGTGCATTCTGGCGGGCCGTTGTTGCCGTGTGTATTCCCTTGTTGATATCCAGTGGAGATGTATGTAGAGAATGGATACCTTTGCTCGGTTTCTTGAGTTCACCAGACGGCCGGAGATTACTGCACTCATTTGTCAGAAAGCACGAAACGCCCACACCCTAACCGGGAAGTAGCGGAAGAGTAATAAGCTGCTATGGACAAGCTATTGTGGTGGGAAGAGAAGCTGGCTGACATTTGGTGCTTATTGGTGTTAAAGGGGGTTGGGGCCGGTGTTCAATGAGGATTACCACCTGTCTGCTGACCTCACTCTCCCTTGATGACTGAGACTGAAACATGGATTTCCTTGCATGTTCTCTAATGCATCATTAGTGTGAGTGGTCTGGCCTCTGGGTTTTCCCTGATGTTACTAAACTTCCCGTGAAATATCTTTCCAATAATCTCCCAATAAATTAGCTTTTGGATGGTCATTCATTCAAAGGCACCCTCATTGAGGGAAAGGAAGGTGGAGAGATATTTCTCATCTGACACAAGAGAAATTATTTCAGTTGGCCTTTCTAAATGATGGCGAAAGAAATGCCTGAGAAAAGGTCAGAAAAAAGAGAAAATAAATAACAGAGGATAAATCCTCCACTGACACCTTTCAAACAAGTCATCCTGTGGTTGATGTGTAAACGGGTGGCCTTTTTTTGTCTACCTGCATCCATAGGTCCATCGTGTACATGCGGCACTGGAAATAAACACACCAATAGCTACCTAGTATCAGCCTTTTTCACCTTAAAGTACCCTCCTGGCTGCTGGCTTGGCTAAAGCTGCACCAAATGTATCTAATCAAGTCTTTGCAAAAGGCAACGCCATTAATAACAGACACTTCTTGGCAAGAGGCAAGGCGTACCCTCTTTCTACTTCATCATCATTTGGATTAAAGTAATATAAGTGAGATAGAGAGCAAGAGGACTAAAGGGGAAAAGGTAAGGGAGGGAGGCAGGGGCTTACATCCATTGTAGATATGGACTGCTGCACCTTGGAAAGAAATCCCTGAAATAATGTTGGAATCCTATTCTAAAGAGAAAGTAAGGTGGCCCGGCTTAGAGATCGACTAGTCTGGTCTTAACCTCTTCTTTGAGAAAGATAGTAAACTCTCAAACCCCATTTGATAAAAATACATTTCCCCAAGTTTTGAGGGGTGATGTGAAGGGATAGGTTAATTCGAAGGTGTATTTAATTATTTACATGTTCTTTTGCATATTAAATCATGTTTCTATTTCTCACCATGAATATTTCAAGACAGCTTCCCTCTGTTTCATCGGATTGAATCAAGGTGACACACAAAGCTTTATTCTGATGGCATATTTTCCCCTCTGATGCTCTGGCTTTTTTGAGGCTTCCCATGCTCTTAGTCTTCAGTTCTATCCGTTCTACAGTTCCTTTCACTCCAAAAGTTCAAACAATACAGCAAACTATGTGACATGTGCAAAACAGTCGATTCAGATTCCCCCACCCAGTTAGCATTAAGAACCAAGATGGCCGCCCAGGGAATGAGGCACTTTGAGGAATTAAATCTCCTGTGAGCTTACATATATTGTCATTCAAATCCAATTGATGTGAATAGCATGCACAATTATTTTTACATGGTCAAATAAAGCCATTAAGGAGAGTAATGTACCAATCAAATTCTTCGTGGAAATTGTAGTTTTGTCAGGTAAAGCAAAGAATCAAACAGGAGTCATATTAAAAGAAATGCCTTGAAAAAAAACATCTTCTTACAATACAAGATGTTCCCGGCTGCTGTGATGGCCCTACCAATTAACCTTAACATGGAAAAGAAAGGGTCACAGGTATTTGATTGCCTGATGCACGATCAACTACTAAAAAAAACCGATGTATATATATATATATTATATATATATATATATATATTAATAAAAATAGCATGCAGGCTGCTTTTAAGGGCCATGGTTGCTCTATGGATCAAACGATTGGTTATAATTACAATCATTACAGTTGCTCGCTATGTAGGCCTATGAGTCAAGCATCAAGCCCACATGTGTGGAACAGAAAAAACGAGAACTCACTGAGATGCGATATCTTACGTCCTATTTTCTACCATTTATCCACCATGGCCACAGGCAGTAATCCCACAACCTGCGTCAGAAGGGTGGAAGTGATTTTAGCCTCCACTCCTACATAATGCCACAGCTGGTTCACTCATGTTTACCTGCTTAGGCTATAGAGTTGAAGTCACCGTAGGCAGAGGCAGAGAGAGCATTATGAAGGCCTGTGTAGGCCCTGCCCACACCCTCTGACAGGCTCTAGCCACCCAGGACGTAGGGAGGGGCCCCAAGGGCAGACACCTGTCAGGGACAGGCCCAAGCGTCCCCGCTCCCTCCTCCCCTCTCCTTCTCCACATCCCTCTCCCTCTCTCCCTTCTCCCTGTCTCTCCCTCTCTTGCTCCCTCTCCCTCTCCCCCCTCTCTCTCTCTCTCTCTCTCTCTCTCTCTCTCTCTCTCTCTCTCTCTCTCTCTCTCTCTCTCTCTGCCTTATATATTTATTAATTCCTGTCAGTAAGAGATCATTGGGAAATTAAATATTCACACTAATTTCCTAACTACAAACCTATTCATATCTGTCATACTTTAGAGATGTAAGATATACTATTAGCTATATAGTACTTACAAACAACATGAGTATTAATATATTATTGTTTGAATGTTGATTTCAGAAACAGAAACTAATGTAAATGAGACGCAACAAATTCCTTTCCTATTGCTAATATGTCCTATTACCTTGAGAAACATAAAAAATAGGAGCAAATGTAGGAATTGGGCTGGGGGGAGCAATTTCAGTCCTCCTCAGTGATGATAATAATCATTATAAGCAACAATTAGTTTTGTTGTAATTTGTCATTTCATGTGCCTTTACTTTTACTAGACTAAAGCCAGAACAAAGCAGTCGGACACATTCCATCACTCAGGCATCACACCACAATATCAGCACAATCTAACACTGCTGATCGATTTCTGATGTGTCACTACTAAACCAGTGTGCAGACTTAACATGAGTAACCTATTCCTACTGAAAAGATCGCTGATACTTTGCATGCTAGTACACTGGCCATCGCTAAATCTCCACTCTGAGCCAGGACCAAAAAAATGCCAATCCTAATACCTTTTAATCATGATAGGGCTATGCTTTTTGGATAATTGTCTGCAAAAAAATGCGTGCGCATATTCCCTGACACTTAACGTATTACCAATGCCCTTCTCAATGATTTTAAACTGCTGCTCTGGTTGCCTTTAAAGCCCTCTTCCCCTCAATCGACGTGCAAATCAAGCATTTAGGATTGCAACGTTGCACAATTGAAAAGCAATAGGGCTAAACTAGTACAGGGGACAGATGCTAAGCTTTTAGTTTCACTGTTTAACTTCCACTATTGAGGTTTCAAAAGCCCATTGACTTTATTCTCTCACAGCAGTGAAATTGGTTCAATCTAAGATACTGTTTTAAGAACAAATACAACAACAGCGATCATAACATGATCTTGATGACTGGAAACTCCTGTATCAAAGTGAAGCACATTTAGTCCTTAGATTGTAGCTGGTTTCTATTTAAGAACCTGCTGCAGTAGTACTTGGGTTTCAGGCAATGCAGGCATCACTGTTTGAATCTAATCGAGATGCTCTTGCAATTTCAGATTCACAACTAGATACTTGACTTGGTGCAAGAGAACATGCTACCATAAAGTGTCCCTTCAGCGTTGTATGCCAGTCCGTGCATGGCGTGTCAATGATAGGCAGACTAAAATAATTCATTGGCTTTCAAAGTGGATTCACACTAGCTTCCATGGCACCTGCCTTAACTAGACACAAATCCAGTGCCTCAGCATACAGACAAGGAGCAGGCTCATGCCATTCCAGCAGAGATTGAGCTTGCTACAGGACCAAGGATAATGTACACAGACCCCACTATTTGTAAATAAAAGCATCAACTGACACACTCATCGTTGCCAGGTTCAGTGATTATACAAGGGGAACCTACCATTAGAGGTAGTTGTGTGAAGGTGAGGTTTAAGAGGCTTTTATTGTGAATGTGTCAACATTAACCAAACTGAACCTTTTTGACTGTAGAATCAATATCAATTCTGACTTTCAATGCTACAAGCCTAAGATAACAGTTTAAATGAGAACATTGTTTATTCAATACCATACATTGACATAAAACAATACTAAATATGTTGCCCCCCACTCCCCCCCTGTAAGTAGCAAGATTCCTTTAATACGATCGGCACTGCCTGTTCAGTAATACAGCAGAACCCATCCAAATGTAATGGGTTGTTAATTGGAAAATTATGGCTTTTTCAATTCAAACAAGCATCTCGGAAGAAGAACGAGGCGTGGAAATGCGCTTGCGTTGGGAGAGATGAAGGGTGTTTAGAATTATCGAGCACGTCGTCTTCCCTCTGAGGTAGGACTTTTTCCCAATTGTGCCAAAAGGACTGACATTTTCGCAGGGATATCCATCACAGAGACTTAATGTTTTTTCTTGAGTACGAGCGGGCTTGAGCAATGGGCTGCTTTTTAAATGGTTAATTAATAAATGAATGGATGATGATGATAAATGTCTTTAATTTTTTCGCGCTGGTGATGAAACTACACACCATTTTCCGAAACCAGTATCCAATTATCAAAGGGCATATTCCCCGGGCCTCTGATGTAATCTGGGAGCATTCTCATTAAGTGGAACCCACTACCTGTGCACTGCCAACAAAGAGGGATAAGGACCACTAGAGAAAAATCTGACATTGTTTATTGATAATTGAATGTATGGTTTATTTCCTCAAAATGTCTAATCCTAATAAAAATATAACCATGGTTAGTGACTACGGCACTAGCCTAAGCCAAATGTTGCTATAGAGTCCATTTAAATAATGTCAGTAGCATAAACCTGGAAGTAAAAGTACCATATTACATTACCATGCAAACAAGAATTGCTCAATGTCTCATGTACCCTGCTTTTATGATGGCCTTCAAATGTTTTGCTTGGACAACAATTTCACAGTACTCTATAGAAGTGGTACGGCTTTGATTGTGTGCGTGCACAGCTGTATGTAACTATGGTTATCGTTTCAAAGTCAACACCAACCAACTACACTGACAGGAAGTGTGATCATTTCAGGTAAAGCTTACATACATCACCATATTGAGACGCAAAAGTCACTCAACTACAAGCTCAGAAACTACAAACACTTCAGGGAGAGAATAGGTGTGGGGGTGTGGGGGGAGTGGGAAATATTTTTTTCCCAGTCTTAACGGAAAGGCTCACAGGCATAAGCACAGATCTGATTGATTACTGCAAGAAAATCCCCCCTGGCGCTAATCGATAGCATGTGGTGATGCCACGAGGGAAGTCAAGGACGGAAGAGATGAGCAAGAAGAGAGAGAGAGAGAGATGGTAAACAGAGATTCTTGTGTTTTCCAATGCAATCACCTCTTGGCTAGTGACTACAGCTAATGCATTTTATGTAAGATATTGGATTAATTGTCAAAGTATATCGAAAAATATACTTTGAGAGAACGAAGCCTGAGAGGTCAATTGTATTTTCAGAAGTGCATTAGGTCCATGAAGAGCTGTGTGCTACATAAGGTCTCGCTTTTCAGAAGTGTCTCCTAAAGGAATGCGGTGATGAGTTGGCTGGATCAGGTCGACACTAAGAGGAGATGGAGATGAGCCATCTGTGTTCAGAGGAAGATGATTAACTTCACCTATAGCACATATGCAGTCTTGCCAAGCCAATCAATTATATTGTGCACCTGTTTGATCATGTTTACCTCTGCATGAGGAAATAAAAAAAACTGAAACCCAATTAAGGTGACTTCATTCTTCATGCCTAATATTTGTTAGGCCAGTTAATTGTTTCTCCAAAACAAACAAATACACCAACGAGCATACAATAGTTTTATCAAAATGTGCCAATGAAAAAAAAAAGACTTGTATCTTAGCACATGCGTTCTTCTTGCTAAACTGTCTAACCAAATGAACCGCAAGTCTTACCAAAGCACCAGGGCTTCTTTTGAGGCTCATTGGTCACCAACGTTACAGCCACGTTCCTCCCACTCATCCTCATGCCATCATCATTTCCATTTCCATAGCACCAACCAAGTGACCACATGAAACCTCCCAGCATCACACCAGCACACGTACATGACACATGGCGTTATCGATGGACTCACGTGTTTTGCGATGGCCGTGCATCCGTCCCGCAGGCGTGGTGGAGACCCTCTGGGTGGTGGTCTTCTCCTGCGTCCACATCTGGGTGGAGTCATTGAGCACGGTGGGGTTGGACAAGGAGGAACTGGCTGTGGTTTCCCCCACGGTGGTCGTGGCTTTGGAGGTGGCGGGGCCCGCCCCCATGATGGGGGGCACGCGCTCGTTGCGGCTGCCCGGGATCCGGGGGGTTACCTGACTACCTGAAGCTCCGCCTCCCTGCGGGTTCATGGTGGTGGTGGGGAGGGAGCGAGGCCGGCCTTTTGCCACCGAGACAGCCGAAGCGGCGGTGGTGGTGGTGGTCTCAGGGATTTTGGGAATCCCGCTGGGCTTGGACAGGAAAATGGGATCCTGGCCGATTCTGTTAGCATCCACCAGGTCTGTCGGCACGTAATCCCGCACGGTTCCCACCACGATCCATTTCAGCAGCATCAGGCTTAAACCCAGGCCGATGAATCCGATGAGCAGTGGGACCACACAGAGCCACGTCTGCTGGCGGGGCCAAAGGGTG
>NC_079426.1:21502638-21687638 GCF_026213295.1 Gadus chalcogrammus | reverse complement strand
CAGTAATGCATGATGACATCAGCCCAGGATCACATGACGGATGTGTTACAACTCTCGTCTGCATGAATTGATCCAATCGCCAGTATTTGTTCAATCTATTGATGCCATGTGCATCTTTTATATTATTAGTAGTTGTCACTAGTCATCAATAATAACAATTATTATGTTAATGTTATTTGATCTATCGATTTTTGATATGGATATATGTATTGTTTTTCTAATTATTAATTTTGATGCTGTTGTGTATCAAATGATCTTATATTCAAACCATTTGTGAACAGCATATAAATCATTTGCAAGATTACAGCATGGCTCACGGAAGGTCCTCCACATGATCAACCACCTGTTATTAACCAGCCCTGCTCCTCATCCCATCATATCTCATCAACCAAATCTACTGTTTGATTGCTGTGATGCCTTCCGTTTTGCATACCACACGCCTGGCGCCATGGGGATTACAGGACTCCCCCAACCCCTCATGGACGCACAAGTCCTGTACTAAACATTATCCGTTCTGACCTGGGTTGGATCAATTGAGCCATTACAAATGATCACATTTATTGTTTTTGGTTTGGGTATAATTGTGTGTCATATAATCCATATCATCAAATGGTTCATATTTTTCAAAGGATCACATTTGACAGCGGGCTGACAGTTGAAGGCCGGACCACCTTGACTTGGGGAAATCGACAAGACTCCCCTCTTAATTTGTTTCGATGCATGGTGTTTGACAAGGCGTCTAGCAGCTCTCTCTGACTCTCCATGTAAATACAGCATGCAGTAAGCAGTAGCAGGGTAGAGGGAAACGTAGCAGCTGCTAATGCTACATCAAGATTGATTTGCCGCCTAGTGGCAGTGACGATGTATTGCAGATTAAATCCTGTGTAAGATTTCACCTGCAGTACACCGTGACTGCCGCTTGGTGGTTAAACATGCCATAATTACTGGCTGCAGTTCCTCCCAAATTAAGACATTTGCTGCTATTTCACGAGCCCGATTTTTGGACCGCCATTAATCACAACGTATTGGGAATACGTGCTAATATTACGCATCTTATTCCCTGCAGCACTGAGGAAGGTCCCTTCGTTGTCTGTTGACTCATCCGCCATGGACACGAGCTAATGTTGGTCATTAGCCGCTGACGCAGCCGTGCGAATGTGTACCTGTCGGATTCAGCTCACATCAGCCTGTCACTCCTCTTATCCTCCAGAGTTTACTGAGGCCTATAGGCCACCTCATATACGTACAAACATACAACACTCACAAACAAACACACACACACACACAAACTTTGTCGCAGCATAGCACACGTGCAGAATATTGGTTGAGTAATATTTTGCTTGATGCCAGAAATCGTGTGTGTGTGTGCATGTGTGAGTGTGTGTGTGCGTGAGTGTATATGTGTGTGTGTGTGTGTGTTTGTGTGTGTGTGCATGTGTGCTCATGATTGCGTGTGTGTGTCTGTGTGGGTCTGCGTGTGCGTGTGTGTGTGTGTGTGTGTGTGTGTGTGTGTGCGTGTGTGTGTGTGTGTGGTTGTGTGTGTGTGTGTGTGTGTGTCAGACTCCCGTCAAGCACATAATACATGCAAAAGAAATGAGCAGTGAAAGGACTGTTATTTTAATTGCGGTACTGGCACCATTGGTGTGTTCGAATCTGTGTTGGAACCTCGCGGTAGGTCTCTGTCATCGGTCACCACATTATGAGCAAGCTGCTTTCTTCATCCCCATGCGGCTTTTCTTTCCTGCATTTTTCTGTGTGAGAGCACAGGGGCCCTTGAAACGCTGGTAGCCAGCAGCCTATAGAGCTTAACTCATCTCTTGTGTCCAGATGTCACCCTTGTAACAATAAAAACGGCAATAGAGCAGGCCATGGGGTCAGGGCGGGTCAGGACTCCAGGGATTAAGGCTGCGAGAGCAATGTGAAACGCTTGACACACATTCAGTTACTGTATGCATATGGTTCACCCTCGCACGCAACCACACCCACGCACCACACACCTGGGTGGGTGTGTTTTGGTATGTGTGTGTTTGTGTGTGTGTCTTCATGTGTGTGTCCATGTGTGTTGTGTGTGTTTGCGTAAGTTCATGTGTGTGTTCTTTGGATGAGTGTGTCTTTGTTTGCATGGGTTTAGTTGAGCGTGTGGTCTACATGTGTCTAAATTAGGTTGAATCATATTTTAGTTTTGTACTATGGTCATGTGTTTTTATGTGTTCAAGTATGCGTGACATCAGCAGTTTTTCTCACCGCATGGTGTACAATAGTTTATAATGTATAGTACGGAATCTTGTGTAAATATCGACATGTTAGATCACCGAAAAATCTTCATCGCCAGCACAATGGATCACCGCCCAACCATTCACCATACATAAATATGCAAATATTCACATAGAGGGCCATACATACATGCATACATACATAGCTAACGACATGGATATAAAGATAGGACCTATGACCATGGAATTGTTGCGTAAGAATCCCAGTGTTTCTGCGCTACGCATAAATAGTGTTACCTAACGCATGCAATTTAGTGTATCCACTGGCAGAGCAGTGCTGCAGGGATGTGCAGCAGCTGAATCAGCCTTCAGCCACGGAATCAGCCTTCAGCATCACCTGCTGAGACAAGGCCGAACCATTGTCTAGCGGTCGTCATGTAAGCAGCTATGAACATAACAGTATCCCCATCATGATAATATGCACACTTTATTTAACGTGCACTTGACAAAATTAGTTCAACATAATAACAAACAATAGATATCGATTATTTTCTATGTGTTTTTTTATATATATATATATATATATATAAATATATATATATAAATATATATATATATATATATATATAAATATATATATATAAATATATATATATATATGTGGTTTACAGTCGTTTGTGTATATATTAGTGGTGGGCCACTATATATATTAGTGGTGGGCCACTAAAAAATATCGCCGTTAATCTATTTTCAAACACTTCCTTGTTCGGACCCATCATGTGACTGAACTAACCAATCAGGAGCTAGAATTTAGACTGAGGTAAACGTGAGGGAATCAGAGAGGCAGATTCAACAGAATATCCTGATTCTGTTAAATATGTAAACATGTAAATATGTAAGTAATAATTGTGTAATATAAATATATAAAAGATTAACTGATTGTAAGTACATTTCTAGCAAATTAACTCCAATATAAATTATATTTATTTATTCTACAACTTTCAATTATTTAACTTCTAAACCTTACATTATTATGGATACACGGCTCTTCTCAATGCTGTAGACTGCTCCATTCACTTGCATGGGCCTTCCCAACGTTCAGCTGTCAATTATTTTTGTTTATGCTCCGTTGACTTGCATGGGCACTTCACAACTTCCGGCGGTGAATTATATTTGATAATTCACCGTTGCCAAGTATAATTGACAGCTGTCAAGGTAAACGAAAAATGTTTTTTTGCCGTTTGCCATTTTAATCTAGATTAATCTAGATTAATTCCAAAAATAATCTAGATTAATCTAGATTAAAAAAAACAATCTATGCCCACCACTAATATATATATATATATATATATATATATATATATATATATATATATATATATATATATATAATCATGATAAACAACAAATAATGGGGTGTCAATGCAGGCCTCCTGTGGGGTGGTTTCTTAACAGGGCCTCTATATCTGAGCTCCCTGCTCAATCTACCACGGTGCAGGTGGCATTGCTGCACCAGTGGACATCTCATTAGCTTCCACCGCGCGCCTCCTCATTTGGCTTCCAAACACATATCCCCCCAACCCGTTCCTTCTGACCTGTTTGAAACAATCCGTTGCCGCCTCAATTGCATATTTTTTCCTGCAGCAGGTGTTTTATTCAGGAGTTATAGAGGAGAGAGACGCAGAGGGAGAGCACTGTGTTAAGTGTTAGGGAGACGCATTACCCCTCTAAACTCTGCAGGGCGTGTGCCCGCCTGCTTCAACCAGAACAGCCCTTTATCACCCAGCGATCAACATCATCTGCTATTGTTTAAATCTAGCAGTTGACTGATCAGCCGGGAGCCAGGTGAGACATTCTCAGTCTGTGCGTGCACCACTTTTCCTTTACAAGTTTAACAAAAGAAGAAAGAGAAGTGTTCCATCTCCGAAATTGAGATTACTTTTTCTGGTCTTTAACTCATGTTGAATAAATTTGATATGTGTCGTGAAGGATAGTTCCAAGTGAATTTATTTTTGGCTTCATCAGACGTGTGACACTATTTCACTGTGGACAGCCATGACCATGAATTTGTCGACCAATGTTGAACATTGGTTTGGGTATACGTCTCCTATAGGTTATTTAAAGCACATGTGATAGGGTTCCCTTCAATCCGGAGTGGTCAGGCAGGAAGTTCCCTCAGGGCAGCATTAGCTGTTGCTTCCTCCATTCTTTGATATAGAGCATCAAAGTGTGACGTACATTTTCTGCCTCAACAAGGGATTCCTGATCCACTTCGGCAAGACTAATGGGAAAATTCAGAGAGGCTCAAAAAAATAAAGAAATAGTCATTTTCACAATTCGTTGCTCTTACATTGGCTTCCAGGCGCTGCCATCCCTACTGTTTAACAATCATTTTAAAAACATCAGCCCACCAGACACTGGTTCCCCCCACTAGTGTCACTTTCACATGTAAAAGGTGAAGAGGGTAAAGCCGGTGGACCTTTTACTATGTCATGGCAGCCTTATGTATGCGTTTCATTATATTGCTATTTTTTTTTGTAGAATTCAGTTTAATGTGTGATGAAAATATATTACCCCACCCCATGTTAGTTTAATGGCCATTAATCTACGCATTTTTTTCATAATTTCCAATCTATTTAATTACTGTAGTGTGCAATAGGGTTTTTAATGGCGCATGCTATTGTTAATTAATTAATTACCACTACAAGCTCTGAGTGAATCATTTTAATTTCCAATGATACTTCTTATTGCTTCATACATAGTGAGCTCATGTTAGTGTTTGAGTGTTTGATTAGAGTTCTATACCCAAGGCATAATCTCATACCGTGTGACTACCACCAGCAATAAGCCCACAATGTATACTCACAAGCCATATAGTACATATGTCGGAGCAGACTGTTCATCTTAATCCCAATTTTTGCCTCTGGATGCATTCTGTGCAATATTCACCATGGTCCACATGGTCCAATTAAACTATAACACAGATAAAAAGCTAAAGAGGTCAGGATTTACATATTTATAGAATGGTTCCTAGAGATGTTTCTGCCGTGACGGAGTTCAACTTTAAAAAACAACGTAGCTACAGGGCTAACGTCCAATAGTGATGCCTAATCCCAAACGCTTGCTTAACTCCTGTGATCAAAGCCTTGCTGTGGTGTTAGATGACATGAGGCTGAAAGATGGAAAACAGTCCGATGGAATGAGGAAAAAATAAAATATGTTTCAATGTGGTATTCTTATTTTCTCACATTAGCGATTCAGTAAATGAAAATAATAATGATAATAAAGTAGGCTAGATGAGTACTGTGAGGTCTTCAGGGTCTTGTAATTCTTTTTCATTATCTTTTCTTCTGAACTCAGTTTTAAGAACATGCTGTGTTTTACGATCTCTGAAGGCAGGCTGATATGAAGAGCTCCAAGCGTCGGCAGCAGTGTATTTGGAGACCCCCCTAAAAGCCAGGTCATAATTCCAACAGAGGATGGAAGACAGGTGACACGATTGATATCAATCAATTTCCATCAGATGCTTCTGGAATCCACTCATCTACTAGTAGACAGGTTATAAAGATATTCCACAGCCAATCAAATGTCTTCTTCCCTCTTAATGTTTAGTTTACTCCACACGATGACCCTCCATGTTTTGCAAGAGGACCATTTGACTCTTAAGATGAATTGACATGTATTTATTCATACATTTATTTATTATTATTTATTATCTATTATTTCCTTTAACAAGTTGTTCTTCTGAAAAATATGAATTTTATTTTGGATTTTGTTGTTGTATGTTTGCATGTGTGTATATGAATGTGTGCATGTTCATACGCATCTGCTTATCTTTGTGTGCGTTAAAATGTAATACATGACCAAATGAACACTTGGCCCACAGCTTTGGCTTGTGTAAACACAACATATAAAAAATGCTGAGAGCACATGTGAGAAAACAATGAAAATCGATGGAACGAGATTGAGCTTCACACAATGGGCCACACAGTTGGAGTAATGCACGCTGGGAAACTGAACAGATGGTGGAGAAAAAATAGAGTTCTCATGTGTTGTTACACATGAGAATAAAAAAAAAAAAGAAAGTCTACAAGAGATAGATGCAGACGATAGATACAGTGCCAGAGGTCCGCAATACACGACGCATAGCATATTGGGGGTGATACAACTATATGAGCAGTGCGCTGTATGAAAAAAAACAACGTTCTAAATTATAATGGTCACGGATCAATGCGCTGACCATGCCCGCTCATAAAGAGTGAAATTTTGGATGAAAACAGGTGTTTCTGTTTATAATCGGGCTCAATGGGGATTCAACGGCACAAAGTCCTCTTTTTCTTCTTTGCCTTTATGACCTGAGTTTATTGGCGCTTGGGCTAGAAATCCACAATCTCATCCTGTGAAAGGCCTGACAGATGTTTGAAGAATGATCACAGCAAGTATCACATTGCGTAATAAGAACTTAAATTATATTGTTTAATTTGCTTGCCACTAGGAATCATAGAATGATTTTTCCCACCTTCTGTAAATGCACTGGTAGATACATTTCTTGTTTCACATAATTTTCGAATAGTTAGAAGTTCAATTAAACCCCTTTATGAATGGTATTATCAAACAATATTCAATGGTCATTTAGAACACATAACCAAATATTGTGTTTTGTTATTTAGTAAAATAATGAAGGTATCTACTGGGATTAAGTGCTTGCTGACTTAATGAGGGTTGAAACTCCAGGAGGTAAACTTCGATATAACAAGCCTAGTTAACCTTTGTTGCTTCGTTTACATCATCGTGTGTGTGTGTGTGTGTGTGTGTGTGTGTGTGTGTGTGTGTGTGTGTGTGTGTGTGTGTGTGTGTGTGTGTGTGTGTGTGTGTGTGTGTGAGTGTTTGTGTGTGTGTGTGTGTGTGTGTGTGTGTGCGTGTCTGTGTGTGTTTGTGTGTGTATATGAATGTGTGTCTGTCTGTGTGTGTGTGTGTATGTATGTATGTGTATGTATGTATGTGTTTTTGTTTGTTTGTGTCTGAGGAGAGAAACAATCCACAAGTTTCTGAAGCAGTGTCTTGTAGTTTGGTAACACCAAGCTGCACCCAGGGTCGAAGCAGTCAGCTTTCATGTTGCGGTTGTCCTCAAAAACAAGAACTGAGTCAGCAGCCCTTCTTGAGAGCAGCTTCAAGTGAACATCCACTCGTCGTTGACATTGTAATATGAAGATGCCCGTGCTGAAATACACTACTTTGATAGTGTCTTTGCTGCTTGTTTATGACTGGTTAATGCTACTTGAAGCTCCCTTATGCATTCTCTTCATCAACTTAGAAAGACAGTTACTGTTCATGCTCATATTATACTCAATCACAGCCATTGATCTTCAAGACATGGCTACCCTATGGTGTGAGCTAATTACCAGCCACCCACTACTGCCTCTGCGTATAGACACACACGCGTACGAGCGCACACACACACACACACACACACACACACACACACACACACACACACACACACACACACACACACACACAAACGTGCACACAAACACACATATACACACAGAAAAGGCTTTCATATGAACACTGATACTTCACTTCAGTCCTTGTGGCGGTTTGGTGTTGGTTACCATGGCGCCTTCTCGTGTCACCATTTTACTAATGAAGGATGGAAACAGAGTGGCTTTGTTTTGCTTGTATCAGTTGCCCAACCACCCCCTAGGGTGTCGACAAAGAAAGACGTCTTTGTATGTAACTGGCTTTTTTTGTACGTAACTCCCTTTTGCATTAATGAGAACGGGAGTTCAGGTATGTGTGGTTATTATAGAGATAAAAGAGGTAGAGAGACGACATGTTGGAAGAAAGCTGCACATGAATGATTGAGGGAATGCATAGTGAAACAATGAATTAATGAACAACAGGCATTAACACTTGTGTGCCCTCTCCGGGCCTGGTGGGGGTGTCCATAAACCCTGCAACAGTATTGATTACAAGGAGGCAGATACATTTGTTATGGAACAGCTAAATACACTGCGTCCTGAAAATAATTTAATGATAATTTTCTAGAAACTACGGTGGCGCTGAGCATTCACCAAATAAAAAAAAGTTTCACAAATAATGTAGCCGTTAGCACACTCAGGATCTTGTAATTACGAGATAATATCTCGTAATTACGAGATAAGGATCTCGTAATAACGAGATAAGGATCTCGTAATTACGAGATAAGATATCATATTTACGACATAAGGATCTCGTTTACGCGAAAAGGATCACGCCCCTCATTCATCAATAACGTTGCTGGCTAGCTGCAGGCCAGCAAAGATGACGCTATCCGACGCAATCGTATTTTATCTCCTGCTCGGGTTGAGGTATTGGGAAATATTGATGTTCCTTAAAAGTGAAGAGGACATTAATATAAGTATGTCAACATTGCGCAGACATCTGAAGTCATTGGCCGGCAACGATGACGCTATCCGACGCTATTGTATTTTATTTCCTGCTCGGGTTGAGGCATTGGGAAATATTGATGTTCCTTAAAAGTGAGGAGGGCATTAATATAAGTATGTCAACATTGCGCAGACATCTGAAGTCATTGGGACTGTTCAGGAGAAAAGCCCAGTCGGACCTGCTACAAGTGGCTCTCTTCCTGCAGGAGCAGTTTAACCAGTACGGGATGCTTCACGGATACAAATTGATGCATCTGAAATGCATCCAAGCAGGCTTGGTAGTGACTCAAACAACTATACGGCACCTGCTCTTAATCCTAGACACTCGAGGAGTACAACTGAGGAAACGTAATCGTCTAAGACGTCGTCTCTACATAAACCCAGGTCCAAACTTTTTGTGGCACGTCGATTCATACGACAAACTTAAACCCTATGGCATATGTATTAATGGTGCTGTCGATGGATTTTCCCGTATGGTCATATGGCTACATGCTTACACCACAAGTAGCAATCCCCGTGTTATTCTGGCTACTTCCTTGATGAAGTGGAACCAGTTTTCTGAGAGATGCTACATTACCGGCTCAAGTAATCATAACCCAAAGGATTGAACAATGGTGGGGATTTTTAAGAAAACACCATGCACAATACTGGATGAACATCTTTCAAGATTTGAAGGAGCAGGACCACTTCTCAGGGGACTTACTCGACAAAAATCTAATACAGTTCACATGTCTGGAAATAATTGAGGTAGCCTACTTTTGTTATTCACTGATTATTTCTTTTATGCATATTTTCTTTTATTAACAAATGTCTCTAATGCTTTAAAATGCCTTTCTGTTTAGCTAAGTAGTTGTTCTGTGTGTCACTTATCATTGAAAAGCACTTTGAGCTGCATTTCTTGTAATGTTCTTTACAAAATAAAATATGTTAGGCTATTATAGGCCTACATATCTAGGCTATAGCAATAGTAGCCTAACCTATAATACTTCACTGTGCTATAGGATAACCTCATAATTATTCTGACTTAGGCTACATAGAACAGAACTAATATCCCCAGTTGTAGGCCAACATTGCACTGGTTTTTGGATGCTTGGATAGGCGTACCTCGCCTCAAAATACTGTTCAAACACAATTCTAGTGTTATTATTATTTATTTTTTCCTAAAATGCATTCTAGAGTGGCTTTGGCAGTCCTAATGGACAAATCTAAGAGTAGCTGTCTTCTAGTTAAAATATCCCTTTTTGTGTTTAAACTGACTTTCTTTCTGAGCTTTTTAGGATAGTAAGGGAAGAAATGTAACAAAAAGACCTAAAAAGACACCATCTTAATTTCTATAAATTCAAACCTTGTTCAAGCTTCAGCTGAGCTTTTTAATAGAAGCGCAGAATGACTGTTATATCCAGTCATTGGATATAACAAGATATTCGGGAAGATGTGTGAGCTAAATGTTAATCATTAAAACATTTTTTCCCCCAGAGGGAGCTGCAGGAAGTTGCGCATCTGTGGAACTGCCACAGAAATCACCCCAGTAGGAATGCAGTTTGTCCAAGTGGACGACCACTAATGATGTACCGACTTCCCCACCTGTTTGGGACTACAGACCACATCAGAGCAGTACTCCATCAGCAAATACAAGCTTGCAGAGAGGAATCCCTGCCAAGAGGCCCATATCCATGCGATGAGACTGTTTTTGACATTTGTTGCCTGGCAATGTCCGAAAATAATCTACCCATCACCAACCTACTAATTCAGAGGAGGCAATCGAACATTACCTGTTTTTAAGAGCATACATCCACACCCACCTTTAATAGTAAGTATAATGCTGCTGTAGAAAGAGTATTTTTGAGAAGAGTTAGGATATCTGTAGAAAACCTATTTTTTGTTGCAATTTTTTTATCAAGTATATGATTGATTTTTTTGAGTCATAATGCCATGTCCTTTGTTTTGTTTCAGGCTGTTCCCCCAAAGACAGCTGACTTCAGATCTACCTGAATGCAGGACAATATAGCATCACTGAACATGTTTACCTGTTCTTTTCTGTCTTAAATGTGACTATATGATCTCTGTATTGTTTCTTAGATTAATGATTTTGTAATCTGCATGTGTTCAGCTCGTAAAATGGGAAACCGAAATGTATTAAATCTATGCTCTATTTGTTATTATATATTAAAAACAATGCTGAAAGGCATGGGGCAAGTGTTTATAGCCTTGTACAGTGCCTTGACTAATAATACAATTTATAGGTCAGCCAACAGCCAACTACTCCTGATTTATAATTTGGTGTCACATACAAATATTTGGCAATTAGGCCTACACTAAAGTGCAAATGATGTTTGATGACTAATGTCAGATCAGATTTTTTTTCAACTGTCTTTCAGTTAAAAAAAATAAATCTGAAATTTGTGTTTTATTTACTGAATCTACTGGCTCCTAACACAAAAGACAATTTAAACCAGTTGAAGACAAGATCACATTTAATAAATGGCATTTCAATTAACCAACATACAGTCAGTACATTTTAAATAATTTAACAACTGACAGGGTTTGCCTTTACTATGAACATAGTATTTTAAATTTGAATACATTAATTATGTGACATACTGTCACAGCCAATATTAAAACAAAATCTAATGTGGGCAGTGGGCCAAAAATTCTATTTCCCCACAAAAAAAATATTTTTTCTATATATTTCTATAAAAACAATTTATCTCATTAATTGGAAAAGAGCTTGAGGTAAGACGTTTTCTGAACAATAATGTTGAGCATAAAGTTAAACACATAATGCACTGCTGTATTCAACTTTTAAGAGCTGCAATGTGAGGGTCCAGCCACATGCCCTTTAAACCACCACGACAACAACATTTCCACTTCTGGGTTCCACTGACGAATTAACGCGTCAATATTCGAGGGGCTTTCGAGAGCCACTTGTAGCAGGTCCGACTGGGCTTTTCTCCTGAACAGTCCCAATGACTTCAGATGTCTGCGCAATGTTGACATACTTATATTAATGCCCTCCTCACTTTTAAGGAACATCCATATTTCCCAATGCCTCAACCCGAGCAGGAAATAAAATTCGATAGCGTCGGATAGCGTCATCTTTGCCGCCAATGACTTCAGATGTCTGCGCAATGTTGACATACTTATATTAATGCCATCCTCACTTTTAAGGAACATCAATATTTCCCAATGCCTCAACCCGAGCAGGAAATAAAATACGGTAGCGTCGGATAGCGTCATCTTTGCCGGCCAAGGACTTCAGATGTCTGCGCAATGTTGACATATTTATATTAATGCCCTCCTCACTTTTAAAGAACATCAATATTTCCCAATGTCTCAACCCGAGCAGGAGATAAAATACGATAGCGTCGGATAGCGTCATCTTTGCCGGCATGCAGCTAGCCAGCAACGTTATTGATGAATGAGAGGCGTGATCCTTTTCTCGTAAACGAGATCCTTATGTCGTAAATATGATACCTTATCTCGTAATTACGAGATCCTTATCTCGTAATTACGAGATCTTTTCTCGTAATTACGAGATCCTTATCCCGTAATTACGAGACATTATCTCGTAATTACGAGATCCTGAGTGTGCTAACGGCTACATTAGCTGTGAAACTTTTTTTTATTTGGTGAATGCTCAGCGCCACCGTAAGAAACGGTATTGTTTATGTTAATAAATTCCTTAAAGAAGCCACAGGAAATTACTTGTTTCCAAAAGCGGTTGACGGGAAGAAGAGAAACATTCCAATTTTGTAAAAGAATTTTCAATATGACTGCACAAATCAAAGTTTATGGTAAGCCAATTATATTTGATAATTCACCATAATTTCTTGTCTGCTGTAGTAAAGAAGGCAATTCATCTGTTTTTATTAACGTTGCTTGCTATTGTGTGTTTTCATGGGTGTGCAGATGCCCATTGTCAAGACTGCTGCTCCATTGAATAAGAGTTTGGTTTTGAAATTAATGTACTGGTACTCTGTGGTCAGGTTTTAGCTTAAGAGAGCCAGGACAGAAGAAGAAAAAGGCATAAAGTAGGCTTTACGACTTGGGGTAATCATTACTTGAGTTAAGCACAAGTTTAATAGGGAGACGCATTCACATGACACCAGTGTTTCCCACACATTGACGAGACTATGGCGCACCGCTAGGGTCTAATTTCGGCCGCCATAGTTTCAATATCCCCCCCCCCCCCCCCCAAAAAAGGACAAACTCAAAATATCTGTGTTACTTTGTTTGGGTTAAACCAAGCAGTCTGTATTAAGGGCTGCTGTCTGCATGGCTGGCTCAGACTACATTGTTCGTCGCAGACAAATTTGCGAGCCGTACACGATTTTGAAAAGTCGGCAACGAGACAAGCTATTGTAATGTGACTTGCTTTTATCGTCTGCGACGTTCGAAAACCCCACAAAGAAAAGTTTGGCATGCCAGAAATTTAGGGGAATTGCAATGACATATCCATTGTGGACAAAGAGGGAACCCCGCCACCATGTATGAGGGAATCCCGCAAACAGCTGGAGCTCACGGGCAGTGTTTACTAACTAGGGTTGGGGTTAGGGTTAGGGTTACTACAGAACTACAGAACTAACTAGAAAAGTAGCCTAAAGACTAGTAGAGATGTGCGGTTGGCAGTCATACCCGCGGTCGCGGACACCGTGGATAATCCACGGGTTTGGTGGATTGCGTGAAAAAAAGTAGGCCTAATAGGCCTACTTGGAGGAATTGTGGGCGGGTCGCGGAAAAAAACGGACTAATTTGATATAGATTTTTCCTTCTGAAATGCATGAACATCTCCGCCCAGCGCTCGTCCGCTGGTTTTCCATAAACATTCCACTGTGCGATCGTCCCTGCTGCGTATGGCCCTCACACACATTGTTGAAATCATATTCCGGATGCTTTATTCTTTCTATGTGGCATTAAGTTAATGGGCTATAATAAGACCACGTTGGCTATGTAATCGCTGACAACAGGGGACATTTCATAGTGGTTGGACATTTTAGCGTGCCGACAGGCTTTTGTCGGGAAGCGGAACACGCAACTCAAAATCGGGACTGTCCCTGCAAAACCGGGACGCCTGGTCACCCTAATGATGATCGGGCAGTTGCGGTTATCAATTGCTGAAAAAAAACATTGCTTCGGGTGGATATTGATATTTGGCAGCGGGTGCGGATGACTTTACAGCTTATCCGCGCTAACTAAACTTCACGGCACTACGCAGAGGACCGCCATCATAATGCCTTGTATAGGAACTCGGGATCCATTGTTATTTACACTTTGTTGCTGCGTTGTTGCTGCGTGTATCGTGAACAATACAAAGTAAAGATTCTAGAGCATCGCACCCTCGAATCTTGTAGTGTGGCCAATCTTCCGATGAGACAAAGACCGATTTCCTGGCTCTGTGATCGCATAGTGTGAAATGTTAAATCGTGGAGGAATATCTGAGAATAGTCTGAACCAGCAATCAAAGTGTGTGTCTGTGTATGTGTGTGTGTGTGTGTGTGTGGGGGGGGGGGGGGGGGGGGGGAGTTAGAGAATATTTGGTTTGCATAGAATCTATGAATTGAATAGTATTAATTATAATAATAATAAAAATAATAAACTGGGAGTATAAAGGAACAGCACTGCTCAGCACATATTTTCTTCTTAAATGCTTTCTGAAAACTCCTCAACCCCATTCAGTATGACCATTCACATTGTGTCATCAACATTCGTATCAGTACCAGCAGATTGTAAGTCATTTGTCAATAATTCTTATGTCATATTTTGGTTCTCCAAATTCACCAGATTGATCAATTTAAATGAAATCTATTAAAAAATGTCTCCTGGGGGGGCATGCCCCCGAAGCCACCTAGAGGATTGCGAGCCACCCACTATACTACTCTACTCTGCCACTATCTGACACACAGATAGCAGACAGCCCACAGACCTTGAAGAGAGACAACAGCCCGCCCGACGCCATCAACACTGTGCCTTCCCCAATCGCTGATGCTGGCTTGACGAGGAACGGCCACCCCCCTCCTCTGCATTACAGACCAAAGACCTTGAAGAGAGACAACAGCCTGCCCGACACCATGGACACCGTGCCCTCCCCCATCGCTGATGCTGGCTTGGCGAGGAACGGCCACCCCCCTCCTCATCTCTCCCATAGCCACAACAACTCCAGCTCCACTGTCTCCTCCCTTTGCGATTTTCCAGCTGAATTTAAGAAACAGGAATATGTAGGCATCAAACTTGCATCTGTGTCAATGATAGCATCGCCAGGTCATTCCCACAGGCTGATAACACCAAAGCGGAGGGCGCCCCAGCCCCCCGCCCCCTGTACTGATAGTAGTCCTGAGTATTACTGAGACAAAAAAGGGTTCAGCCGTAGACAAAGTATAAAGGACGTTTCGCATAATCTGCTGAACCCAAGGTTGCCTATGTCAAAACATGGCAACTTTTGCATTCCTGCTGTAACCACTAAGAGAGTAAACAAAGGGAAACTTAGACACACTGCTAACCTCACAAATCTCATACATATTTCCTCCAAACCAAAAACAACCTTAAAGCCTATCAACAACACCATCAGGATGGGTCTACTTAATGTTAGGTCTCTTAATAACAAATCATTTTTAGTTAATGATTTTATTACCACCTCTAAACTGGATTTTATGTTTTTAACTGAAACATGGCTGGAAGAAAATAACAGTGCAACCGTTCTGATAGAGACAGCTCCTCCCAACTATAACTTTTTTGATGCATGTAGATCTGGAAAAAGAGGTGGAGGTATTTCTGTTATATTTAAAAATGATTTTCAGGGGAAACAGATGTTATTTGGTGATTTTCCATCATTCGAATACCTTTGTGCTGTATTGAAATGCTCCCCCAGAGTTCTCCTATTAATTATTTACAGGCCACCCACATACTCTGCAAATTTTTTCGATGAATTCACAGAATTATTGTCTAGCATCTCCACAGACTTTGACTGTCTAGTTATAACTGGTGACTTCAATTTTCATATTGATGATTTGAATGACAAGTGTGCAAAAAAACTTTTTACCATTTTGGACACATTTGAACTGTCCCAACATGTGAAAGAGACTACTCATTGTAAGGGCCACACTCTAGACCTGGTTATCACAAAGGGCCTCAATGTTTCTGATCTCTCTGTGACTGATCCTTCCTTGTCTGACCACTTTTGTGTTTTCTTTAATATATCTTTTATTCCCGACATACAGACAAAATCAAATACTGTCAAAAACGGTATATCAATGAAGAATCGTATGTACTTTTTTAGAAAGGCCATCTCCTTACTACCACCTCTCAACCCATGTTCTGCTGATGATCTTGTAGAAAACTTTAATTTGAAAATTTTGAAAATCATGGATGTCATTGCACCTTATAAGGTTAAAACGATTTCTGGAAAGCAAAAGGCACCCTGGAGAAAAGCTGCTTCTGTAACAGCACAGAAAAAAAGAATGCAGGAAGGTTGAACGCATCTGGCGTAAAACAAAACTTCATATTCACCATCATATCTACAAAGAGAGCCTCCGTGCCTACAATTCAGACTTAAAAAGTGCTAGAGAAACATTTTTCTCCAATATCATTAAATCCAATAATAATAATGCAAAAACCCTATTTGCAACTGTTGACAGACTGACCAACCCCCCAACACAAATTCCACCTGATCTCCATTCCACGCAGAAATGCAATGAGTTTGCAGCTTTTTATACTGATAAAATTGAAGGCATCAGACGCGCCATCAATATCTCCACTTCAAACAAAAATGTTGGACTACCACCCTGTTCAGGCAAAAGTAACGTGGCAGGGATGGCATGCTTTAATGTTATTGACTCTAAAACTCTTGTGGAAACTGTTACACAACTAAAGCCATCCACCTGTTGCCTTGATTCTTTACCTACCAACCTCTTTAAGAATGTTTTTGACTGCCTAGCAATAGACATATTGCAGATAGTTAACAACTCTCTCCAGTCAGGCAACTTCCCAAAAGCCCTGAAAACTGCAGTTATTAAACCCCTTTTAAAAAAGCGGAGCCTAGATACCTCTATTATTAACAACTACAGACCAATATCAAATCTGCCCTTCATAAGTAAAATCATTGAGAAAGTTGTCCTCCAGCAACTTAATCATTTCCTGGCATCAACTGGTTGTTATGACACCTTCCAATCAGGATTTCGACCCCTGCACAGCACTGAGACCGCCCTCATTAAAGTTGTAAACGACATCCGTCTTAACACAGACTCTGGCAAAACCTCAATACTAATGCTACTAGACCTCAGTGCTGCATTCGACACTGTAGACCATACAATACTTTTGGACAAGTTAGAAAACTGGGTGGGGCTTTCAGGCACAGTCTTAAATTGGTTCAGATCCTACCTACAAAATAGGAACTACTTTGTTTCCATCGGCGACTTTGTATCAGAATCAATCAACCAACGTGATGTGTGGAGTCCCACAAGGTTCGATCTTAGGACCCTCTTTATTCAACATCTACATGCTCCCACTAGGGCAAATCATGCATAATAACAATATTGACCATCATTGCTATGCTGATGACACGCAAATCTATGTATCGCTATCACCAAATGACTATCGGCCCATAGATCTGCTGTGCCAGTGCATTGAGCAAGTGAAAGACTGGATGTGCCGAAATTTCCTTCAGCTAAATGAGGATAAAACAGAGATAATTGTATTTGGTGCTAAAACTGAAAGGCTTAAAGTAACCCAACACCTTCACTCTCTGTCCCTGAAAACCTCAATCAAAGCCAGAAACCTAGGGGTTATCATGGATTCTGATTTACATTTCGAAAGTCACATCAAATCAGTTACAAAATCTGCATATTATCACCTTAAAAATGTAGCAAGACTTAGAGGGCTCATGTCCACAGAAGACTTACAAAAACTTGTACATGCCTTTATCACTAGTAAGCTTGATTACTGCAATGGTCTCCTTACAGGTCTCCCAAAACAAACGCTAAGGAAGCTTCAGCTTGTTCAGAATGCTGCTGCTAGAGTTTTAACAAAGACCAAAAAATTTGAACATATTACACCAATTCTTAAATCGTTACATTGGCTTCCTGTAGGTCAGAGAATTGATTTTAAAATCATGTTGCTAACCTCTAAATCCCTACATGGTTTAGGCCCAAAATATTTAACTGATATGCTTCCACTACATAAGCCTTCTAGAACACTAAGATCTTCTGAGACCAATCTGTTAATTATCCCCAGAGTAAACACGAAACATGGGAAAGCAGGATTTAGTTACTATGCAACAAATAGCTGGAATAAACTCCCTGAGGATTTAAGACTTGCCCCAACTCTGAGCACCTTCAAAACAAGATTGAAGACTTTTATGTTTGCTTTAGCTTTCTGCTAAATCTTAAATACTTTACCTTTATTTTACTAAAATGCCTTTTTAACTTTCCCTTTATTTTCTATTTTTACCAAAAAAATACATGATCTGATACCAGAGAGAAAGGTTGCTGGGCTAGAGTCCTAGAAGCTGGGTTAGAGTCCTAGAATATTGTCCTTTAGGTCGGGTTGTAGTCCCGACTTGGGTTCCAGAGAGACTGTTGATCTGATCTTAAATAACTTTCAATTTAATTTTCTCACTTTCTTAAATACATTGCACTTTCAATTTTACTTACTAAAAAGCCTTTTTAACTTTCTATTTTACTCATTTCTTTGCATATGTTTTCTTTTACTTATCTATTATTTTATTTTAATGTATAACAATGTTTATATGTGAAGCACTTTGAGTCTGCCTTGTGTATGAAAAGTGCTATATAAATAAAGTTGCCTTGCCTTGCCTTGCCTTGCCTATAGTCTCCAACATTTCTGTGGGAAACACTGCATGACACCAGCTTGACGTGGTTGAACATGATGTGTTCTCAAGCACGGCAAGTTTTAAACAAACACAAAGTCATTCACTTGGACTGTACTGTACATCTATGGCAATCTGGATGCATTTTCCAGATAGGAAAGCCATGGAATGGGGCCTTGTGTCTGACCAGCATTTTAACCTGGAATGACTAGCCTGGCTGTACTAGTCTTTCTTGAGCGGTCTTTTCGGTTCCTTTCATAAGAGGGTGTGAAGCAAGAAGATACAACTCATTCTGAATCAAGTCGAAGGTCAGAAAACGCTCATGTCTCTTCCTATGCACATTGACATTCATAAAGTATTGTTGTTAAAACATCTATTTTTGCTAAAACAGAAGTTAGACAACCTTAGGGAGCTGAGACGGAAACCTAAACCTTTTTTCACTAAACGGAAATAGGAGTCTATCCATCTGTGGTCAATCATTTGAACTGATTCACTCATTTTAAATAAGGATTTTTTTTGCCAACTCTACGGGCTCCTCCCCCTCCTATATCAAACATGTTTGAACCATTTAAAAGTTTCAGAATTGAAAAGCATTGGCGCTTTAAGATAAACAGTTTTGGATTCAAAGACCTCCTCAGCGGAGTCTTGTGATTGGTTCGCCTGCTCTATGTGAAGCATTAGAAGGGCGTAACTGTTTTACATGCCTCTCCTGGAAATGTACTTCTTTCATTCAAAACACAGCCGCACCCTCATTGATCTGCAAATTATACTAGGAAATGATCTTGAAAATTGCAGGCAAAGACTGCTTTTGTGAAAGGGGAAAATCCAATTCACCTGTTCTTCACCATTCCTGACTCAGTAGAGCAATGTCAAATTTATAGGAAGAATTGATGGAGGTTACCCTCAAAGCGTAAGCAAGCTTGTCAGAAGAGACTCAAGCTTAACGGGTCTCTTTAAACCTGGCCTGTGGTTTAGAGACCAAAGAATACCTGAAATATGAACAGAATGAAGACATTGCTGATCTGGAAACCTGTCCTCCAATGCACAAAGATGTTGGCCTATAAATGGGGTAAGTCCCCTGACATGCTGCATTTATTTTTTCTATGTTGGAGGAGGCAAAATTAATTTCATTTGAACAGAACCAGATGTAACCTTTTTTTTAAAATGACTCACAACAATATAAAGGCAATATATTGTGGCGAGCAGCACAGCAAAGATGGAAGCCGAGGTTTAAAAGAGTTTGCAACTCCCAACTCCCAAAGTACCCCATACACTGCACAACCTCGAGAGTTGCCTTTATTTTACACACCGCACACACATGAAACACACATTTTACCCCCCACACCCATGACTGCCTCGGTGGGGGTGCTACTTCCCCCGACCCTCCCAGGATCCTTTGCAGCACCCGGACATGGCGACCACGAACATGATTGCAACACTATATATAATAAGCGCCATATAAATTTCATTTATTATTATTATTATTATTAACACTGCCCCAACACAGACCCCAACACCCGGCACATAGTCCCCCCAAGTGTTCAGGGGGGCCGGCGCTGATGAACAAGCCATCAAGGCCCCTGCCGGTGATGGAAGACTGCGCAATGGAAGACTTCTCCTCCAGGGCAGTATACATTCCCCCATTTTGTTGAGGCCCGTCTCAGGCAGCGGGCAACGTAAGCCCTCCTCTGCCTTAGCCCGAGCTTATCAGCTGTGGTCGGGGACCTCCGCCATTATGGCCTCCACCAGGGTGCACTGGAGAGGGTTGTTGGATCGCTGGGTCGGTCCTTGATACACTGATTAGCAAAGCGAATGAAAATGCTACACAATGCTATATTTGAACCGGTGTGCAGTCTCACCCGGCCTCAGAGTCCCATCAGACTCGGCTAGATGAGGATCGTTAAAATAGCCATTATCCACACACACTCCCACATTTATGTACCGGAAAACTGGGGTCCAAAAGTGCATTATTAACTCTGCATTATATCCAAATTTGTGGTATGTTGAACAGTGTTGAAAAATTTCCAAGTTGTAATCTTGCATGATCCAAGCCAACCGTGTGAGACATTAATTATGATTGTAAATGCAGGAGAGAAAAACTAGAGGGTTATGATCAGTGAAGATTACATCTTGCAATGGACAGGACCTGCCATATGCTTCCATGTGCAAAGCAAGGGTTTCATGTCAGAGTATCTGACATGATGCTTGTTGTACAAAAGACCACAAATCAGGTGGTTGACCCAATCAGCACCCTATCAAAAGCATGTTCACACTCAAAGGTTCACACAATGTCTACCTTCAGACTAAGGAGATCCGTTTGAGGATGGACAATAGTGGAAAAGTTGCACAGAAACTCCAGTAATAACCTGCTACGCCTTAAAAAAAGAGCTCTCCTAGTGGAAGGAATGGGCGACCCAGTTATCACCTGGGCCTTTGCTTATAAGGGTTAGACCTGGCTTTGACCCACCTGTCTTCCCAAGGAGGTGACTTCGCTTTTCCAAATTTATATTTTGCAAAGTGATGCTTGGCGAACACTTGGTCAATGATCTGCATGTGATTCTCCAAAGTGGTGGTGAATACAATCGCATTAACCAGATATGCGTTAAAGTTGGCCATCCCAAACTTAACCATCTTTACCGATCTTTGAAAGGTGACCAGGTGTTACACATGCCAATATTTCTGTCAGGAATATCTCAACCCATAGATTTAACCATTTATTACCAGAAATGATACAACGCCATGACGCTGTACTGTAGAAAAATATCTGGCGAGGTTTCGATCCGTTAATGGAACTTGCCAATAGTCTCTGAGCAAGTCTAACTGGCTACTTAGCAGTACCTAAATAATCAACCCTGTCCACCAGCCAACTGGGATTAGAGTCTGGAAATGTTCTAGCATTTACTTTACGGAAATCCGTTATGAATCGAGAGGAACCGAAACAGATTTAGCCTCCAGAAGGTACAGAGCTGCACACGCTGGAGCTTGGAATGGCTAAGCCATGTTTTAAGAGGTACTCTGCCTCTTTCTTCATTAGTCCATGCTTAACTAAGTTAACTTGTAAAGGATGCTGATTTATAGGACTTGCGCTTTGAGCATCAATGTCCTGTTTGAGGAGGCTTGTTCGGGTCGGAAAGTCATTGAAGAGAAGATGAAAAAGGCTATTATGTCAGTTACATGACCTTGCTGTTCAGTTGACAGGCGATCTAACTGAGACGATAACACCTCCATCTTCTCAAGAGATGGACAACTGGGCACTTTGATGTGAGGGGGGCCGCATTAGCAGTTCATTGTCACAAGTAGACCCCTTAGCATCCTCTTTCACAAACAGCTTGGCGCTGTCAACAGCAACAGGTATTTTGGCGGATCTACTCCTGTGCGCTTCTCGAGAATATGTTTTGAACATGTTTACACACTTGCATCTTCTTTCGGGGTTGCTGATGACATAATCTGTGTCACTGAGCCGATCATGGATTTCATATGGACAGAAGAATCTAGCAGAGAGGGCTGATCCGGGGAATGGCAGTAATGCCAAAACTTTATCGCCCACCTGGAAGTTTCAAGGAACGGCAAAACGGTCATAATGATACTTCATCGCGCACAGGGAGTTAGAAAAACTCTCTTGCAAGGCAATTGACCTGATGGACCTGACGGAACTGACGAAGAAAATCCAACATATTTTTCTCAGGAGATGGTTCATGTGAGAGCAACTGCCCTTCTAAAGATCTGAGTGGATCGCAGGCGTGTGAGCAAAAACAAGCTCTCCAGAACTGAATCCTAGGGATTCCTGAACTGCTTCAGGGGCTGCAAACAACACGTAGGGAATTTCCTCATCTCAACTTTTCTCAGATCCAGGCAGTATTTGCGGAGCATTGAATTTGACGTCTAATTCCCTCAACACACCTTGGACTCCGGATGGTAAAGGTTAGAAGCGGTGTCATGTACATCGATGTTTTGGGAGCATGATTGAAAAGTTTTGACTAGAAATTTGTGCATGGTAACTTCGGCTAGTTTAAGCGGCCATAGCCAGCCAGAGCTAGGCAGATTATTCTGGGCCTGGGTGTGGCCCAGATGTCCTCCCTAAGGCCCCGTTTACACGAAGGGAAAACGCAGATATTTTCACACGGTTTGGCCTCTCATTTACACGAAAACGCCGTTCTTGTCACAGAAAACGATCATTTCTAAAAACTCCGGCCAAAGTGGAGATTTCTGAAAACGCCGGTTACGTGTTGTCGTGTCAACGGGTAGAAACGGGGTTTTAGGTTCTGAAACGTCACATTATGCGCCAGGAAATGCTTAACGTCATATGAGCGCCTTATGTTTACAGTTTGTTTGTTACAGGAAGACGCTCGTGTTATTCGTTTTTGTTGATTCTGAGGATTCTGATTGGCTTGCATGGCTTTATCCTTCTCCCTACAATGCCGCCCATAGGTTTGGCATAGTTATAATTTTTTCCAACGGCGTATTTATCCGTTTTGATGTAAACGACAACTTTTTTGAAAACGATGTTGTGTGCACAATGTTATTTTTGAAAACGGAGGGGGGGAAATATTCGTTTCTATAAATACCCTGCTACGTATAAACGTGGCCTAAGTCTGTGTGATGGTGGGTTCATTTTTTATGCCCTAATGCACCAATGGAGTTAAATCTCACCATGCCCCAGACTAGTCAGCCTTACTCGGGGTAGGTGAGGCTGCTGAAACAAGCACCTGAACACGGACTCTCCACAACTGTGTTGAGGTTAAAGGCCTTTTTAGAGTAATAAAACTAACTTTTTTCTCTACCTTTCGCATGATCAGTTTGCTATTGTGTCTAACAAGGTTTCTCAGATGGAGAGCTCTCACTCAAGAGTTTAGATGTTGCAGGAAATCTCCCTTTTGTTATTATAATCTCAATCTCCTCTAGATAACGTAAGGCTACGCTTTCTGTAGTCCAACATTTGTTCATCACTCACGTTCTCTTGCAACAACTCAACTCAAAGTATTTCAGAATGAGACCTGGTCAGACTCAATAACAAATAGAAAGCGACAGGTATAGAAAATAAAGTCACAATCAGCATACTTAAGTGGTAAGAGCAAGCACTTTGAAAGGACTCGAAGCTTGATAGCCCCCTGCAGAGTAACACCATTGGGGAAACTGAGAATATCGTACACAGAGCATTCTTTAAAAGGCCCCTTTTCTTATAAATTTGTCTGGAATCATCAGTCTAAATCTACACTGTTCAGTGAAAGTATTGCACTGGATCATGGATCCTCTCTAGACAGATACAATAACAGCTGAAAGGGATTATTTTGTGTGTGGTGTACAAACTTTTATATGTCTTTCCAATTTTCATAGGTCTGTTGAGATTCTCAGAGGTGTCTTAGAGATTCTCAATACCTGGGATGACCAATGATTAAGACACAGAAGCGTTCAGACAATGGTCTACTCGAACACAGACAACGGCCTGCGTGAACACAGAAACAGTACAGCCCATTTAGTACCCACTGCTTTTTATTTTGTGATTCATCATCCCGAGAATTCTCTGTCTGTCTGTATGTCTTTCTGTGTGTCCATTGCTAAAAAGACGTTCACGTAAAATCAACTGTATGCCGGATGTGTATGACAACGGTAAACTATTTCATTCAACATATTTAACCACTTTGATATTTTTTGACTGCTCTTGGCAGTAAGAAAGGGGGAGGGGGGAATAGGTTTGAAGAAGGCTGTGATATCTCCCATTGGCCCAAGTATATTTAGCGCTGCCTTCAAATATTGTCTGTCTATAAGATATAAAATACTTCCAGGAAGACTGAGAAAGAAGGTTCCAGAAATAGGATGTGAAACTAGAGCAATTACTTAATGCAAAACAACATTTTTGCAGTTTTCTTTAATACGAATAAGTTAGGTCAAATAGGTAACATTGCCTATAAGATTATGCTTACTATTCAGAGCATATCAAATGTCTTGCTTTCACAGTGAACAATAAAGCATGCTATACATATCAGAATTACACATTGGATGCATTATTTATTTGATAAATGTAAAATAGACAGAATGTTGCCTCCTGATGTTGAGAGTGATAGCTGAGGTCATTCTGTGTAAAGGTGGGAGAGAGGCACATTGGACCAGAGTGCAGAAGCACGACACACCAGCCAGTGACAATTTGCAAATAACGATAAAGTACACATTGGAAAATAGGACCTGTAGTTCACCGAGACTGTTTAATAACGGTGTCAACGGGTTTTAGGCTGTAGTTATTACCTTAAGCCTTCAGTGGAGGACTTCTTAAAGGCAATGACAGTTTGCCTCTGCTCAGATGTGACCTGCATATTGACTTATAGCATTCCTATTCATTTCCTTCTTTTCTCTCTCCTCTGATTCAACGAAAGGCATTTCATCATGACACCAATTTCGGCGTGATTATCCGAATGTCATTTTTTATTGAATTTTTTTCATCAGATTGAGTTGTACGACCTCTACTTGTATTCCTCCTAGGTGTGTGTGCATTTGTGCGTGTGTGTGTGTGTGTGTAAGGATGGTCCTTGTCTATGTTATATCTTCCACCATACTCTGGTCAGTTTATCATCAGCCATCATTCTCTCTTTTCATCTACTTCTGACTCATCGTAGGACTCCTGTCTCCTGCTCAGCCATGATGTTTTCATTGCCCAGCTTCCTTTGAGCCATTTAAATGTTTAATGAGGTCCCGGCTAGCTGTGCTGCTTCTGGGGCCCTGCTTGGGAGAGCGCTATGCGGTATTGAGAGAGGGTGGGGTGGGGTGTCTAGACTGGCCTGGGCCAGGCACGGGGAGGGCCAGGAGGTGTCACCTCAATATCAGATTCAGCACTGCAACTTTGGCTGTTATTTCAAAACACTGCTTTCATTGTTCGGAGGACATCCCGCCTTGACCAAGTTCCCACATACTTGCATTAAGTTTTTTTCTTATGGCCTAATCTCAATTGATCTCCTCGAACAGGGGCCAGTGTTTGGTATTGTTTTCAGCAGTCGATCATGAGAATAAAATGAAGGCAGCCGGGAAATCAGAAAACTGTATACTAAGTTGGCTGCGATACACAAACCGCAAAGGTACATAAGCTGATGAATGTATGAATGCAGTTATTGTCACATAAGAACAATAAGACCCAACATTGAGTTTTAATCTAAAGACATCTAAGCCTTGGTACTATAGCCACTTTGGATGACATTCATGGAGGGAAGCCTTAACCCTACACATTTGTGTAGATAAGATCTTAGAAAACAGCCTTATTTATATGAACTATGTTAACATGACAACTGTCACAATATTTCTGTCAGGAATATCTCAACCCATAGATTTAACCATTTATTACCAGAAATTATACAAATTAGTTCTTAGGAATACAATTCCACTCTTTTCTGGTGCTCCCTGCTGTAGGATTTAAAGCATGACATACAGGCATCAGATACAGAAAACAGACAGCCTTCCAAAGTTTGACTACAGGGAGAACTATACAATCCCCCATGGGGCACATCAGATATCTCAACCCATTTGATAGGTTACATACAATTCAGAGCAGAACCAAAGTAGTCGGAGGTTGGGGTGGCGGTGGGCTAAATTCTGCTCAGCACACTTCACTTCGAACAGTGTGTTTCAGATGAAAGGTCTTAAATTTACCACCTATCAGTGTACGTTTGATGGACCGCTTTAGCAGTCAGCTGATAGGGGGGCGCATGACCAGAGAGAACCGCCAGAACTTGCTACACCCATTTATGGCCCAAAAATATAATTTAGAGTGGAGTTGAACAGCATAACACTCTAGTTGCATTTCGCAAGCAGAGACGCTCAAACCCTACATCACTACAGTATTTGGTTGCCTAAAATGAAACTAAATGCTGAATAAATATACCTATGTTTAACGTCTCATCGACTAGTTCATGCTTGAATTAAGAACCAAATTCGAGATGACACACACATACACAGTCCCTTCATCCAACAGTTGTTAGTTAACGAAATAACAAAATGAAGAAATCTTAAGCACAAATATAACAATTTATGTTGTTTTTTGGTCACTCTTCCATTTACTTCCCCAATATTTAGATTTTTACACACATAATAATATGAAATATATATAATAAATATACATACAATCATTCAGTTTATAATGAGGTTGCCAACTGAATATTACCATGCTTACACAAAGGCACATTAACCCAACCATTTTACACACACACAAACACAACCCCCCCCCCCCCCCCCCTTCTGATTGACAGATCATCCAGAGGCAACATTAAGCCTTTCTGCGCCTCTCACACCCAACTGTCAGTCACACGGGCACAGGGCGCCCCTGCAATATTGGTGCTCAAAATAGTTTGTTCCCATAGGGGCCATTTAAGGGACACATGTGGAACGCAGTGTCTCAAGCAGCCATAGAAAAGAGACAGCCCTATCTAAAAGAGATTTTGGATAATGGATAAGGACAATGGAGTAATTGTTTTGTGATTTCAGTGTGGAAATATATATTGGAGTTTTCAAAAAGGAGCCAAGAACACTCTAGCCAAGTCGATGTTGTACTTGCTGTATAACGGCCCGATTAGCAATGTTGGACTGTGAATATAGTGTTTTGGGGAGTTGTGAATTAATTTGTTTGTGGTTGGGGTATATTTGCCAACATTTTTGAACACCTTCAATTGTATCATCATTTAGACTGATCTTCCAGCCTCAAGATTCACAACTCAATACTAGTCGCAACGGTTGGAAACACTTATCCTGTCCTCCTCATATCTCAAAAGAAACTGAAGACATGATGAACAGCATGACTCTAGTCAGCGATACAACTTTTCAGAGCGGTGTCATTGTAGGACCAACACAGGGCCTTTTAAGAGGACCATGGTGTTCAGTGGCGTTTCCAACATTCTGAACAACAGCCATAGGGTCGTGATGTATAGAGACGGCGTCACTTTCACAGGTTTTCATGCAACTTGCCATTGAGTGTCATACAAACAGACAGTGTCTGGCCCACAGTACAAGCGACAACGTACCCCAAACAATTTAAGCATGAGGAATACTGGATTTAGGGGGATGCCAAGACATCCACAGCTATTTTTATCTGGTTTGAAATAAATGGAGAGGCAGGGTTAATAGATTACCTGGCCACATGGACATGATAGCATCCCGTTAATACAGTAACATTCAGTTCCATTTTGTGTATGAACACTCATTAACAGAATATTTATTTTTGAGTGGGTGCATGATGGGACTGCAGAAATTTGCTTAAGAGCTCCATATTTATGGTAAGAAGTAAAATTAAAACCTTGGCAATACTGTGGCAGAATTCATACATTAACAACAGCTTATACTATTAAAAAAATATCTGCATAGATGTTTGTGGTACATAGAAAGTACTGTTTTATAAAAGTGGATGCTGGCAAATGTTCCTAATACTTCAACCTGAATCAATTGGGAGGAAATTCCGCTGTTCTTGCATTTTTTCTTACTCTTTTTGAAGGTAAGACAAGATATCTCAAATCATGTTGATGGCCTGCATTTAAAATGCATGATTCAGTGATGTATCTATTCATCTCGCTTGTTGTGCTTGAAGTTTGCTTTGGAAAGATTCAGTTATCCCACTTGCCACGCACACACGGATGCACACGCACATAATCACGCACATAAACACACACACACACACAGCAACAATTTTGTTTTCCTCTTCAGTTTATCTCTTGTTTTCTTTAGCCGTGGCCGTGTTTGAGCTTAGCATGAATGTGCTTCAAGAAAGCCGTTCAATTGAATAATACTAACAAACAAAGTAACAAATGAGTACGGTTGACAATGTTTAGGCTGGCAATGAGCTTTCTTTTGAAATCACCGGTGCATTTCAAAGCACAAGTGATTTTTTGCCCAAAACTTAAACCTATTGTGATTTTACTGCCCGCTGAAATTCAGTAGATTAAATGTGATTCAATTCCCACTTGCTAGCCCTCTCCCTTTATTTCAAGGGTTTTCAAGCTGTTTTTCTGAGTTCTGGCCAGTCCAGCACAATTATTTAAAACATACATTATGTGTTCTCTTTCTCTCTCTATCCACATGCTCACAAAGCAGAGGTCCTCATGAAGTGTATTCCCCACAGGGCCAGCGTGAACATCGCCCAGCTCCAGATCTGTCTGGAGGGGAGTCAGCTGGATCCCTTGGGTTCCCCCGTGTCATTTCATCTTCTTGGTTCCACTACCAAATCTATGCAGACTTGGAACTAACTGGGGATATTAAAAACAACACAGATACCCAAGGTTGCTTCCTCGGTTTTCTGTCCTCTAATCCCATTGGCTGTAAGGACGGTGGCCAATCTTTACCTCTGCAAAGTAAAATAAAAATGAAGGGATGGATTAAGGGGTAAAATGAAGATAAGATTGCCTGTGTAGTCAAGTAAGGACTGGCAGAGTGCTGAGCTGCAGCGTGGGTTTGGATGCTCTGCGGTGATTGACACCCTGATTTGCAAACGGTTCAAAAGCTTGGCTAGAATTAGCCGACGGGAATGTCCTTTTAATGTCTGAGCCCCATGCTGTGTGTGTGTGTTTGTGTGTGAGAGAGAATATGGGAGTGCATTTTCCAGAGGTTTTAAAATACATGGGCTTTTCTTATTAATGGGGATTTAGAGATCGAAATAGCTCAGAGGCACACACACACACACACACACACACACACACACACACACACACACACACACACACACACACAAACTGTGTTTACGGCATTGTAAAACAACTGCAATGCTAGATTGTGTTAGGCAAGTTCAGGCACCATGGGATTCTGTAGGATAATTGTTGAATTGCAGAGGGGGCCCTTTCAGTGTGTTGTTGTTGTTGAGGCATATAAATGCTACCAATGGCAAATCGAAGACTTTAACAGGCTGGAGAAACTAGGCTGAGGCCTGACCTTTATGTCAAATCATATTCTAAGTATGCCTGTCACAGATAATGCAATAAGTAGAATATATAACTTTCAGTGTCACAATGCGTCATTACATCCTGCCATGTAGACACCGTTTTGAAGTGCTTGATTGGAAGATCTTTGTGAACTTTGATGTATTTTTTCCCATCTGCTATGTATACAGATATTGACTGTATGTACTTTGCAACTAGTAATTGCTCTACGACTACTACTTCTATACAATATTATATAATAAGTTCAGTATTGCATTAGTCTGGGTTACAGAATTGGTGGTGTTTGCATGAAATCAAAAGCAAAGCACCTGTTATTGAAACTATCTGGATAATGGGGTTCAAAAGCCACCCCTGATATCCAATCGGTAATTGGTTAAGCAAACCAGGCTTAGCCTGCCGCAGTTTTTGACGGACAGGCATTATTACAGCACACAGGAGATCCCTTATGAAGGATACTCTCAAAGCCTTTGGAGGTGTAGCCCTCTGCCTCTACGGTCTTAAGGAGCTTGAGAAAGGCTCTGTATTTCATAAAGAGGAATGGCCGTCCTTTTACAAAGCATGGGATTGATCATGCCGGAGAGGCTGCAGCCATTCCAGTGAGCGTTGTGTTGCCTATAAGGGCTTGTTGCCAGTTTTTTTGTGCAAGGATTATGGAGGAAAAGTGCTTGGGGGAGTTTAATAAAATAGGCAGGCTTAAACATGCAAGAGTTATTTTTTTTTATATCTCTTAGATCGAGATATATTTTAATTTCAAAGCTATCACAGCTGTAATCTTACTACTGTAATAGCACGCCGGTCGCTCCAGTTACTCAAGTCAGTCATGTGCGCATGTGCCAAGCAGCCTGCAGTTCACACACACACAGAACGTGCAAACGCATACATACATAATGCATACACACACCGCATGCACACGCACATGCGCACAAACATACATGGAAACACACAGACAAACATACACACACACAAACACACACACAACGCACGTCACGACAAACGCAGCAACATATACACGGAAGCGCACACACACACCGCACACACACACGCACGCGCACAAACCGTACATCAAGACAAAGGCAGCGACACACTCGCCGAGCTAAGATGTTATGTTTTTAAACATAACGGCTCTGCCATTGACACATGCGCAGGTAAGAACACACACGCACGTGCACACAGAGAAGAGACAATTTCTCACCTCGACAAGCAACGGCGGGTAGTTCATTTTGTCATATAAAAACCGTCAAATTTAAACATCGCACCGACCGGCGTATTAACACATAAGCGTCGTGATCTTGAAGACACAGTGTCCCTATAACACAGAACGAAAACCTGTCAATAACACAGTATGTTGAATTATGTCTATAGTGTCCACCACAAGACTACACTTTGTTGGTCAAATCTAGTACTCCTCCTTGAGCCTCCCCAAATGTCGATATTGATACCCACCCTCCCCCCTACGGACTGTTTTAGTTGTTTTATTTTTCTTATGTTTTGTGTGTATGCTATGTGTGACTGTAGGCTACTGCTGCCTGTCTTGGCCAGGAAGAGATGTTTAATCTCAATGATGATTATTATTTTCAACTAACCAATAGTAGTTGCCTTGCATTTTAAAATGTCAATGCATTTTTCAGCCCTGAATAACAGTAAAAGCTATTTAATTATTGATTTGCATGCATAGTGAACTACACATTCCATTGAACAATTACCCCTGTTACCATAAATCGACTAATTTTATAATGTAATCAAATGCTCACACACTAGCTGCTTTCAGACACACGTGTAAATCCTGATATTCTCCTGATGCGCCGTGTGTGTGAACAACATATCCTGACATTTGTACCCTGAAAAACTCCAGAATAATACTACCCCTGAGGTAGTAATTTCTCCGTAGGAAATGTAAATGACCTTATATGTGAATGAGGAGTAGAAATTCTGTGTTTCTCACACCACTTCAGTGGGCTTGTTGATGACGCTTCTGCATGTCATTGAGTGGCCCCCTAAAAGATAATCAAGACTTTTGCCTTTTTTTCGCTGAATGGTTAAAAAATATTTAAATGTTGGCACTGCCTTTAAGAGTCGTTTGTGGTGAACAAATGTTATACGTTGTAAAATTATAGGCAACATTTTCATTATGTTATTCGCTCAGAAATTTGTTACATTATCGACTGGGGTTTCTCACATTATTGCAATGGGTTTAATTATGGTCATAATAATAACCATAGTGGTAGCAGACAACAACACTTTGCATCTGTTTGGTCCAGTGTTATCCAAGAAGGAGGGTGTAGTGGGCAACGAATCAGGTCAATGGATCCAAGCCACTGGGCATGTGTATAATATATAATTGATGTACTGGCCAGTTGAATTAGCAGATTTGTTCAGAGAAAAGGGAGATAATGCTCTCCTTGTGCTAATTCTTTCTAGCAGTTCAGTATAGGTGGTGATTAGTGCACATTAGGATCAACAGTGCAGTGTGGTGGGGCTAATTCAATGCTGAACATATGAAATTGTAATCATGCAGATTACGTTGATAATAATTATTGCATGTGGAGTAGAGGGAGATATATTGGCCAGAGCAAACCAAGTCTTAGAGATATTAGTTAAATTATCCAACATGTTTTCACTTTGACAGCACAAAACACAATCTGGATTACTCATAAGTAATGAGGATATGATTGTTTAGAAACAAGAAACATTTTTACTTCATATTTCCATATAAATGTATCTGTTGTCGACTGTGTATCTCTCCTTCTTTCTGTACCAGCAAAAGAGAATATCTGGATTGTGTGTGCCATCAACATGTTTCTACACGTGTGAATGCCACAGCCTCACTTTAGTGGATGTTGTTAAATCCCTGTTAGTACTGTGCATTAAGCGTAACCACGAGACGAGCCAAAGCTAACACTGCTTTCGAGAAAATTATATCGTGGCTCTTTTTATATGCCCATAGTTCCCACAATCGAACAATCTACGAGTCATATGTGGAGCAAAGAAGCTGGTACTTTCCTAAGGGATGTAGCCAAGAAAATGTAATTAATTTCCTGTCTCTTGAACTCCTGCTGAACTCTATGGATCAGCAGCGGCTGTTGAATGCACAATCGGCGAGAGTAACAAAATGTTGGGGAGAAAGCCCCTCTAGCCGCCCGGTTTGAGGGTTACAATTTCTGGATTATGAACAGCTTTCCAGGTCAGATGCAATCCAAACATTTCAAAGACTGTCCGCCTTAAACTGCATTTTAACTCGCTCCAGAGCAATGGCTTCGGAGTGAGAGGGAACGAAGGTGCAGCCTAGGGATATTGACAGATGTTGGGCAGGAAGTTTAATGGCACAGAATCCATTTCGGATTCCATTTTGTTTCAGTCATTTGGATGCGAGTGGTGTATTAAGCTTGGACTCCATCACCGTCCTTTGCACACGTTAATTTCATTGTCATCACTGCACAAGCTGGTGATGTCGCTTCCGCATGCAGATTGTGCGAATGTGACGGTTTTTGTTGATTCTTTTAGGACTTTCCCAGCAAGTGCCAAATAAAGATTCAGATTTACAAACCAAATCAAGTTATTTGCCTGAATAAAATCCTTTATTTATATAAATAAATGGGTGAGCAAATCCTCTTAGATGTATTTTTCAAGGGAATCGTAAGTAATACCCAGTTATATCCCATAGTGCAGTTATTTTTTTCCTATTATTTGATTCACTCCACTTTTCTAAGCCATGTAATCTTGGATTATATATCTCTTATTGTTGGTATTTATTTGCTGATTGCCATACATGTAAGGGTTGCTCCTGTTTCCTACCCTGCTTGTCACTCATAATACCTGTAATAATAGAGCATCCAACCATCATTGTTGTGATAATAAAGAATCATTTACTGCACTGTGTGGCAACTGGATACCTGTGGGTTTGCTGCTGATTGTTACTCTGGGCTCGAGAAACCACTGTTAATGAAGACACTCTGACACCATTACTGTCATCATCATCATCACCATCGACATCATCACCACTTAATCACCAACCTTATCATCACAGTTATTATGTTGTCTGTCACACACACTGTAGAGATGATCCTCAAGTCATGTGACACACTGTAGGATGTGTTGGATGTTTGTGCCCTCCCATAGTGGCAGACGAGCCTTAGGCAGCCTGACGGACATTGATATATATTTGATTCTTTCTGTTTCAACAGCATATTTTGGGGGCATGTGACTTCACATGGACAGTAAAGATACTCGGTAATATTATGTAGAGACCTATTTAGTGAGGCTGTCTTTAAACAAAATCGAATAAATATTGATTTTAACGGTAGGCTACTATGTGTACCAAATGTACTGTACTCAATCGTAAAACGACCATGATACCACATCAGAGATTAAGAAAAGTCGAGGAAAGTAAAGATAAAATCGTGCTGCAGCCATGGCAGCAAGCAAACAAACGGGATCAACTGAGATTGTACTAGATTCTACACAACCTAAACCTGTCTCGTCCACTTTGGTGAAAGCTCTATGATCAGGGCCCGGTTTCCTGATAACGTTCTCTCTTAGCGCGCTATGAAGACTCCTACATTAAGACTTATCAAAGTTGTTTATCTCTATAGGCGTGGTTCCCGAACGGTCTCTTAGGAGTTTTCTTAGGAAACACTCCTTACGTCGTTTGTAAATGGCGCTGTCCAGAAAGAACGTGCTGAAATCGATCGCTCAGAGATCGAGTTTCCATTTCATGCGCATGACAGCGTTCTATAAAATATTGCAGTCTTTGTGAATAAAATAATGCTCGAAATCCTTCCAGCAGAATGCCTCAACATTTATTTAACCCATGGGCGAACATAGCATAGCCAACACTGATTTAAAAAAATAGATAGAAAAACAGACATTTTGAAATCGTTTATTTAGCTTATTATTTAATAGTGTTGATGCTGAGACTTCTTTGCTTTTTGTAACCTGCAGGCAGGGGTCTGTGTGCGGGCTATGCCCACCGCCTGGCCAGTGTGCGTTTGTCATGTGAAAACTAAATGTCAAGGGAATGAGGCAGTGGTTGAAAAAAGTCTTTCGACCTCTTATTAGGCTACGTTCACTCGTTTCTTATAATGGTATATTTGTTTCCTATGATTATTTCCTTAATTTAGAAGACAGTATTGTTAATTTTTGATTTTTAAAATAAATACAATATTTTTTTGAAGTTGCGAGTTTGACCTCGCCTTGCTGTACCCACGGCCAAAACAAAGAACAGCCGAGACAAAATCCTTAATTCAAACATGCCGTTTCATTTGGCCTCAATTGGCTACGGATGCGAACTGTTTCCCAAAACCGTCTTAAATCCTTCTTAAAGCCTTCTTAACTAAGTTCGTAACCTCTTCTCTAAGTTCTTCGTGTGTTTCCCGAAACGTTCTTTGCTATGAATCTTTTTTGTGCATTGTTCATGGGTAAGGTTGGTCTGAAGCGCTCATAGAACCTTCTTAGCTCTACCATAGTGATGGTTCAGCTCATGACACTAGTCGCCGCCACTGTACCTTTTAGAAATCCCCGTTGTGCATGGAACTGCCACATTGACAATAGCCGAGTTTACATGGACACTTCTGATCTGATTCGATTTCTAATCGGAATAGATCTATTCCTATCATGCAATCCGAATGTAGGCCTACTGTATATATGGCATTTACAAAAGTGGTAAGCGTACGTCCGTATGTCTCTAACGCACAACCGTTGTGTTGTTTTGGACTTATATGATGTAAGGGATAATGTTGTAGGACGCCGGTCATTATCGGGAAAATAAGCCCTGACAGGGCGAACCGGACCCCGACGCGAAGCGGAGGTGTCTTGCTTCGCCCTGAAGGGTATTATTTTTGATAATGACCGGCAACGTTCTATACATTATCCCGCCTATTACACGGCTCCTTGCCAAAACGAAACAATATCTTCACAAGTTGTGTCTTTTTACAATTACCATTTGTAGTGTTGATCAGCAGAGAAATAGTCTGCCATAGACGTTGACGTCACTGAACAACCGGACGCACTGGGGTTGTTAAGTTACCGGACTACGGAGTATTAAGAAAGACGTGAATCAGGCAAAAATTCCAATTTCCTTGCGGTCTAGTTCGGTGTACATAAAAGTAGAGACGGACCAATTGCGAACTACTGCAATTGCTGATGCCATCTCTCGTAGCTAAAATGCAGCCGCACCCACCCATTCGATTGAGCTGTTCTCCCACTTCTAATCGGATCAGAAGTATCCATGTAAACGTGGCTAGTGTCAAGGCATAAACAATTCTGCAAGCAATTTGGGAAATTTGCAAATTGACAAACAATTAGGCTCAGAGTGGCTAAGAAGTAGCTGCCTTTCCTGGGAGATCCTCAAAGCTTGGGATGTCCTCGCAGCTGGGGATGGGGATTGCCTGGCCTGAGAGCTTCCAGCATCACCTCTTCTAAGGTCGATGCCCCCCGAGATCCCATCACAGCAGGAGATCTCATCTATTATCGTGAGCGCCTTCTACTCCATCTGTGTTAATTCTGGCACTGTGCTGGGTCCAGCACCAGTTAGAAGCCGGTCTCTTCAATTTCTTTTTTATTTGTCATACAAATCAAAAATGAACAAAATGTAGGAAATTATACTGGGAAACAAATAAACCATTACAAGAAACGAGTGGATTTATTTTTGAGTTGTCTCATGATAGCTTAAGCTGATTGATTTTTACTTATTTTTAAGTGGTCGAAAGACTTTTTTCAACCACCGCCCTTTCCTTCTTTTTGACATTTAGTTTTCACCTGACCAACACACACTGGCCGGGTGGTGCGCAAATAGGTAGGCTATGCTATGTTCGCCCATGGGTTAAATATATGTTTAGGCATTTTACTAGAAGGATTTCTAGCAATGTTTTATTCGCAAAGACAATATTTTATAGAACGCTGTCATGCGCATGAAATGGAAACTCGATCTATGTAGATTCGGAAATGGAGATTCGACTATTCGGCGGGGTTTGTTTACCGGCGTTGCTATGGTGACCTAAATTATTATAAGCAACTGAAAACGATGCCGGTTTGAAACTAAAACTGTGATTCTGAAAAAAGTATAAATGCTATCAAAATTCCGTTTCGATAGTATTGAAGATACAAGTGTGCAGATTTGTTTAATGGTTTGAACGATGGTAAACAGTTGAAAAAGGAATGAGTTACGATGTCTAGAAGTAGGTGTATCAGAATGGGCAGACGTCTTCAATGAAAACAGCTGAAAACGAAGCGCTATGAAACTAAAACTGTGATTCTGAAGAAATTTTAAATGATATCTTAATTCTGTTTAGATATTATTGAAGATACAAGTGTGTAGATTTGTTAAATGGTTTGCACGAAGATAAACAGATGAACATTTATTTATGTTACTTCTACAGTTGAAGTACTGTACGACAGTTTGAATCATCGACTTTCAGGTTTTTTTTCGGGTTTATTTTTTTCTCACGTCGCGCCACCCCCTGAAGAACTCTGGCGCCCCCCAGGGGATGTTCTATGCCAGCCATGACTGCAGAATGCCTACGGACCCAAGAGCGCAGACCAAGACTCTCCGCTGCTCACTAGAGGCACTTAACCACCTCGTAGACAGTGCGTTCCCTCTAACTACCTACACAAAAATCTTATTAAGCTCAACCCTAGTCTTCATGTGGCTACTGGCAGCGGGTACTTACAATTTTAATTGCACAACGGTGAGTCTTAGTACTGCGTCTTGCTCCAAACTACATATCAGGCATAAATGAAAACTACCTGAATGTTGTACAAAACAAATGCTCCCCCTCTCTCGTCCAGACACTGAGCAGAAAACAAAGTAGACCAAGTTTAATTTAATCAATAATATTTAAACTTAACAAACCTCAGAGTGTCTCCCCAATGCCAATCAAGGCTTTACCACGACACACAGCGGTGCACTTTCCTATAGCCTCTTGGCCACCCGAATCAATTCATTTAACAACAAGAACAACAAGTGACACCTCCTTTCCTTCAACAGGCGCACCCCACAGTTTGAAAACCACTGGCTTAGAGGAATTTATGATTGATTTTGGGCGGACACCTCAAACAAGAAACTGCTTTGTATGTGTGGATAAAGGGAACGCCAGGATCTGTGGACCGGCTGTGCTTTACAAACTTTTCGGCTTTGTTGTTGTATTTTTTAACAATAAAGTATTTTTCTCATACTTGCAACGGACCCCTCGATTTCTTTTCCTTTCTCATAGTCAGTCGAAGAGATTAAATCTTGGTTAATTCCACCACTGAAGCAACAAAATAAATAAATAAATATAAATATGATCTGCTGCAAAATGAGTATCAATAATACAAAGCATTGACCCTTTTTGGCATTTGTTGTTTTACATACAAAATAGGGTGCACTGTAGCCTACTATCTCGCACACCCCTGCCGAATCTCCTCTCTCTCTCTCTCTCTCTCTCTCTCTCTCTCTCTCTCTCTCTCTCTCTCTCTCTCTCTCTCTCTCTCTCTCTCTCTCTCTCTCTCTCTCTCTCTCTCTCTCTCTCTCTCTCTCTCTGAAGGAGTGAGTTTGCGGAGCGCGTGTAGGAGCGATATTGTATGATTTTTCATAACTTTTTTATTGGTTTATTTTTGTAATTGGGTTTAACATAGCTAGGTGAAGGTGTTGTAAAGGGTTTTCTGTGGGTTTTTGTATTATTTGGGGTGGTTTTTGCGATCGACCAGTAGGGCTGTCAACGAATATTCGAAGTTCGAATATTCGTTCGAAATGTATCCAAAAACACGAATTTGAATGTGAAAATTAATATTAGAATGTGAAAAAACACTCCCGCGGTACAAGCGCCTCTATCTGCTTTGTGAATGAGCCTCTGTCTGTTCGCGATGTCCCTCATAATATTTGAATGTGAAAAAACACTCCTGCGGTACAAGTGTAACAGACTAGTATTGTGAAGAGCGAATGTATTTTATCCCCTCGGGGTTTCCGTACTTGGATATAGGTATTCCAGCTCGGCTATGCCATTCAATAAGCATCCGAAGTAGAGCTCAGGGAGCTTGTAGTCTGGCTGGTGAAAGCTGCTATAACGCAATGTTCTCGGCAAAGTCCGAGACAGCTTTTTTTTTATGAATCTGAACGGTGCCTAGTGCTGGCCCTTTCGCTGGCATGGTGGAAGATGTAGGCGACATGCATTTTTTTCTTTATCGATTTTAATAGGCCTTCTCGATAAATGGTAAGCAAAGCAAGGAACGTTACTACTAGCATACTTTGTAACATTCAGAAGCGGGCGTCTTCTTCAGATTACTATAGTTTGCGCGCTTGCAGGTGTGGTGGTGAAATGCAAGCGATACAAAGTTGTGGCTTTTCATGATTAGGCCTCCACGTTACTGGGCTGTTTATAGGATATATATCCCACTAATTTGAACCATGGTTTTGTCGCATTATTGACATATTGACAGCAACTGCGTAAAATAGGCAACCAGATATTTGAATAGTTTGAATTCGTGATTTTTTTCCAAACGAACATTCGAAAGTCATTTTTGAGCAATTTTGACAGCCCTATCGACCAGTGGCCGCTGGTCGGTGCGCCTGAAGCATGGTGGCGTTCGGCGATCTGAGCTGAATTCACGGCTTCAAGATCTCACCGACTTTTATGTGCTCGGTTGAGGACTGCGGTTTGGCAGTAGGAGAAGTGGTCGGGCATAGCAATATTATGTCCGCTGCCCTGATGAATGGAGCAGTCGTGATTTTTGTTGTCAACGTAGCGAAAGCCAACAAAGTAGTGGAGACCGGCATCGTGGTTAAGGATTCCTTTGTGTCAGTATCTCCGCTAACTACACCTGCGTGACTGCGTCAAGGGTCACCATCTCCAACATCCCCCCGTTTATTGGGGATGAAGGGTTGAATAAGGAAGTTGCTATAAGGAAGTTGCCGTCGGGTTTCAAGTCTCCCCTGATGAGACATGTCGTGGGGTACAGACGGCAAGTTCATATGATTTTGAATAAGCTGAACTGAATTTAGTTTTCAGTATAAAAGTGAACGATTTTGATTATGCAGTGTTTGTCAACTCTGGCACTCTGAAATGTATTGGATGCGGGAGGGAGGGGCATCTCGTGAGAACTTGCCCGGAGAAAAACCCTGGAAAACGAGCTGAGCCTGCTGAGGTGACAGCAGGGACCACAACCAATGTTGAAACGGTGAAACAGATGTTGGCAAGTGTAGAAAATCCCATTCAAGTGTTAGAAAGAAATTTTGAAGAAGCAAAGCAGTGTGGTGAAAATCTTAAGAAAGAATCTCAAAGTGTTGAAAATGTTGAAAATGAAAAGCGGTGTGCTAAAAATCTTGAAGATACAATTCTGGGTGTTGAAAATGAAAGGCAGAGTGAATGTATTGTTCAGGAGGAGGGGAATAATGCAGTCAAAGAGCCAGCAGAGTGTTGAAGTTGGGCCCATCCCTGCTGCAGCAGAGGGATCCAGTGACAGTGAGGATGGAGGAGGAAGATACTGCGTGTAAAACTCCTCTCCTTAAGAGAAAACAGAGTAGTGAAACTTGTGGCACCAAAGCCAAGAAATCAGCGGCTAGTGGAGAGCAGGAGGCGCAGACAGAGTCACTGTTTAATGAGGAAGAGGAGGAGCAGGTAGAGTTAGAGTCTAGTGAGGAGGAGGAGATGGAGGACGGTGCCGCAGACAGTCAGCCCCTCACAGACTCACCGCTGTTTTCTGCATCTCAGTTGGATGAGTTGCACACAGTACATAGCAGAGATGGGACAAAGTCACTGGTAAGTCCCAAGTCTGGACAGGGAAAGGCAAGTCGAGTCCAAGTCAAAGTCACATCAAAGCCAAGTCGAGTCCAAGTCCAATTCCCAAACTTTTTCAAGTCCTGAACAAGTCACCATGTATTTTTACTTGATAATGTAAATATTAGGCTATTGATCATAATTTCAACATATCACTCTAATGTACAGTGTATTTTCTTATCAATAGTTATAATAATAATATCATTGTTTCTGTCTTCAAATGGGTTATGATATGCGCATGCGCCGAAATCTTATGTTGTCTCAGAGGAGATGTGTGAGTGGACGGTGGGTTTGAATTGTATTAGTAGGCTGCGGAAGGCACCACTGTGACCCTAAAGTTGGTAAAGCTGTGCCTTGTCTAGTGTGGCATATGAGCTATGTATGGATGTCGGAAAGGACTGCTTGAGTGGATGTCAGTTACAGTGTGCTACAAATTTCCTTAAGGAAATTTTCCTTACCACCCGCCTGTGTCTTCAGTAGTAGAAGCTGAAGTAGTGGTAGTAGTAGCTGATGTAGTAGTAGTAGCTGAAGTAGTAGTAGTAGCAGCTGAAGTAGTAGTAGTAGTTAATAGTTGCTGAAGAAGTAGTAGTAATTGGTGAAGTAGTAGTAGTAGCTGAAGAAGTAGTACTAATGGTAGTAGTAGTAATGGTAGTAATGGTATTCTCTTTAAGAGAATAGTGTAGCCGGTGCATGATTAAAAGTAGCCCACCATGGTGGGAAAAACCTCCCAATCTGGCAACACTGCCTGAACGCCCTCAAAATGTAGCCCAATAGGACGGTAAAAACCGCCCAATTTGGCAACACTGCTGAACGTCCTCACGCTCCAGCTTCAACGTTAATCAACGAGACCAACTGAAACGAAGCCGATATTATTGAAGATACGAGTGTGTAGATTTGTTACATTTTTTGAACGAAGGTAAAAGATTAAAAAATGATTTATTTACGATGTCATAAGTGTAAGAGGCTGGCCAGATGGCTTCGAAGGGACCAACTCAAAATGCAGCCGATGTTTAACTAGTGTAGATTTGTCTTCGCTCGCTTTTTTTTTTTCATCTTCACGGAAGTGAATGCGTCTTGGGTGTCTAGTAGGGATGAGTCGGTCAAGACCGATTCGTTCACAACGAACGAATCCCGAAGGTGAACGACAAGAACCGGTTCCCCAAATACAAGAGAACTGGTTCTTTGATTCTTTTTTTTTTATCATAAAACAAAAATATATTCACGTAAATAAAATATACAAACGAACAGAGCTTCGTCTCCCCGCGATCTATTGATTGAGTCTACAACTCTCTCAAAGATTCAGCCAATGAGAGGTAGAAATGGTGTTGCCATGGCACCTGGGTAAACAAATGATAAGGTGGTACCGCCGAATTTGCGCGCTTTCTCTGTCTGACGTATCTTGGATCATGCCATTCGACGTGGGGCCACTCATATATCCGACTACATTTCCGAAAATAGACTTGCCCTCTGCCATCTGTTTATTGGATAAAAGCATTTCCCAATCCCAGGAGTCTTTGCTCCATTCTACGTCAATTCAAGAACAAACAAAGAAATTAAATTGCAGTTCGTATTTTTTATTTATGACCATGAAAGTTCTGTAATGCCTGAATAATGAAGAATTAAATGTAAAGTAAAAAAATGTATAAATATAAAACCATGAATGACGTATAGAGAGTAAGCAGGTGGCATAAATATTAGTGGGACGTTTGGCTATACAATATACTATATCTTGTGGACTTTCACGGAGGGTAGAGCTTAGAAGTCGTTTAAATTATGCTCAGGGCCGTCTCGCGGGCCTGAGCATGACGTAATCTGACGTAACGAACAAATCTAAACGAACGAATCAAACAAACGAATCAAACGAACAAATCATTAAAGTGAACTGAACTGAAAGAACTGATTCCCGGAAAAAAACATTTAGCCAATCCTTAGTGTCTAGCCCTCCAGGCGGGAAATATGTTAGATATCTAAAACAATAAATGTTTTTGAGTCAAGACATGTCGAGTCATTACAAGTAAAAGAGGCAAAGTCCGAGTCAAGTCTCAAGTCAATAGCAGTCGTGTCTAAGGCCCCGTCCACACAAAGCCGAAACAGGCGAAACCGTTACGGTTTCGATCTATCCGGTTTCGCAGTATCTCCGTAAAGACGAAGCCAAGCGAAACCGGGTAGATCTGTAGAAACGCTGTAGTACACATTCCAGGCCCATAAGGGGCGCTGCTTCTGCTACAGAAATCCTTGTTGTTGTGAGTTCTGAGACTCCGCGGGCTTAACAGTCATTGGCTAGAGGGTCGAGGGGTGGGGCGATGACGTCATGGTTTACGGTTTCAGTCGGTTTCAGGCATCCACACGAATCCAAAACGAAACCGGGTAGATTTGAAACCACCTCCGAGGGTGGTTTCAGAAGTTTGCGGTTTCGGTCAGCGGATTCGCCGGCTTCGTGTGGACGGAAGGCCGAACCGTACAAGACCTTTGCGGTTTCGCCATGAAATCGGCTTCGTGTGGACAGGGCCTAAGTCGATTCGCAAGTCATTTGAATTGTGTCAAGTCGAGTCTGAAGTCATCAAAATCATTACTCGAGTGTGACTCGAGTCCAAGTCATGGGACTCGAGTCCACATCTCTGGTACATAGTATACTGTACATAGTAAGACTATTTGTAGAGCAGTTGGACTGCTGTTTCTTATCATCTGTGTGCCTCTCCTCACATCAAAGGCAATGAGTTATTTTAAGGTTTCCACTCTTAATTTAAACAGAGCTAGAGATGTGAGGAAGAGGGCTTGCCTGTTTGAAACTTTTAAACCTAAAAAAATTAATATATTGATGCTCTAGGAGACTCACAGTGATGTTTTTAATGAAACAGACTGGAGGAGGGAGTTTGAGGCCAAAGTCATTTTAAGCCATTTTAGCAGCATGAGTGCAGGAGGGGCTCTCCTTTTCTCCGGAGATTTTGTGCCCTTATCTAATGTGGTGGAAGAGCGGGTGAAGGGGAGACTGCTGGTAGTTAAGGCAAAATATGAGCGTTTTAATATTGAATTTATTAATGTATATGCTCCAAATTCTGGCCCTGACAGAGTTCAGGTTTTAAATGAACTTAGTTTGGTTTTAAGTCAGTGTGTGCCAGAAGATTATTTGTTTTTGGGAGGGGATTTTAACTGCATAGCTGATGATAACGACAGGAATCACACAGAACATCATGCACCCTCTCGGAAGGCAATGCTAACACTCATGGAAAATCACAGTTTGAGTGACGTATGGAGGAAAATCCACCACAATGTAAAACAATATACTTGGGTCAACAGCAGGGAACTTGTTTTATCTTTAGCTAGGTTAGACAGGTTTTATTCTTTTACGCATCATTTTAGCATTTTTAAAGGGTGTAATATATGTCCAGTAAGCTTCTCGGACCATTCAATGGTTATATGCAAGGTTTTTATTGCAAATATGAAGAATAAGTCTGCATATTGGCATTTTAACACCACTTTGCTTTTAGATGCGCATTTTAGAGAGGTTTTTATTTATTTTTGGAAAGGTTTTAGGGAGAGGAAGGGGGATTTTATGTGTTTAAAACAATGGTGGGATCATGGCAAAATACAGACAAAGCAGCTTTGTCAACAGTACACTCTCAATATCTCTCGTAACATCACCAAGTCTATGAAAGATCTGGAGTTAGATATAGTGGTGCTGCAGAGTACTGCACAGTCCACAGGAAATGGAGGCTGTGTTGAGAACCTCAAATCTAAAAAAGCCGTGCTGGCAGACCTGCTGGGCTCCAGAGCGCAGGGGGCGCTAGTCCGCTCACGTTTTCAGAGCGTTTCTTTAATGGATTCCCCATCCAAGTTCTTCTTCAGCCTGGAAAAGAAGAACGGACAGAGTAGAAAGATCCATGCGCTGCGGTCAGAGGATGGACACCAGCTCACAGACATAGCAGACATCAGGAACAGACCGGTGGATTTCTATGTGAAGCTGTATAGCAGTGAGTACTAGGAGGATGATGCTGTTTTTGGCTCGTTCTGTGAGAACCTGCCCACAGTGTCAGAAGAGTCCAACAGGGAGCTGGAGGGGCCCCTGACTGAGGAGGAGGTGTTTGCTGCCTTGCAGAGTGTACAGGGGGGTAAGGCCCCCGGCATCGATGGGTTGCCTTCTGAGTTTTCTGGACTGTACTAAAGGAAGACATGCTGGGGTTTTTCTCAGAGAGCTTTGAGGACTCCTCTCTCCCACAGAGCTGCAGGAGGGCTGTGCTCACTCTGCTGCCCAAGAAAGGAGACCTGCAGGAGATCAAGAACTGGAGGCCCGTCTCACTTCTGTGTGTAGAGTACAAGCTACTTTCAAAAGTCCAGTCCAACCGGCTGAAGAAGGTGATGGACCAGCTCATTCACTGGTCTCAGTCTTACTGTGTGCCCGGCAGGTCCATTGTTGACAATGTGTCACTTATTAGGGATATTTTGGAAGTCTCCGGTTCTTTGGGTTTAGATACTGGTCTGGTTTCTTTAGACCAGGAAAAAGCCTTTGATCGGGTTGAGCACCGCTACCTTTGGAAAGTTTTACAAAGGTACGGCCTCAGCCCGGGTCTGATAGCTAAGATGAAGGTCCATGAGGACATTAAGAGTGTGCTAAAGATAAATGGTGGTCTGTGTAAACCATTTAAAACAGAAAGAGGTATTCGACAAGGCTGCTCCATGTCTGGTATGTTGTATTCACTGTCTATAGAACCCATGTTGCACAATGTTCATGGTTTTATTGATGGCCTGTTTTTACCTGATATTAGTTCAAATTAGTTTATTTCATCAGCCTATGCAGCTGACATCATCATTTTTATTAAAAATCAGGAGGACATTAATAAATTAGGAAAGATTGTTGATACATTTGGGAAGATCTCAGCTGCCAAAGTGAACTGGGCCAAGAGTGAAGCGCTGGCAGTTGGGAGGTGGTCTCCGGGTCTGCCCCAGCTGCAGGGGTGGCTGAGCTGGAAGAGGGGGGGGGGGTTAATACCTGGGGATTCATCTGGGGGATGAACCGAGTGAAAATAAGAACTGGGAGTGTGTGTTGGAGAAGGTGGAGGGGAAGCTGGCTAAATGGAGGTGGCTGCTTCCCCAAATGTCCTAGAGAGGAAAGGTCCTAATTATTAATAATCTTGTAGCATCCACCTTGTGGCACAGACTGAAATGTTTAGAACCCCCTGCTGGGCTCTTGCAAAAAGTGCAAACGGTAATTTTAAACTTTTTCTGGGACAAGTTGCATTGGGTTCCTCAGTGTGTATTGTGACGACCCCACCACTCCACTAGGGGCCTCTGTGTTCTTTGCTGCTTTGCTCTCCCTTTGCAGGTTCCAGGTCGTGGGAGGGTCATCTTCCTGATGAGACACCTGGGCTGGTGTGGTGCTATTTAAGGCTCACCCTTCTGCAGATCTGGGCTGGCTCTTGTTGATGCAGCCATTGCTTTTGTTCTATTTGTTTGACACACATTCACACACATGCTTACACTACTGATTACTGACATTTATATATATGTTTGGTTGTTTATACTCTTGGTTTGTGAATAAATGTAAGCTAATTTCACTCTTTAGTCTGGTCTCCCATCTTTGCCACCGTCAAGAGCCGGGCGGTGACAAGTGGGGGCTCGTCCATTTCCGGTTGACCGGGGTTTGTATTTGGGTAGTTTGTAAGATCTGTTAGGTTTTACGTTAGTGAGCGGTTGTAGCTTGTTAAGTTCAGTGATTGGTGAATGGCTTCACATTCTGTTGACGCGGGAGACTTGGACTAGAGGGTAAGCAATCCATTTTGTTTTGGTTAATTTAAGTGGCTGTAACAGGAGGAAATTGTGCTAAAGGTAGTGTTTTCTGTGCTTTGTCCTATGTGTGATCATTAGAGTTGCCGTTGTTTTGTCCCTGATAGGTGAAGAGCAACTTCCCTTGGAAGATTGCTGGGGGGTTTTGTAGTGTGGTGTTAAATGTGGCTGGAGCAGTTGTCTCGGGAGCACGTCCCAAGCTGCTGGTGGGGTCGGCATTTACTGCTTGCTCCACCGGGCTTGCGGGTTTCAGTGCGTAAATACCCACCGCAAAAACGCCTGAAGACTAGGGGGTGAGTTAGTTAGTTTTGATTAGGCAGTTAGAGGGACAAGACCACGGTAACGGTTTGGTTGGCTGGAGCTGAGAATGGCTAGTGTGGAGGATTTTTTGCGAGCTCCATCAGAGGAGTGGCTGGAGCGCTGCTCACGTGAACAGTTAGTGAAAATTGCAGAGTATTATGAGTTGGATGTTGGGGATAAAAGAATGAAGGAAAACATTAAGGCAATTGTGAAAGCTAATCTGTTTGAAACAGGGGTTCTCAGACCTAAATTGCAGGTTGCTGGTGCCCGGCTGGATGTTTCGGATGCGCTTTTGAGTGAAGTTGGTTTGACGTTTGAGCAGAGGAGGGAGTTGCTTCTGCTGGAAACGGAACGGGAGAGAGCGAAAACGGAACGAGAGAAATTCGTTATGGAGCGGAAGCGACTTGAGTTGGAGGAGCGTAGGCTGAGTTTGGGTGGATCTGAGACAGGGGTGAGTTTTTCTCCAAGGGTCTCTGGTGTATTTGATGCTGTGGGTAGCTTGCGGTTGGTTCCTCGGTTCTGTGAGCAGGACCCAGACGTTTTTTTTTTCACTCTTCGAGCGTGTGGCCGAGAGTAGGGGGTGGTCCGACTCCGATCGCACGTTACTTTTGCAGTGTGTGTTGACGGGTAAGGCACAGGAGGCGTACTCTGCTCTAACTATAGTTGAGAGTAGAGAATATGCGACAGTTAAAGCTTCAGTGTTGCGCGCATATGAGCTTGTACCTGAGGCATATAGGCAGAGGTTCCGGACATGGGAGAAGTCGAGTAGGCAGACACATGTTGAGTTTGCGAGGGAGCAGTGTACTCATTTCAGTCGCTGGTGTTCTGCTGTGAAGGTAGATACTTTTGATGCTCTGTGATCTGATTGTTTTGGAACAATTTAAAAACTCTGTTCCTAGTCATATTGCTGTTTATATCAGTGAGCATAAAGTGAAGACTGCGGCAGAAGCTGCCACCCTAACAGATGAGTATGTGCTCACACACAGGATTGAACGTGAGTATAGCGTTAGAGATAGCAGGAGCGATACCGGGTTGCTCAGTACTGCAAGTAAGTGGGAGGAAACGCGTTATCATGGCCTGAGTAGACCAGGGCGTTCGGTGCAGGGTCGAGTGCCATTGGACTTAGGGAAGGTGTGCCACTTCTGCAAGGGCCAGGGGCATTGGAAGGCTGACTGTCCCAAAGCTGGACGTGGGAAGGAAGGAGTACAGGTTAGGTCGAATGTGTGTGCTACCTCTGTGCCATATGTCGGGCCTATTTCTTGTCAGCAGGTGGAGGCTGAAGTTATGGACGGTTTGAAGGACTCGTTCTCTGCTTTTCTGTCTGATGGGAGTGTGTCTTTGGTGGGCAGCGACAGTTCTGTACCTGTAAAAATCCTAAGGGATACTGCTGCTTTTAATTCATATATTGTGAGTTCGGTGTTGCCTTTTTCTCATCAATCTGATACAGGAGATTATGTCCTCATGAGAGGCATGAGTTTGACAGCGTCACCTGTTCCACTGCACAAATTTGTGTTAAACTGTGGTTTGGTCCAGGGTGAAGTTGCTATGGGAGTGCGCCCTGCATTGCCTGTTGATGGTGTAGATATCATTCTAGGGAATGATCTGGCAGGCAGTCGTGTGTGGGCTAAGGGTTCACCACCGCCCATTGTGACTACTTCACCCTTGTTATAGGACAGCGGGATGAAGGTGCATGTGGGTTTCCTGAGGTGTTCCCCGCTTGTGCAGTAACACGGGCCATTCGCCATGCTGAACGGGACCTTGACCAGATTGAAAAGGGTGACAAGGAGACATTCCCGGTGTCCTTTCCTGATCCTCTTTTGTCTGTTTCCTGCAGTGACCTCATGGCAGAACAGAGAGCAGATTCCTCCTTGAAATCACTGTATGACAGGGTTGTCACTGATGCAGATGGAAGGAGCGCTGCCAATGGTTATTTTGTGCAGGATGGATTGTTGGTGAGGAAGTGGATGCCACATGGGGACAATTTTGTTGGTGATCCAGTGTTGCAGGTTGTTGTCCCATCTAAATTTCGCACTGAGGTTCTGAAGGCCGCCCATGATCACTGTGGGCATTTGGGAGTGCGTAAAACATATGTATATATTTTGCGTTACTTTTTCTGGCCTCGTGTGAAGAGTGATGTGTCCAGCTACATTAGAACATGTTTTACATGTCAGCTAACTGGGAAACCAAATCAGGTTATTAAGCCAGCTCCACTGTACCCTATTCCAGCTATTGCACAACCATTTGAGCATCTGATTGTAGACTGTGTGGGCCCTTTACCTTGTTCTAAATCAGGTAGTCAATACTTACTGACCGTCATGTGTCGAAGTACAAGGTACCCGGCTGCCTATCCATTGCGTAGCATTACTGCTAAGTCGGTGGTAAAGGCGCTCACGCAGTTCATCTCCATTTTCGGTATACCGAAAGTAATTCAGAGTGATCAGGGCTCAAAATTTTCTTCTCGGCTGTTTGCTCAAGTGCTAAAGCAGTTAAGGGTTAAACATAACCAGGCTTCCGCATATCATCCTCAGAGTCAAGGGGCCCTGGAAAGATTTCACCAGACTTTGAAGTCTCTGTTGCGTGGGTATTGCGTTGAGATGAACCAGGACTGGGAAGAGGGGCTTCCATGGTTGCTGCTAGCCGCTAGGGAGGTGGAGCAAGAGAGCACGGGTTTCAGCCCCAACAAACTTGTTTTCGGGCACACGGTGCGTGGGCCGTTGACTTTAGTGCATGATCCTGTTGCAAAACATGAACCGCCTGTAAATTTGATTGATTACATTAATGGTTTTCGACATCGGTTGTATGCAGCAGGAGAGTTGGCTAAGGAGAAGTTGGCCTCTGCGCAGGTAAAAATGAAGCGTCTGTATGACCGGAAAGCTGAGCAGCATCAGTTTAGTCCTGGTGATCGCGTGTTAGCTTTGTTGCCTATGGTGACTTCTCCATTTCAGGCAAAATTCACTGGTCCTTTCACAGTGTTGCGGCAGGTTTCAGAGCAGAACTACTTGTTGTCAACACCCAAACGAAGGAAATCGACTCAACTCTGCCATGTTAATCTGTTGAAACCCTATTTTGAGCGTGCGCCACCGGTTTCTGATTCAAGTGGCAAGGAGCAGGACCGGTCGGTTAGGTCAGTTTCGGTGGCAGCCACAGTGGAAAGCGGTTCTCCACAGCATTCGGTTGTGCAGGAGAATGATGGTGTGACCCCACCGGATGAGAGTTTGCTGCGAGGCCGGTTAAAAAACTCTGAGACGCTGCGTAACCTAGACACTTTGCTTGGTCAGCTGTCAGTTGAGAGGCGTGCTGAGTTGTCTACGCTAATTGCCGGCTATCATGGGCTGTTTGGTGATACACCATTGTATGTCCTTGGTAGAATTTTTTTTGTAAATATTTGGTTGAACACGTGGGCTATACTTGAATAACATTTTGTGTAGTTGTGGTTGGTCGGCATTCCTGGTGGGAATCCCGTTTTTAAGGGGGAGGGTGTGACGACCCCACCACTCCACTAGGGGCCTCTGTGTTCTTTGCTGCTTTGCTCTCCCTTTGCAGGTTCCAGGTCGTGGGAGGGTCATCTTCCTGATAAGACACCTGGGCTGGTGTGGTGCTATTTAAGGCTCACCCTTCTGCAGATCTGGGCTGGCTCTTGTTGATGCAGCCATTGCTTTTGTTCTATTTGTTTGACACACATTCACACACATGCTTACACTACTGATTACTGACATTTATATATATGTTTGGTTGTTTATACTCTTGGTTTGTGAATAAATGTAAGCTAATTTCACTCTTTAGTCTGGTCTCCCATCTTTGCCACCGTCAAGAGCCGGGCGGTGACAGTATTATATCTTCCAAAAGAAAAGGGGGGCAGGGGTTAGTTCACCTGGGGAGCAGAGCGGCGGCTTTCAGGCTGCAGTTCATCCAACGGTACCTCTTGTGGCATGATGATGTCGTCTGGAGACAGGTAACGGGCATCATTTTAAGGAAGATAGCTGGCCTCTTTTAAGACAAATCTTTGTGTTTTTTTTTCGTGTGTGTAGTTTTTCTCCTTTTTATCGTGGTGCTTTCAAAGCATGGACTTTTTTTAAATGGGACAGACTGGGGCCCGCTGCGTCTCTGTTCTGGCTCCTGGAGGAGCCCCTGGTGTGCGGGGCTCGGCTGGACGTGCAAGATGGCAGCAGCCCTGGCCTCACCCAGCGCCTGCGCAAAGGCGTCAGTTTGTTTTTAGAAGTGGTGGGGACAATAACCATAAGCTTGAGTGTGGTTTGAAAAGTGCTGGGTACCCTTATGGAAGCTATTCATCCATTCAACGCTGCATTACAATATGCTCAGTGTATAGTCAGGTGTTGAAAATCCTATTCGAACAATAAGTTGAAAACACAGTTTGTGTTTTGGCTTGTTTTGCAAAACGGCGTTGGAAACACCAGGGTATTGGCTCGGGATATGTAATACTAATACACACAGGACAAAGAACAGTGTTGGCAATTTAACACTTATCTTGACATCAAAAAAGTATGCCAGACTGTAAAGGGGGTACGAAATGAAACGAGGTACTGAGCATCAGCCTTTTGAAGACAAGCAAGGGCTGCTTGTAGCATATGTGATGCTGCATTAAAAAAAAAAAAAAAAAAAAAAAAAAAGCGCCCGGAGGAGAATTGCATCTGCCAAATCCTGACTACCAGTAAACACTTGCGAAGGAACAATGTAGACTTCACTCGTTGCAACAACATAAGCAAATTGCCCGCAATTAAAATCCCCTACAGTTTAGGATAATCACACAGGTTATGCGAGAAAATATTTATGTCCGGATAGGCCTACCAGACTCCAAGTCGTCACATATCTCAATCAGACAAAACAACTATAACCACATTGGCATAGCAATCGCACCGTGTGTAGCTGCTACTAGCTGCAATCTATACAATGCATACTAGCTGGAGCACCAACCAGAATCAGATCACAATCGCTTAGGACCGTGGATAACCTTTGGCCAGGTCATCAGGAGCAAACAGAACCAGCAGCAACGTTTACGTAAACCAATTTCTTACCTTATGTGGCCCTCCACATGCAGGCTAAATGATGTATCCATATCGTGTCACAAACATGCCTTTTACAGGAAGCAAAAGGCTATTTTCTGAATAAAAATGTCAATTTTGGCTGTCTATCTTGAAACTTCTCTAGTGTGTTTACACCAAACGCGACGAGGCAACAAGATCCCATACAAAGTGAATGTATAGACGTGTATCGGGCAAATTTTTTTGATTTGTTTTGATTTGTCACGCCACACTTTCGCCGTGCACAGGCGAGCGCGTTCACGAGGATTTGTGGCGCGACAAATTCGCTCGAGTTGAAATATTTCAACTTTGACACGAATTTCGCGTGATGACAGCCAATCAGCGTTCAACAGCGTGGCCACTGAGTGACATGTGTAACGTAACAGCCAATCAGCGTTCAACCGTCAAACTCAGTGCAGTGCAGTCCGGGGTGAACTGCAGCATGGAGGAGAAAGTGATTGTTTCCGTTTGCGACTCTCGGAGCTCTATATATAATAGTATATAATATAATATAATTGTACATATAATATCACCGCCAAAAGCTCTGTGCGCCTCCGGATGGTTGTAGCGCGGGGAGCTCATAGGGATTGGGCTTCTCGGGAGTCGGGGTTTGTTTACCGGCGTTGCTATGGGTTCCGGTCTTGTGTGTTCCAACGGTTTATTAGGTAGGTCTATCTAATAAATGATGTCTTCGTGCGCGCCTATCGCATGATTTTAGACTCAACGATTTCGGTTGAGTATGTGGGGATTTTTTCAGTCGCAATTGGTTTGCACATTTTTAAAAGTGGTGGGGACAAAATTTGTATTTCAAATAATGGGGGGGACATGTCCCCCCCGTCCCCCCCGTAACCGACGCCTATGCGCCTGCGCTCCAGTGGGGTGGTCAAGCTGAGGCAGGTGGTGGATGTGGCAGTGCCCGGGCTCCACAACACTGAGGCTGTGGCTTCTCTCCTGGGTCTGAGGTCCAGCCGGCACACAAGAGACATCATGAACCAATGGATTAGCAGACTGACCAGTGAGTAGCAAGAGATGCTGAGGGACTACTTCAGTGGGGCGGATGTACCAGACGAAGGGGATCCGTTTCCAGAGCTCGGACTGTCGGTAGACCAGACCGGACTATTGAAACCCATGGGCCTTTCCAAGTCCAGGAAGGAGTTACAGTTACTTTCAGGGAAAAGTATATATAAGTACTGTGTGGTGGCTACACACAAACACAAACTGAGCAATAGGAGGGACACGGTGTGGAAGGAGAGGCTGCAGGGTTGTGTGCCTGTATGGAGGCTCTTTTACAAGCCTCCCCTAAACAAAAGAACAGGAGACCTGCAGTGGAGGATCCTGTAAGGGGATCTGGCTGTGAATAGTTTCATTGGAAAAATCAACCCCACGGTGTCTGAGAACTGTCCATTCTGTGACAAAACTGAGACTATAGTCCATTGCTATTTGGACTGTCACAGACTGAGAGTCCTTTTCCATATTTTAAAAACAGTGTTTTTAAATTGTGGAGAGGTTTGGTCAGAATCTGCTTTTATCTTTGGTGCTGGTTACGATAAGGAAAATTAAGAAAAATTGTGTTTGTTGAATTTTGTGGTCGGGCAAGCCAAAATGGCTGTTTACAAAAGCAGGAAGAACCAGGTAGAGGGGGGGGGGGGCAGGCCTTGGGCTGTCAGAGATGTTCGGGGTCCTGCTGAAGGCCGGAGTCAGGGTGGACTTCAGGTACCACTCATAGTGGGCACAATGGAAGAGTTCAGGGACTTATGGTGCTTCACCTCTGCAGTATGCACCGTGCAGGAGGTGAAACTTTGAACGGTGAACTCTTTACGCCTAGCAGCTATAAAAAGCTATAAAAACTACAAAAGGACTCGAAAAATGCGCCGACTTTGGCTCAGCCTTGCTCCGCCCTCTTCCTCTACGTAGCTAAAATGGCTGCTGTGAGTACGAAAGTGTACATCGATCCACACTTCGCGGTTTGACCGTTTTCAGTACACCATCCGGGTCCTTTCAGTACACTTATTTTCGACCAATCTTAATTGGAACTCCCTACGTACTCAAACTAACTATTGTAAACGTATACATTAGCTGATTAACTTACAGTGGTGACTAGTCGTCCTTTGTCAAAATATAGTAAATGTCTCAAAATATAATCTTGCACTCGTTTTCGTTCAGTGGCCTAAACCTGACAACCCAAGAGAGCTTCTAGTCTGGGGAGGAGGGAGTTGCTAAGACAACTCTCTCCAATATTGTGAATTTGAACTTTAGTACCTGTTTTAAATGCCCAGTGTCAACGTTATACATTTTAAAGACCGATATTGAGTTACCTAGGAAGCGTTTTTCTATGGTTTATTTTGCCATTAGACGTACTGCCTGACTTATATTATCTTGACATTAAGCGATGGATAAATAATGTATGTTTTCCCTCCTCACCCTTTGAATGCCAAGAGCTTTGAAGTGAATTGACTGCAAATAAATATGTTGTCTGTCATCTCAGGAAGAAAACGACTTATTGGCATTCAGGTTGCCTGAATGCCACCTAAATGATGGTCTATGTTTGGATTTTGTGGAGGGCAGCCAGAATTGCAAGGCTGTATGCAAAACTTATCAGTGAGTAAACTTAAGTTAGTAAGTGGTGCTTCCAACTTCAGAGGAGGAGGAGGAGCTGAGGTGAACGTGGTCGTAGAGGTGGAGACCTTTCAGAGGCGTTCCGCGTGGAGGGCATTATTCCAGTGGTTGTCCATCCCCCACATGTGTATACAAACAAACATATGCTTTTTGCTGAACATAAGGTTACTGGTAGTAGTGCCCATGTGATCTTCAAGTCAACACAAGAACATCAGGCCCTCATCCAATTATCTCCATCTATGTCTCCATATTATTACCTGCAGACCAAGCTGTGATGGTGTTCGAGCAGCCTCAAACCTTCAAGGATGCCCAAACACAGTGGATGGATCCAGCTGAGGAGGACCATACCTACTCTAAAGGATCCATCCTTATATGTGACATGATCATCACACCTGCCCCTGAGATCTCACTGTGCATTGCAGAGGTTACACTGAAAGGTGATAAAGACTGTCTGCTGTACACAGGGATTCCTCTACTTGTGTTCAACACTCTTGTCTCCTGTCTACAAGGTTTTGTGCGCCAGTCATCAACAATGCCAGCTCAAGATGAAGTTTTGTTAACACTCATGAAGCTCAGACATAACTTTGCTGTAGCTGATTTAGCGAGGCGCTTTAAAAGATCAGCCGGTCAGGTCAGTAAAACAATTACGCATTGGGTTGATATCCTTGCTGAGCACACCAGGGACCTCATTCCATGGCTGCCCCGTGACACTATAAAAGCAACTATGCCAAAGGTTTTTCTGCCACATTTCTCTGATTTAACTTGCATCATTGACTGCACAGAGAGTGTTCTGCAAAAAGCCAAAAATGTAGACTCGCGCTCAGAGTCTTACAGCCATTACTATGCAAGTAACACTGTTAAGTACCTTGTTGCCATTGCTCCATCAGGGATGCTGATGTTTATTTTAGAGGCTTTTGGTGGGAAGTGTAGTGACAGGTATATTACACAGAACTCAGGGTTTCTTGATTTTTTACGTCCTGGTGATGTGGTGATGGGGGACCGTGGGTTCACAATTAGAGATCTTGTTGAGGAGAGGAGGGTAAGGCTAGTCATACCTGCGTTTACACGCAAACGCAGCCAGCTAACCAATGAGCAAGTGACTCAGATGAGACGGATAGCAAATGTACGCATTCATGTGGAACGGGCTATAAGGCGTCTCAAAGTGTTCAAGATCCTGTCACAAACCGTGCCAATAAGCTTAGTTCCTAAAATGGATAAAATACTTCAGATTTGTGCAGCTCTCATAAATCTGAGAGGAGAGCTTATCTCCAGCAATTAATATCTTACATATTATTAAACAACATCTTGTATATTTATGAATTACATTTATTTATTCCTATTTTTTTTATTTATTTTTTTATGCATACACATTTATTTATAGAGAGAAACATACATACATAGATGCATATATATATATTGTACAGAGATAGATGCAGAGAGATACACACACAGATTCATACATAGTATTAAGATGGATACAGAGAACAGTGTAGATACTTTATAAATTTAGAAAAAATAGACAGGATAATTCTAGAGATAATTACATATATACAAAGATGAAAAAGGTCACTTCTGAATCACATTCATCACATTGTTGAAATGGGGTTAATGTCATATTCTTTTTTTCTTTTTACAATAGAACACAAAAAATGTATTTGTACATATATTATATGAAGTTTTATTTATACTACAAATGTAAATAGTAACACAATAACAATTTATTTATACATATATATATATATATATATATATATTAAGTTTTATTTATACTTCAAATGTATTTGAACCATTGTTTTGTTATTTTTGCATCTCACAGGGTGAGACTTATTGCCAGCTGATATGTCGTTTAATTACAAAACTGTTCGAGGTACTTGGGGCAGAGATGTAGTTTATTTTCTCCAAAATCATCAGCCAACCTGGGAAGCATATGTAGAAAATAAAAATGTTCCAGTTGCTCTACTTGTTTGTCAGTGTAATCTTTGTCAAATGGAATTTCCAATTCTAAATGTTCCTTTTGTGTCCAGATAACCAATGTGCATCTCTGTAGACCAAGACACATCATAGCCACCTGTGTCTAAAATAATAGAAAATACATTAAATTGGCACCAAATAATGAATATTAGTTCACATTATATTGTTTATCTCTTGTAATCGGCTAATGCAGCTAGTATTTCTTGCCATTAAAAACAACCCTGCTTACCTGAAGGTAGTATCCAGCTCTTCCATTTGGCAAAACGAGGTACTTTCCATCATCCAAGATTTTGATGTCACCGTTTGGCCGGGTGAGAAATTCTTCGAGAGACATCAGACTCTTGAAGGGGCACTTGATCTCAAGAAGTTTTGTCCCATCAAGGATCCCATCTGGACTGGCTGCCAACCAGGGGTGGTCAGGATGCACCACAAGTCCTTTGTTGTGCACATCATGCCCTCTGCTCTCAAGGAGTGTGATGACCCTGACTTCATTGTCAGAGCCATATTTTGTGGCTGTGTTCCCGGTGAAGGTGGGGTACACGTGCTCATTGAGAAACTTTTGGGGGTCTGTGGTGTGTCGTTTGGGGACTCGTTTCACTGTGCTTGCAGTGAGACGCAGTCTCCTAGCGTCATGCCAAACCTGTGACCTACTCTGGGTCTTTGTGTCCATTTCCAATGTGGATATTTGATTGGGGGACAAAGCAATGTATGATTGGTAAAACACTGAACACTTCCTACATGTCAGATGTGTGCTATGATCAGTATGGTTCTCAATTTGTAATTCTGAATCTTGGTTTGGCCCTGTGCTAGGTTCTACATCTGCTCTGTAAGCAAGCTGGATAATACCATGATTTTGAAGCTGATAGAGTGGAGCCATGATTGAGGAGTTGATGTGTGTTTTGAAATCCTCATGGTTACTGAAGAGTCGGGGAGAGGGTGTGGAATTGTTTTGTTCTGGCCTTGATGGATGGGGATATGTGTCCTGGCGTCTGTGGCGCCTAAAATTAATATGCTTTGCCTTTACCAGACCAACATTCCTCTTTGCACCAGTATTCCACTTCCTTTGCACATCAGTACATGCTGTCCCTGTCACACCTTGCCTGACTGCATTCTCAACCTACAAGAAGGAATGGTTTCACATTTTCTTATTATCACATGCTGAAACCGACTTTTATGCTTAAAGGTTGTATCGGCGATTCTTGGGTGACGTCCGGTGACATTCTGTTGGTATTTGAAGCAAGATCCCAAACAAACAGAGCCAGCTCGCCCCTCCCTTCCGTGTTTCATGCATCCAGCAAAACTATCATGAACGCAGCGCAAAAAAAACACAACACCCACCCCTGGTCAGTGATTGGTTGGAATACTATTTATTTCGGTTTTGAGTGGTTGTTTTAGTACCATGTTTTTGTGTACGATCTCGGAGCATAGGCTGCAGAGACGCGTTTTTTTGATGGCCTGCTTATGGGGCGGTTAGATAATGGATCGTGAGGATAGATCAGATGAATGTGATAATTTATGTTTCGGCCTAGAATCCCTGATACAACCTTAAGTAGTCTTTGAGCTAGTGTCTCAAAATCATGTATTTCACCAAAAGATCTTAGTTCTTGTCATGGCACATAATATGTGGTGTTGCAATACCTTCCACAATATTGCTGCTGCATGACTACAGGAGCGTCCTGCTCCTGCTATACACGAACAGCCTGCTGTCTGTATCACTCCTGTCGTTGATACCAATACCCAGGCCTTAAGATGGGTGTTATTAAGACTCTGGCTTGGCTCTATATCAGCTTTCAAGTAGACTAGGTCTTCTGTGACCTCCTTTAACCACACTCGCCCGACTTTCTCGCTGTGTAAATACTGGTAAGCTTCGGAGCTTTTTAGGTTCATCATTGCCTTACCATCCAACCCGGTATCACGCAATTGCGTGCTCCTGCGCACGAACGTTAATCTATTGAAGCGTGTTCCCGAGCACGATAGTCCGACTTTTTGCGTGTTACACAAAACGAAATGTAAACCAATGCATTCTGAATGGGAGTGTTCCAAGACAATTAACGTGCTCCACAAAACGGTACGAGAGAGAGAGAAAGAGAGAGCGGGAGGGACAGAGAGAGAGAGAGAGCGAGAGCGAGAGAGAGGCTTCAGAAAGGGTGTGCGCAGATAGTACAGTGCACCCTAGTTATGTTTATGCCAAAACCTATATATATAATTAGGCTGTGGAAATTGCAATAAGTTAAGAACACAACTTCGCACGTTGAGCACACAGCCGTGTGACTCGTTTATTTTGTAAAAAAGAAAACCGGAAAACAAAGCGTGCTGAAGGTAAACAAATCCAGCATGGTCTGTGACGTCATGAGACGCACGTAATCCTTAGGGACCGCGATCCCTGAACCACCAAGAACGTAAATGACATGCAGTAAACAACAACACAATTGAAAGAACAACACATAACGAAATACTGTAGGTGAATTATGTTACGGTCACTACAAGGCTATAATTATATTATTTAGCGTGTAATGAGACAATCTATAGCCAAATTGTCGAAGATGCCCGAGAATCTTCGGGGATATCAGCATGGGAAATCGGCGAATCAGACCCATGAAGGGGGGGGGGGGGGTTACACGTTAGTTGAAGGGGGGGGGGGGGGGGGGGCACGTTTGTTGAGGGGGGGGAGACACGTTTGTAGGGGGGGGGCACGCTCGACAACGAGAGTTGGTTTTTATTGAACGCTCGACAACGAGAGTTGTTTTTTATTGAACGAGACTTCAACACGGAACAGCTGCACGAAACGATGGTCACGTCACTCTCGGTGACGGTGTCGACAATAATGAACACACGAACAATGTTAATAGAACAACACACAACCACATAACATCCCGAACCCATTAACCCCACTTAATCCTAAAAACAAAACAAGTTAACAAAAGCCCCATTTGTCAACTGAGAACCCCAATTCCCAGAATCCCCCGCGGCTCATATTAATCTTTATTATCTGAATGGGAAATGCAATATTTTAGGACAGATACACCATTAAACGCGTTTCTAATGACATTTCTAGCGAGAAATGTACATTTTCCTTATATAATCTTCAGTCAGTGAATGTGTATGATCTTTATTAATCTTTATTATCTGAATGGGAAATGCAATATTTTAGGACAGATACACCATTAAACGCGTTTCTAATGACTTTTCTAGCGAGAAATGTACATTTTCCTTACATAATCTTCAGTCAGTGAATGTGTATGATCTTTATTAATCTTTATTATCTGAATGGGAAATGCAATATTTTAGGACCGATTCACCGTTAAACGTGTTTCTAATAACATTTCTAGCGAGAAATATACTTTTTACTTGCATAATCTTCAGTCAGTGATTGTGTCTGATCTTTAGTTTTATAGTAATTAGGATTTGATCGGCTCGCTCGCATGTTTCAACGACGTCAGGTTGCTTTCGCTAAACTAGCAGCTCACGTGCTTCCTGCGTTTGTGTTATTAAACTGTTACTTTATGTAACTTTTAATGATATCATCTTGTTAGAAACACGTATATCTGAGAGCCAACCCAGTCGCCAAAAGCATACGTTGACAGTGTACTTTTCGTGAACACTGGATTACGTCGCATTTCAACATAAAATAGCGTGTTATACACACACACACACGCACGCACACGCACAGACACAGACACACAAGCACACACAAGCACACACACGCACGCACAGACACACACACACACACACACACACACACACACACACACACACACACACACACACACACACACACACACACACACACACACACACACACGCGCGCACACACGCACACGGTGCATTTCGCTGCTAAAACAACAACAAAAAAATATTCCCTCAAATATTATTACTTTCAAAACGTTGGCCAAAATGGCCAATAATATCATTTTTTATTTGGGATGCTTCTAGGACATTTTGGGTGGATTTTGAACGGTATGTGGGGGGCATGTTTTTTTGCAGGACCTGGCAACCCTGCGCTGTTGCCCGAGATCTGGCGCTGTTGCCCCCCTTCCTGCCCTCGGGGTCCGACCGGGCCAAGTTTCGGTGCGGAGGTCCCAGTTAGGCCCTAGAATAAGGTATTAAAATTTCAGGGCGGTAGGACCTTCCTATCTCAAAAACTGTTTTTCCACCACATTCTGAACCATTAGGTCTTGCAGGCTACACTTCTGAGGGGCTTTGTCCAAATGACACTCCATTTGGGAAAACTTTTTTTCTCTCAGGGCTAGAACTCCAAATCTCGGATATGTCGTACACGGGGCCCCGGGAAATGTGTGTAAACATTTTAGCATCCCTAGCTATCTCGAAAAGGTCGGCAAAGGGGCGTGACCTCCAACAGTACAGTAAGACAGAGGTTAGTTTCTAGTCCCCATTTTTTGTGGGATGGAGGTGTACATTTGTGGCTAAAGGTGTGTAGACACAGCTGGCCTGTGGCCACGTTTTTGAAGTCGGGGGTCAAAAGGTCAAAAGGAGCCGGCACCACGCCGCTTATGAGATAACAAAAAGTTAATGTGTGTTTCTCTCATAACTTTTTGTCATTATTAAAGAGAGGCCTGATTCTCAGATATGCATGTTGGATGGCTAGGGTGTAGGTCTGGGAAGAACTTCAGGCCAAAATCTTGCAAGCGAGCCGCTGGGTGCAGGTGCAACGAGATGGAGCACTTGCTGAGCCTGGACTTTCATAATCTTCGCTCTGTGAATGTAAAGGATGTTTGGTCGGATGTTACGACGAAGAATCATAATGTGAATGGGAATATTCTATAAATCTCTTGATATCATCTTTCGTCTCAACACTTCTGCTGCAGCCACTTAAAGTCTCACTCCGAGAACCTTAAAATATGAATCAATCCATTAGAAGTATGAAAATATCTTCCCGGTAGTGCAACAGAGCAAACAAGGTGTCCTTTGACATCTACGTTTCGAGACGATTGCAACAGTGCCACACATGATCATATTTGAATATGTTTCGGGGTAGTAATTAGCTGTCGATTTTGGAGGCCTTTATCAATAATGACCAGCTATAGATTTGCTTCCCGATGGAGATTTTTGACAAATTACATGTTAATTAGCATCTACACGTTAAGCTGAGTCCAATGAGATCAAGCTCGGCCTCTTGCTACACCGAGATCATGTCCTAGACCTAGGTGTACCATGTAAAATACATGTTACCATTAGCTAGAGTGTCGTTCTTGGTGTCATTGGACTCAGCTCAACGTGTAGATGCTAAATAACATGTCATTTGTGACAAATCTTTATCGGGAAGCAAATCAATAGCTGCTCAGTATTGATTAAGGCCTCCAATTTCGACAGCTAATTACTACCATTAAACATGTTCGAATATGCTCATGTGTGGCACCGTTGCAATCTCCTGGAAGCGTAGATGTTGAAGGACACCTTGTTCGTCCTCTTACGCCACCGGGACGATATTTACATGCTTCTGATTGACTAATGAATTGATTCAGCTATTCCCCCAGAAGTCTGGGGTCAAAAGGTCAAAAGGAGACGGCACCACGCCGGGGTGGATCCAGATCTCGGGCAACAGCGCAGGGTTGCCAGGTCCTGCAAAAAAACATGCCCCCCACATACCGTTCAAAATCCACCCAAAATGTCCTAGAAGCATCCCAAATAAAAAATTATATTATTGGCCATTTTGGCCAACGTTTTGAAAGTAATAATATTTGAGGGAATATTTTTTTGTTGTTTTAGCAGCGAAATGCACCGTGTGCGTGTGTGCGCGTGTGCGCGTGTGTGTGTGTGTGTGTGTGTGTGTGTGTGTGTGTGTGTGTGTGTGTGTGTGTGTGTGTGTGTGTGTGTGTGTGTGTGTCTGTGTGTCTGTGTGTCTGTGCGTGCGTGCGTGTGCTTGTGTGTGCTTGTGTGTCTGTGTCTGTGCGTGTGCATGCGTGTGTGTGTGTGTGTATAACAAGCTATTTTATGTTGAAATGCGACGTAATCCAGTGTTCACGAAAAGTACACTGTCAACGTATGCTTTTGGCGACTGGGTTGGCTCTCAGATATACGTGTTTCTAACAAGATGATATCATTAAAAGTTACATAAAGTAACAGTTTAATAACACAAACGCAGGAAGCACGTGAGCTGCTAGTTTAGCGAAAGCAATCTGACGTCGTTGAAACATGCGAGCGAGCCGATCAAATCCTAATTACTATAAAACTAAAGATCAGACACAATCACTGACTGAAGATTATGCAAATAAAAAGTATATTTCTCGCTAGAAATGTTATTAGAAACACGTTTAACGGTGAATCGGTCCTAAAATATTGCATTTCCCATTCAGATAATAAAGATTAATAAAGATCATACACATTCACTGACTGAAGATTATGTAAGGAAAATGTACATTTCTCGCTAGAAAAGTCATTAGAAACGCGTTTAATGGTGTATCTGTCCTAAAATATTGCATTTCCCATTCAGATAATAAAGATTAATATAAGCTACGCCGTGTTCCGGAGCCGCGGGGGATTCTGGGAATTGGGGTTCTCAGTTGACAAATGGGGCTTTTGTTAACTTGTTTTGTTGTTAGGATTAAGTGGGGTTAATGGGTTCGGGATGTTATGTGGTTGTGTGTTGTTCTATTTACATTGTTCGTGTGTTCATTATTGTCGACACCGTCACCGAGAGTGACGTGACCATCGTTTCGTGCAGCTGTTCCGTGTTGAAGTCTCGTTCAATAAAAAACAACTCTCGTTCAATAAAAACCAACTCTCGTTGTCGAGCGTGCCCCCCCCCTACAAACGTGTCTCCCCCCCCTCAACAAACGTGCCCCCCCCCCCCCCCCCCCCTTCAACTAACGTGTCCCCCCCCCCCCCCCCCCCTTCATGGGTCTGATTCGCCGATTTCCCATGCTGATATCCCCGAAGATTCTCGGGCATCTTCGACAATTTGGCTATAGATTGTCTCATTACACGCTAAATAATATAATTATAGCCTTGTAGTGACCGTAACATAATTCACCTACAGTATTTCGTTATGTGTTGTTCTTTCAATTGTGTTGTTGTTTACTGCATGTCATTTACGTTCTTGGTGGTTCAGGGATCGCGGTCCCTAAGGATTACGTGCGTCTCATGACGTCACAGACCATGCTGGATTTGTTTACCTTCAGCACGCTTTGTTTTCCGGTTTTCTTTTTTACAAAATAAACGAGTCACACGGCTGTGTGCTCAACGTGCGAAGTTGTGTTCTTAACTTATTGCAATTTCCACAGCCTAATTATATATATAGGTTTTGGCATAAACATAACTAGGGTGCACTGTACTATCTGCGCACACCCTTTCTGAAGCCTCTCTCTCGCTCTCTCTCTCTCTCTCTCTGTCCCTCCCGCTCTCTCTTTCTCTCTCTCTCGTACCGTTTTGTGGAGCACGTTAATTGTCTTAGAACACTCCCATTCAGAATGCATTGGTTTACATTTCGTTTTGTGTAACACGCAAAAAGTCGGACTATCGTGCTCGGGAACACGCTTCAATAGATTAACGTTCGTGCGCACGAGCACGCAATTGCGTGATACCGGGTTGTACCATCGCAAGACACAGACTCAATAAAATAAGAGAAAATGCTGCTGTACGTTATCTTCGGCCATTTTTTAACTTCGTCTTCCCATGCAGTAACTGCAGAGGGCAAAGGAATAATTATGTTGCCGTTTTTTAACTCGGTGAGGTTGTGTTCCCACATTGTAATTGATGAATGACAGCTGGTGATTGTTTACGTCGATCTCGTAGTAACCGCCGGTTACTAACCGGAAGTGGAGCCCACAATTCGCGCTAAGCATCATGGGGCGTTGGAAACTTGTGGATAGGTCCATGCCCTTCTACCCCACAACAATCATTTTAAAAATGGCGGCAAGCGGTTCACGAGTGGGTTTACGTTGGTGCGATAGTGAAGTCGAGTGTTTACTTGAAATTTGGGCCGACGACAGCATTCAGTCGCAGCTGGACACCACGCTTGGTGATGACGTATTTATCGTATTACGACGTGATGACGTATGTATGAAGGAGCAATCGTGCCCAGGCCACGGCCTTTGGGAGCAGTGTGACCACGGGCCAGCGGGGAGAGTGGGGAGGGGGGGGAATCGTGCTGAATCTTCCTGCAGCACGGAACAGGCAAAGTTGCCTAGTGTGAGTGCGAGTGAGTAATTCATTCCTTCAGGAACCAGCCTTGTGAGGCCCTCCCAATCTCACCGGTTCACATTCTGTTTCTGTCTGCAGGTCGGTCTGGCCTCGATGCTGTTGGAGTTATAGGACCAATCAGTGCTCGGGGGAGGGAGTTTCAGTCCCCGACAAAGCAAGGAGCGCTGCAATCCTCAGAATGAAGAATAATCAATGGCGGCGCTGAAGGAAAGTAGAAATCTACGGACAAAACACAACCGTTTCATCTAAAATACTCAGGTGAAATTAAAAGATGAAAAGGAATCTGCGGAATCAGATGGGATCATTTTAAATGTTTTTTAATGGAACAGGATTCAGCCAGAGAGAGGAGAGCATAGCTGCCTAGCCAAGTTCAGACTATTATTCGCAAAGCTGAATATCAGGATGGTCTCACGAGGCAAGCAAAATACCGTTTTCCACTCAACTTGGTCCACTTTTTCATTGTAACACATTTTGCGTAATGTATAATTCACTCATACCTATCCATGCTATTTTGAGGCCAGAGGCCAAATACAATGAATAATTGACTGTTTACTGCAGCCAGAGAGTAGGTGTCTGGCAGTAATAGTACATTAAGATATGTTCATGTCGAAATGTGAACTTCTTTCTGAACATGTCATCGCAGAACGGTTGGATCAAAATGTGCTGGGTAACTCTGAGGGCAAGATAGAGTCCGAATTGACTTCCCATCAGGAGTTCTGACAGTAGTTGTTTGAACAACTGCGCCACCTTCAAAGGGAACACAGTATGACTATGAATAGTGAGAACAGTCATAGTCAGAATAAAATCGGATCAAACATATCTTTAAAAAACAGGACATGCCTTTAAATCTTTTGTTTTTCCGGACACATGAACATAAAGCGTTAAGCAGCGCCTAAACACCTAAGCAGTGTTTGTGCATGGATAAAGAGGCATTGGGCATGAGCTGTTATCGAGCTGTTTCTGCATCCAATGTAAGTGGACAAATGTGCCTGATCATGGCCAGATGGCAGACAGATGGACGCTGTCCCCAGGAATAGATTGTCATCGTCCCCGCCTGTTGGAGCTCTCTTTCTGTTATACATTCCCCGTTAGCACACAGAAAAATGTGTTTTTCTTGACACCCATTATTAAATGGATCATATCTTAAATTGACTGTGATTAAATAGTCAAAGAAAAAATTGGTTGAAGGGATGATCATTGTAATGTCTGTTTAAATATCTGTACACACTTGAATGTAATCAACAAACCGTTTTCATGAGCATAATTCCTCTGTAAATGTGACATGTTTTTAAATAAAACACCAAAATTATGTTCAGACCAAATATAGCATATACTGTATGTGAATTGATGTTGAAATACCGTCTCCCGTCTTCCTACTAAGTATCAAGGCCAGTCCGTGTTTTTCAATGGCTGAACGGTAATCCCATCCTTATCAGACTTCGTAACATTGTTACCTCTCTGTCTCTTGTTTTACTAGAAGTAAACAGAAGTCAATTATATTGTCTGTCTTTTGTTTTAAAAGAAGTGAACAGCAGTCAATTACAATGCCAATGAAGTTAGTAGCTCATTGATAGAGTAAGATCATTTTTATTTAGTGGCGCCTTGTCCTTAAGTGTTGTTTATTGCCATTGAAGCTCGGTGTGTCTTAAGGACTGTCAACATCCCTAATGATTAGAAAGAATAAAAATAGCTGTAGCCTTCCCCGCCCCTGTGGCAAGCAGTGCCATTGACCTTTCTCTCTTTACCAAGTGAAGCCACTCACTTGGAAATAATGCCGCCCGCCTCCAACAAAGAGCTTATTCTCTCCCAAGTCCATAGCCCACAATGAAGAAAAATTACTCCAACACAGGAAGGGTACAGCCTATTTTGCACTTCCTCTGCTTTTTATTTGGTGATTCATCATCCTCAAGATTTTTCCTCTATCTCTTTCTCTCTCTCGCTCCTTCAATCCGTCTCTTATTCTCTTTGTTCCAACTGCCTCATCCCTTGGTTGAGAAAAGTGCTTTGAAAGAGGTTCAGGCCTGAGCAAATTCAATGTTCAAATTATCAAAATGTGTGCATGCATGGATTTCCTCACTTCATATGCCTTCTGCTTCAAGCTATCAGGCCTTCATGCTTGTTGGAACAAACAACTTAGTCAGACAGCAAAGAACATAGTGTAATGCCTTTGCACAACACAGGATTACTAAAGAATCTCTCGCGTGAGGTGATTAGTTTACAGGCCACTCTTAACTATTTTGCTGATTAAAGAAGGGAGCGACACACTTGCAAGTATTTTATACCTCATTTAAAGATGTCAAACAGCAGATGTGAAAACAGGGAACACACATTGAGGCTATCACATAGGGCTGATGTCCTTTTGTTTTTATTCTTTCAAAAACACTTAACTTGGTGGGAAAACCAGATCATTTACACAACAAATTTTTCAACAAGTCATTGCAGCTTTAGAAGGTACATTTGGGGACGCATTCACCTTCTAAAAGCCACAGTATATAGGTTAATATGAAACAAAAGCCAAAGGACACGTATATGAATATCGACTGGATTTTTCACACAATTACATTCAACCTGGTCTGGATTTTAGCCACGAGTAGTTATTCACCCGATAGAACGGAGCAGGTCTTTGGTTGGTACACTACACAGTACGATACACTAACAAGGATTCAGAACAGAAAGGATTAAGGGCTTATTCTTTATGCAGCACATTAGGTTGCCTGAGCTGCTCACTCATGTACAAGGATAACCTGTCAAACGTTGGGCCCCGACACAGCCAGATCAACAACTGTGATTTAAAGCGGGAAAGGGTTGCACAACAGGCACTTCACAGAGGCTATTGAGCAGTCCAAGGGAAACGGAGACACATAACAAAGCGACATTGCCTCAATATATAATTTTTTTTGTATTAGCTTGCGATTAGCAAACACATTCAAACCTATATTCATGTCGGAAGTACGCTGTGGGGGATATATCTAGCTTTCTCTAACAGCTACAAACAATTGTATGGATGCACTTTTTCTGGTGTGCCCGCATAATTTTGCAACTCAAATGTGAGCACACACAATGCATTACCGTTTTCGTTGCAGTTGTCAAATAATACAGTATCATTTACATAATCCCAGAGCAGGTAAACAAACCAGAAAATAACACAATACATTTTTGCTAATAACAAAATATGTTGCGTCTGCCAAAGTAGATTACTGCTCGCAGTCTGCTAAATGTGCAAGCTGTTCCAAATCATAGGTCAGCATAAAAAAATATTATTACGCTGTATCTCTCCTTCTCTCGCTCTGTCTTTCTCTGCCTCTGTCTTTACGTACATAAGTAGAGTAGAGATCATTGTCCGTCTATTTTATGGTCACAATCACATCTTGACACAACACACGCATATGGTCGTGTTAAACATACTACCACCTCATACCCTGGCGACAACATCAATTAACACCTATTCATACATTTGTCTATCTATCTCTCTTTGTCTTTATTCTTTTATTTTTCCTTGTTTCACCTTTTCTTCACACTGTTTGTAACCCCTTGTATCCCCCAGTGTCCATGGATTATTAGCTGGCGTATGGCTTTGAGTTGCCGTCTCTCTGGTGACTCTTGTGTTGCACAAGCAGGCCTGGCCTGGACACGAGTCGAGGGCGGAGCGGTCAGCTCGGTGGACCAAGGACTGGCTGCAGCAACCGTCCTTAATGCGAACATAAGGGTGGGAGCTAAAGCCACACATTGCGTCAGACTAGCTGGCGTAAAGAAATAAAGAGGACATTGGAGACATTAAGCCAAGTGAGGAGGAAGGGAATCATACTCACATACGCAAACACACACACAAACACACACGCACGCACACACACGTGTTTGTGTGTGTGTGTGTGTTTAACATGTTTAAGAGGGTGTGGATGGAATTGAAAGCATTCTGTGGAACTATGAAACACATGCGATATAAGATGATCTTTTATTCATCCCAGATTCTGACAGATGATGCACCGTCAGATCAGGATGTTACTCAAGGCAAAGTACAAGATGGAAAACCTAGGGCAATGATTACTTTTTCATCACAAAGTTTTAACAGCAGCTGAAGGCCAAATAAACATTATGTACCAGATACCCATTTTGTGTATATTGCCCACTGGCAAAATAGGATCACTGAGTTCTTTGCTTGTGAAACTCCTTACAGGTGTTGAAACACAGAAAATAACACGTGACGCAGGTTTATTTCGTAATGAAGGATAAACAGCGAAAGGAGAACAATGTTGAACAGAACAGATGTGGTCCTAAGCGAGCGTTTCACTGACGCAACATAGATCCTCATATGTCCTTGATGAGACTAATTGAATTAATCACTATATTGCACATTCTGATTAAAACTTCAGAAACAATGGCATTTAATCTTGTTCAACGGCCTGGCAATTTTTCACTTAACTTGGGGAAAGATAAGACAAATGTGTGTGCCGGCGCCATGTTGACTTTGTGTCAGGCTGTCAAGGCGCGATAAGAACAACTTTCCATAGCCATTTTACTTTGAACCAGTGGTTTAAGGATTACGTCTTTTAAATCAAATGCAAATTGTTTCAAAATTGGGTTCACTTTTTATAGTAAGTGGTTCAACCAAGACGAAGTGAGGATAGAAAAAAAAGACATAGTATGTGACATACAGTGAGTTCACACCCATCAAAAAGGTTCTGGGTCTAAACTCCAATCGGTAAAGCCTTAAGGCATGCTTGAGCAATATTCTTAAACCCATACCTATCCCTTTAAAAATAAATGCGTTAGATAAGGGCCTCTTATAGGTGAAAAATAGGAAATATATACATCTATGTATATAAATATAGAAATTTTTTTTATCTAAGCCTGCACTATGTACATTTGCCAGTTACCATGTCTAGTGGCTGGAGTTAAAGACACAAGTATAGCTGCATACATTTGTATATACATTTGCGCTTAAAGGTGGACTTAAACAATATATAGAGAAGAATTCCCTGGATGAATTTACTCCTTGATGAGTGCTTTTATTCTTGAGAAACTTATTTTTAATGGTTTGAATATCAGCAGTAGAAAAGCAACATAGTGCAGAATTATACATAAATATACAACAATATTCAACTTTTAGTTTGCAATCTGTGATTGCCCTCCTGGCATTTCGAAGTATCATGCTAATGTTCTTTGTCTGGAGCGGATCAAAGAGTGATGTTTCTTTTCTGGAAAGACAAACATGTTCAATCATTTATATCTGATGTGTTATGTTCTCAAACGACTTAATCTTACTTTCTTTGCTGCCGGTTCTAATGGGGAACATTAGTGAACTAAAATATGCTTTTCTCCATTAAGTCAAGATGATAGTTTTATTCAAATGCCTTAAAAGACTCATTAAGATATTTGAAAAGCTTATTTAGCTTATTTATTTGATGCAACGAACATATTCATCCTCGGCAATTGATGTAGAACAATATTTAAAGGTGACGTTTTTTATACATTTTAATGTTGTGATTTTGGATGGTTAGTTCTCCAGTCAATATTGAATGAAATCCATCTATTTTGATTGGGTGAAGAAAAATTAAATGCAAATACAAAGGAGTGAGAACCTAAATCTTGCAATTTGTAAATCTCTTGTATATCTGTCATCAGTCTGTCTTTCTCTGAAACACGCACATACACACAGATACACACGCATACAGTTCATAAGGAAATCTAGACAGTAGCATGGCAAAGGCCTACATGCCTCATTTGTGGCTGGTAGACTTTCTATTTCAAGCACTAAGCCAAGTGAAATCTGACATCTGGAAATACAATTACAATAATTACTGTATAAAACAGCTTTGAAATAGTCTATCTGCTGCATGATGTGTTCTTTCTCCATCTCGAAGGCCCTCAGCCATGTCATCGCCCTCTTTAGTGAACAGCTCCTTCTCCGTCTGAAAGACTTCCCTCAGTCTCTTTTATCCTCTTCCAGGCCTCTCTCAGTTTGGCCATCTCTGACACCTGCAGCCTGAAGTTCTCTCTCGCGCTGGAGATCACCTCAAAGCTCTTGGGCAGCTTATTTTTGGGAGATAACTTCCTTCTCCAACGACGTAACGTCATGCGATGACTTGACCTTTTGCTTTGCAAAGAGCTTCTCTCCTCCAGCCACTCGTCCTTCTGGAGGAGGTGTTTACAGACTGCAGCTTATTATTTTCGACAGCTTTCTGGGGCCCATTGGGGCACCTCTAGGTGGACAAGTTGATCCTTAACACAATTGAAGATATTATACTTAAACAAATATAACCATTGTCAATTGAAAATAATTTCCTCGTTAAAATATAGTGGACTTATACCTCCCACCGCCCAATGCCTTGTGATAAGCCATTACAAGCCATTTCAATATCTGCCCTGCCTTGGGATAGCCGGGTCCTGCCAGACTCTCGTACTTCATTTAATTTGTACAGAGTCTGGACCCACTCAATTGACTAACATTAAACTATTGGATCTGCCCAGTGCCACTCTGGTTCGCAATAACCAATCGCTAACGTTTGGCCGGGAATGAATAACAAACTTCAAATGGCTCAATTTATGGCCAAATAATATGGCCTAATTCACAAAAGGAATAGCGTTTTCTTCTACAACTTCCAAAATACTGGGTCGTCATGTAAAATGCGGCAAAGAAAACACAGATATGATACGGTCCTGTGGCCGCAACTGTGGGTCTATTTAATGATATGCGGCAATACATTAACACACATCGTCTCTTACCAGTATTGTATACATTTTCGTTATCGACGTGTGTGCCTAATATGTATGTGTCCCCTCGTTAATGTACATTGCCATGGACTGTATTATGCGTAACGTGTTTAGTTTGCGTGTGTTTAAACAGATCGATGCATACACGAGCGCCTGCATTCATTCATTCTTTTTAACACTCACCCGCGGTAAATGTTTTCTCACGATCAAATATTCGTCAATCCTAAAAGTTAGGGGCTTGTACACGATGTCTGTGTCAAGAAAATATGTTTTTGCTGTACGGTGTTAGCAGATGCATTGATGTAAATACAACTTATTACCGCTGTATCAGCTGTTCTTTCCCAAATAATTTAACCAACGTTATCATTTACCCTAAAACGAGATTTTGTTATGAAAGGCTGGGATATAGCCTACTTTGCTCGAGTTTATTTTATTATTATTATTTTAACGCATGGCATAGCCAACAGTGTTCATTCATGCAGCCCCTATGGAAAAAATGTTGCAGTTCCGACCTGCCATGCTACGTCAAAATAGCAACACCAACTGTACTATCCGCTAGTGCGCTTAGACCAGGTATTTGTCGGTCAGTTTCGCCGACACGCCTCTCAGGGCGCAAGTTTAGCAAAGATAGCCTACATGCGTCAGTGTAGAAAGACGATTAGGCGGGCTGTAGTGGAGGGTAAACGCACGTAAACGCCGTTTACTCACCTCTGGAATTTAGGAAATAGCGTTTACGCACCTCGAAATAGCGTTTACGCACCTCAAAGTTCCCTGTGCCTTGTATTCTGCCGTTGGAATAATCTGAAATAAATTCAGCATCATTTTAAAACACCTAAGACAAGGTTTCATATTGTTGAACAAATAAACGCTGTAATCTGAATCATTTTCATCTGCGCTGTAGGCCTATGCTATTATGGCCTGTGACCCTCCAATCAGTGCCTTGCGGCTGCGGCAGCGACACCAATCAGGATCCAGGAAAATATGTAAACAGGAAGTATGTAAACACATGGCCCTGCGCGTTGTGGATTATCATGCCTGCCTACCTGTCATTAATTAGCCATGGATATCAGGCGATTTTTGAAGAGACCTTCGAGTGCTCCCACTCCAACAGATGCCCGAAAAAGGCCTCAAGTACAAAGTAAGACTGAAGATGATCAATTCACATGAGTTGTTTTTGTGATTTATAAATCAATTTTACTTGACGAACTATTAAGTGACTACGAGCATTCAGATTGGCCAATGCGTAGTCATGCTATCCGTGTACAGCCCACGTCAAAATGAGAGAAAGTCAGTCAGAGTTTTACTATCCATATTAAACTCCGGTTTCGGCGTATCAACTTCGCTATAGCTTGGTCGCTATGTTAAAGCCTCAATTTGGAGATGCGAGGTTGGCGGTTGCAGCCGTGGACTCCGCGGCTGAACCGTGGATCGGGCGGATGATCGGGCGGATGACGTGACAAAAAAATATATTTTAATTAAATTCGGGCGGTTGGCGGTTAAACCAATAAAAATATTATTTTCCCAGCAAACTGGCCTGTTCCCTAGAGGAGCAGTATGGGGAATCCAAGTAGAAACAACTTGCCCAAAGGTTCAGACTTGATGACAGAAAAATTCTTGAAGGCTATAGGGATTTTAAGGATAACTCAAGCATCATTCCAGAAAACCTTGCACCACTCCTGAATATCGACCATCTCATTCCAGTTAGCACTGCTGAGTGTGAGAGGGGGTTCAGCTTAATGAACATCATAGTGTGCCCCCTGAGATGCAGTCTGCACTTGGTCACAGTGTCGTCCTTGATGTTTATTCAACTGAATGGCCCACCACTCAGCCACCACAAAGTTCAATCCAACACGTATGTGAAGTCCTGGCTGGTGAAGCACAGGGGAGCCATGAACTCCAGAACACGCCCCTGCAAGGCAGGACCTGACGTGGAGGACAAGGAGGCCCTCTGGGTACTACTGTGAAAAGCATGCATACTAATACACACACATACACACATGCCATAGATAGATAGTTCTTAATCTACACATACTTTTCTTTACTGTTGAAATTTGAATAACTTGAATAAACTACAAACACATTCATTGACTGTCATTGATTGATTTAATATGACTTTAATTGATAACATAATGGAATATAGCCAGGCTAGCCTTACAGAGTCGCAACACTTTGCGTTGCGTTGCGTTGTGTCGAGGTCGGTCTGATCAAAAAATTCATAGTTTACCCACCTCTAATTTGACCACTACAGCCCTTTACACTTTTGGCCATTCTGAGCTGTGCAGGGATGCGCCTCAGTAGGAACTTCTCTTTTTGTCTGACCAAGTTATTTTCTGGAAGTGAGATGTGCTGTATCGTTGTCCAGGAAGGTTTACTCCAAAGACCAGCCTCTCCTGTTCTTTGAATAATACCTCAAGTTTCTCTGCAAAAGGAGCTAACTCGGCATTGCCTCCAAGCCAATTTCAGCTAAATCTGAAATCTTAATTAAATCTGTTTCAATTCTGTCTCAAAATCTATTTCCGCACAATCAAATAAATGCAAAAAGTTAATGTTTACTGTTACGGCCACTGTTTGTAGATTGATGTCCTGTTTTCCCTTGGTTGTCATGTGCAGTTGCCAGTCAATTACCCACGTTGATCATCATCCCGCCTCTACCAACCAGGGCCCCGTTTCCCAATATCGATGGATCTTCGCTCGATCATTCTCCCGATGGATCTTTCGAACCATCGATAATTTCTTTGGAGCGTTTCCCGAAACTCCTCTTAACGTGAACGCGCATTCGCTGCACTCACGACGATGGTAGGATTGTACCTGTCCACTGACATGGTGCTGAAACGGGCTATGACGCAGGGGGAGACGCAGGAATGTCGGAGGAAAATGGGGTTAAAAAGGGTTAAAATATCTCCCCATCAAGGCCAACCGCAGAGTAGCCTACGAGAAGAATAGATTGCAATAATATGAATGCTGAAGATATTAAAACACAATTGATTAAGCCTAGGCCGACATATATATCAGTCCTAATCCTGAGCGCACGATCGGGAGGTTGCGCTTTAGATGCCTTCACAAGTCCAGCGGAGGGCTCCAGTTTTCGCCGGCCAAGTCATGCGCTGTGATATGTGTGACAGCTATGTTGCACAACATTGCAGCTAAGGCTGGGGTAGCTTTGGTTGAACCGGAGGACATTGAGGACGATGACGACGAGGAAGATCGGTGTGAGGACGGCCTCCCTCATAACTACGCGGCTGGTTTTCAACTACGCGGCTGGTTTTCTGACTTTTTTTTAACCCCCTCCACCCTCCCACATGTCACTAAAAATTCCCGTCAACGTGACCAATCCCCACCATATCCCAGCCTTTTGCCTGCTTCTTTGCATTTTTTTAAATATTTTTTATAATTAATATTTTTATTTTTTTATTTTATTTTAGGCTACGTTTTATGAGTAGCCTATGTCAGTCTGCACAAATCCCCCCCACTTTCGCTCAAACATTTTAAGTGCCCTGCCTGCTCAAACATTTCCTGGACTGTCTCTCTCAAACTAAGAACATAATGGCCCACATTAGGCTCAGACGCACGTGATACACCATTACCAATGTGTTATGATAAAACGCATCCAATATTAGGAATGTCCGCTGGTTACGCCACTGAGGCTATAGTAGGCTAACGAGGCTCTTAGCGTCCTATGAGTACCCTGGAGCACTCGTTAGCTACGAGCGTTTTCAAGACGTTCGTTACCAAAGATGCTTTCGGGAAACGGTGTGAAAACTGTACGATGCTCGTACGACCCACTCTGCGATCCACTTAGGCTAAAGATGCTTTCGGGAAACGGGGCCCAGCTCAACTGATTCCACCAATCACCTCATCGGTTACCAGCAAGGGGAGGCCTGCCACGAATTTAAATGTCAGTTTTGCTAGGCTAGCTCACTCTCTCTGTCGTCTGCCGAGGGTAACCCTGTTTGTGTCTCTGGAGAGTTTGATAGGATTGCTAGATCCTTTAATATCATATGTATATTATATTATATGTATCGTCTCCTTCTCCTCCTGCTTGTTGTTGTTGTTATTGTGAACAGTTTTTTCTCCCCACCATTTCTATGTTTTTTGTTGCTACCTTGCGATCTTCGGACAGGTGAGACAGAGGCCTCTATTGCATATTTACAACAGGTAGTGCTGCTCTTTGTTTATACACATTGGGTTAGGAGTGTTGCTACCCACTGCATCTTTTGGTTAGTTTTAGTTAGGGAAGTAGACCTTCTGGTGCTAGCTGTTAGCTTAGCTCTGTTTTGTCTCTTTCGTTCTTTGGCAACACTCAAGTTCTGAGGCCCAGGTGCATTTCTGGCGTTGTTCTAGTCAGATGGTTTGTGGTCCCTAGTGCCCCAGTCAACCCATGTTCAGCATCATCCACTTCCATTTCTTTATTGTTCTCCCGTAACTACTCTATCATCCCTAACCCAGCCCTTTTTCATCCGTTATCTCCCCCACTACCCCTAGACGTGGGGTTGTAAAATGTACCTTTGTTGTACTTTGAAAGAAAGATATCACTCAAACTGTACAATATTGTTTCCAATATCTAAATAATCTTTAGAAATAAGGCAATCTTGTAAATGATATTCTCTAATGATGGTGACAACTATTTCCATTTGTTGTACGTTTGTTAAAAGGCTTGTCCTTGTGATGGTCCAGTGTTGTTCATTTGTTAAAAGGCTTGTCCTTGTGATGGTCCAGTTCTGTGCGTTTGTTAAAAGGCTTTTCCTTGTGATGTTCCAGTGTTTTGTGTTTGTTAAAAGGCTTTTCCTTGTGATGGCCCAGTGTTGTGCGTTTGTTAAAAGGCTTGTCCTGTGGCCTTGACACATTTTAATAATTGATTGGCTACATAAATTGATAGATTATCAATTATAAAATGAATGGATAAACAATGAATCACTGATCTGGGCCCCGTTTCCCGATAACGATGGATCCACGCTCGTACGATCATTCTCACGATGGATCTTGCGATCAATCGTCAATTTCTTTGGAGCATTTCCCGAAACTCCTCTTAACGTGAACGCGCATTCGCTGCACTCACGACGTCGTAGGATTGTAACTGTCTACTGACACGGTGCTGAAATGGGCTCCGTAGGAGGGGGAGACGCAGGAATGCCGCAGGAAGATTGTGTTAAAAAGGGTTAAAATATATCCCCATCAAGGACAACAGCAGAGTAGCCTACGAAAAAAATAGACTGCAATTATATGAATGCTAAAGACATTAAAACACAATTGATTAGGCTTAAACCGACATATATCAGTCCTAATCCTGAATGCACTGTGCGTTTCACGGCATTTTCCCCCCTGAAATAATTCCTCTTCACACCTGTGAATAACCCGGGAGACGTCCATAATGAGGAATACAACGAAGCCCACCGTCTGGCCCGGTGCATCGTTGAGTGCACGATCGGGAGGTGGAAGTTGCGCTTTAGATGCCTTCACAAGTCAGGCGGAGGGCTCCAGTTTTCTCCGGCCAAGTCATGCGCCGTGATATGTGTGACGGCTATGTTGCACAACATTGCAGCTAAGGCTGGGGTGGCATTGCTTGAACCGGAGGACGTTGAGGACGATGACGATGAGGAAGATCGGTGTGAGGACGGCCTCCCTCATAACTACGCGGCCGGTTTTCATGCGCGTCGAATAGTGATTGAGACTTTTTTTTTACCCCCTCCACCCTCCCTCATGTCACTAAACATTCCCGTCAACGTGACCAATCCCCACCATATCCCAGCCTTTTGCCTGCTCCTTTGCTTGTTTTTTATATATTTTTTTATTTCTTTATTTTTTATTTTTTTTAATTTTTTTAATTTCTTTATTTTTTATTTTATTTTTTTATTTTTTTTTTACATTATTTTATGCTACGTTTTATGAGTAGCCTATGTCAGTCTGCACAAATCCCCCCACTTTCTCTCACACATTTTAAATGCCCTGCCTGCGCAAACATTTTCTGGACTGTCCCGTTTTATTTTGGCCATTTTAACATCTTTATTAATAAATTAATTAATAATCTTTATTAATTACCAAACTAAGAACATAAAGGCGCAATGCGTTTTAATAAAACGCATTTAATAGACGGAATGTCCGATGGTGTCGCCACTGAGGCTATAGCTGACGATGCTCTTAGCGTCCTACGAGTACCTACGAGCACCCTTGGGGCTTCATGTACTAAGACTTGCGTGGATTTCATGCTGAAACTTGGCGTACGCCAAAACCCAGAAACTGTCTTACGCACAAATAAATTCAGATGTATCAAAGTGTGTGAACGCATGGATCCAAGCACGTTTCTTTTGTACATCTCGATCAATGTGGAATTGAGCGCACATGCCGAGGTGCCAAACTCCTCCCTGTCCACGCCCTCATTTAAATATGCAATTTCATTTGAATAGGCCTCTGGACTTGAGATTCACCTCTTAATCCGATCACCTGGCACCATGAACAGAGGCAAAAAACGAAACTTCACGGAGTCTGAGCTCGAGATTTTGCTCCACGAGGTAGAAATGCGCAAGCATATGCTATTGGAACCCTGTCAACAGGGATAAATGCAAAACAAAAGAGAAGTGAGTGGGAGTGTGTTTGCGAGGCCGTCAATGCAGTGGGGTCTCAGCAGCGCACACACTCTGAAATTAAAAAAAAGTGGTCAGACCTCAAGGTGGAGGTGAAGCGGAGGGTTTCTGCCCACCGCCGAAGCGTGACCGCAACAGGTGGGGGGACGGGAGTGGGGGAACTCTCCCCCTTCGATTTGAGAGTGGCCGCTTTGATCGATGACACAGCTCTCCCCGGAGTGGTGGGAGCCCATGAAGGGGACGCCGATCATCCCCAAGGTAAATATGCTGAAGTCATAAATGCTGTAATTATACTGGTCATACAATTGGCTGCTTGCAATACACATAAGTCGTGCGTAAAGATGCCAGGATATTAAAGACTTTGACTCGTGTTTATTAACTTAAATTTTTTATTTTTGAATAGACAAGCAAGGAGAGGGCACGGATTGCTCCGTCGGCCCCGGCGTCTCCTCCGTCGGCCCCGGCGTCTCCTCCGTCGGCCCCGGCGTCTCCTCCGTCGGCCCCGGCGTCTCCAGCGCCCTTCGGATTTGACCATTTGCGATGTCCTCTAACAACGCTAACGCAGCCATTTTTAAAACAATTTTCTTCATCCATTGCGCATGCTTTTATAGCCACCCATATAATTGCAAGGTGTGTTAATTGTTCATTAATAGTGTGTCTCTGATGTGCAAATCACTCTGAGTCATTGTTTTCACCTTTTTTCCCAGTTTCCCAGCGTCACCTCTAAGTGTCGCCAAAGGAACAATAGCTGTAGAAACGTGCGTACGACAGCTCTGGAGCTGGCGTGGGGACCGCACATTTTTACGGTCATTTCACGTTTTGTACATCTGAACGTGAGCGTGGAAAAGGACGTACGCCACGTTTTTGTGCGTACGCAACCTTAGTACATGAGGCCCCTGGAGTACTCGTTAGCTACGAGCGTTTTCAAGACGTTCGTTCCCCACGATGCTTTCGGGAAACGCGGTGAAAACTCTACGATGCCCTTTCGATGCACTTCACGATCCACTTAGGCTAACGACGCTTTCGAGAAACGGGGCCCTGCTATTATGCATGGCATGTTGGCCACAGAAGGTGCTACTATCACAATGTACACGCACACACGATTCACAGCAACACAACAAAACAGAAAATAAATAAATCTTTCACTTTCATTTTTTTTTACCTCTAGGCTAGTGCAACATGTATGTGGTCATACAATAATAAAGTGTGTGTGTGTGTGTGTGTGTGTGTGTGTGTGTGTGTGTGTGTGTGTGTGTGTGTGTGTGTGTGTGTGTGTGTGTGTGTGTGTGTGTGTGTGTGTGTGTCACACACGTGTCAGAAAATAGACATTTTTAGAAAATAGTCTCCCATTCTCAGGCCAATTTAACCTTTTTATTTTCTTTCATCACTTACCCATAATCCCCACAGCCTTGCACATTTCCCCAATCCTCAACCTTTAAGGTTTCCAACTCCCCTTTGCTAACCTAATTTCCTCACTTATTCAAGTCATGAACCTATATCCTTAATTCCATTTTCTCCTCCGGTTTCCTCAGCTCAGAGGCTGGACCCCAAATGGGTAAGCAGTCGATTGACGCCAGGCTCCAACATATCAAAGAGATTGGAACCCAGGACCAATAAATGTCATTTCCCTGCTAGGTAGAACAGAGTACACATTTATACATTTAGCCATTGAACATCCTGGCCACCTTGGACAGAAAATGGTGAACTACAAAATAACAAATGGTCACCTCCTAAAATGTCTATCTCTGCTATTTACAGGGAATATAATATCAACAGGCTTACATGGCAATTTCAAGTTGTTCCATGTTATAACACCCTTCAACTATGCTTTATAATCCTTGAAGGCTACTTTAGAAGAACATTTATTATTGCATTCCTAAGCAATTCTCCCACTGAGGGAGAGCTTTAACAGCAGTACTTACAAGACAGGGATGTGGTTAGGACCCAGGCGCTAACTCCACTAACCGTGATGTAAAACAAGCTGAGGACAACCTTAAAATGTTTAGCCCGCTGGAGTGGCAGCAGGCTTCCCATTTCAGCACATCATGTCCGAACCCTTTTTGCGATATCAAATTTGGAGGGCTCACATCTCCCCACCATCTGACCTTTGACTCGCACTAGTTCCCCAATCGATATACACGTTAGGAAACTAAGACGACATTTGAATGTAATTTCAGTTTTGTTCCATTATTTTATAGCTTACCCAGAGGTTTTGGACGAAGAGCTTTAAAAGGTACACTTTTTTAATTGATTACTACACATTATTCAAAGGGAATGGACTTGATTATGAATAAACAATTCTGGCAAAAAATAAATAAAGAAAAGGGTTACTAGGTCATCTGGGACCTTTGACCTCTGCTTGCTGCTATGACAGACATCTTTTGAGAAGTGATTGACCTCTGGGCCCCACAGCTCATGTCAGGAAACACTGCTGAAAAGTTTGTGTGTGTGTGTGTGTGTGTGTGTGTGTGTGTGTGTGTGTGTGTGTGTGTGTACGTTTCTCTCTGCGTGTCTATGGGTAGCTGATGGCTAGGGGCATGCTATTACTGTGCTGATTTGGGCATCTTTGCGGTGCTCCTAGCTAACTGGTGGGTCTTCGGTGGGTTTTGTCACTCCCCTGGGTTCAATGCTCTCAATCGGCCCAATAGCTCTGCGATGATGTGCGCCCCCTGTAGACCTAGTGGGTCACGTTGTGACATGATGCAGATCTGGCTGACAGACTTACCACCATGTAGCATACACAGGAAACAGTAAAACCAATGCTTAGAAACGAAATGTCTAAAATGGTATCCATGCTTTAAAAACTGACTTGAATCTATTTATAACTCGTTGCCTTGGAGTCACTTCACCCAAGTTATGGACAAGCTATTGAAGGTAATTTTTCTATTACATTTGAATTATTTTGCTTGCCTGGAGAGCAAACGGCAACAATTCACTTGAATCCCATTGGAAGTAATTCAATTATGTAAATGCATTGATATCTGAATATGGTTTGCTATAGTACAAGTTGAACAATCCTGAATAAAAAGTACTAAAAGGGTGTGACATTGAAACGTGTCAATTAGCTTTCAAAACTGCAGTCTATCTTGAACTGGAAGACAAACGTAACTTTCTAATTAGCTTTCGTATGACACACCTTGGTAAAGCCATCCACCATGTTAGAAGCACTTTGTCACATGCATGAGGCAGTTGGTTAAACCAGAAACAGGACGGAGAAAATTAAATGATTGACTTACAGTGAAATAATAAAATCACTGAATGGGGTGACATTCATGGCCGTTAAGGATTGTTCCAGAAGGATATCAAGACCCAGCTTCATTGTGACAGCATATGCTCCTTTAAGAACTCATGAAATAACACAAAAAGTCAATTAACAAGATTTTGGTGTTTCGGGCAGCTTTCTCAGAATTGTAATTTTCCATCCAGTTTGAATCTGAAACTTTGGACCATTCACGTGGTTCAATGTGTGTTGAAGGAAGAGCACACACGCAGTGACAGCTTAGATATCTCAGATCCCCGTGATACTCTGGGAACCGTACTCTGCACTTCATGCAGAACTCAAAGAATCTTCTTACACAAATGGAGAAAAAGCAAAGGTAGATATGACAATTCCGCTGTAAAGGAGGTGGGGGTATCACCACAATTAAAAGTGTTTTTTAACAGGACAGGTAGTTTCTGAACGTCCCCTGCTCCAGGCGGATTTGAAGATAAACTTTATCCCGAAGTCATGGCCCTCATCTGGCACTGCTTCAGAGAGATGGAGCCCTGTCTCATATCATGTGATATGTGATATCACATGTGATACGGGGACAATTCTGCGCAGGTGTCACTAATGGTGTTTCCTTGTTTTTCGAAAATATTTGGCATTCGGTTTCAGGCCTCCTGCCGACTCTAAAACCTTCTTGGGAATGTGGCATGCTTTCCGAGGGTTTTACAATTGGAGATATTTTACTTATGAATATGAATGTTACGTCGAGCCACCAAAAAGAAATACTTAGTGTGAAATTGTGTTTGGTATCTTGGGTGCTGGGTATGTTTGCAACTTGTAGCGTCGAGTCTCGCCACAGTACGTGATTGTGATATCACAGCAATCTAGTCGAGAAGGGTCTGCTCAGAATGAAAAAAGACATTTTAGCATCTGTCGTTTCCACTTTGTGTGAAGCTCCTTGCAGATGGTTGAGTGCAACCATCCTTTCGACAAACTTAAATTGTTTTATTTTTGCATCATTTGTTTGACTGGAGGGGAAACAAATGTAAATTAATCTATTGTCTACTTTTGTCCCACTTTATGGAGCCGTTATACTTTACTTAGCGAATCATATTTTGGAAGTGCTATGACATTCAAGGCCCACTATGCAACTTCGGGAATTTCTTCGCTGTTTTCTTGGTTTTGGCACGCACATTTCTCTACACAGCGCCCCCTACAGCTTCGTAGTAGATATTTTACAACACTGTCGTAACAACTCGTTGACGACCCTTCCCCATGCACTTCTACGCGAGCCATGTGCATTTGTTTTCAAAGAAGCCGGCGAATGCGTGGACCAATGTCCGAAGTAAATGTTCATAAAGTGTAGGCAAGGTTATACATTTTTAAAATGGTGTATTTGTATTGCAATAAACATAAAGCCATCCTTTTTATAGTTGACGGGGAGAATTTATATCCTAGATTATAATTGTTATATTTTAGGTTGAACAGAACAATCAGTGTGAGAGTGTTGGCCAACATAATAATCTAAATAAACAAGAACCTGGATTCGGGGATTCAGTCTGTATCTGGGGGACGAGACAGACGAACAGCAAAACACCAATGGAAACAAAGGTGTTTATATGGCTGCAACCAAGCAAGCTAGAAACATACAGGGCTCACAACAAAACGGTCGAGAAAACAATTTTTACAGGGCTCACAACAAAATGGTTGAGCAAACACATTTGTACAGAGACTATCAACATCAAGAATACCACGAGGACAAAGTTCACCCAAGGGTACTTTCAATTTCAAAAGCAACACGGCCAAGTCGGAGTCTGATTTGAAGTCTTCATTTTCTTTCAGGTCACGCTATTCCTGAAAAGCTTGCCCAACGTTTACTCGTGTCTGGCCTCTCTGTCGGTCAGTCTCCCCTTTCTCTTCTTCTGTTCCTCCGACATTGGGTTTCTCTGTCTCTTTTTAGTCGGCTGATCTATGATGAATGTAACAATCCCTTAGTTACTTGTGTTTATATCGAGCCGGTTCCGTGTTTGGGGGTCTGTGCCGCAAAGCAATTCGTTACTTCGCGAGACCCGAGACTCCCGCGAGAGTGGGCGGCGGGTCGCCGGCAGAAACATATTCATTTTCTCCGCCAAGATGCGCAAGGGGGAGTTGAAACAACGAACAATCGAACAAAAATGTATAATGGAACCATCGCAATGACTCCTAGTCTGTTATATTAAGGTAAATCAAGCCAAATTGCCTCGCAACTGGCTGTTTATATCTAGCCGGTGCCATGTTTGGGTGTGTGTCTGTGCCGTAAAGCATTTTCGAAACTACAATCTGACTACATTTTCGAGGATACTTCCGCCGCGTCACATCCGGAAGCGCTCGGTCCGAACACATCAAGTTGCATATGCGCTTTTTCACTGTAGAGGCCACATGGGAAAATGACACACCCACCAATCGACCCAGAAATGGATGCAGAACCATCAGCATAACTCTCAACCTGCATACTTAATGTAATTTTGGCTAAAAAAGTTGCATAGTGGGCCTTTAACAACAGTTTGTTGACATTCTGTATTTCAAATGAATGGTCACATAATTCGAACAAGCATTCAATACATTACATATGTACATTACCATATGATTCACGAGTACGTCCAACATTTTGTGCATGCATGGGTTGCAAAACAATCTGTAGGTTTCTGTGTGTAGGATGGACCTTTCTTGAGATTCCATCGGAAACATTAACTGGGTTAATGGTGATGCGGGTCCTTATATCTAACTTTGATCCCTCCGGCAAACCCGTAAAGCTGTAGCAGAAGCAGCTACACTTTGAACTGCTCTCTGATGTCAATATGTAAAGAATATATATTCCCTGAAGGCTGGGATTACCAGCTAGTAGTATTTAGATGGCTGTTATTGCTGTCAGTGTGTGTATTTCACATGTTGTTGTTTTGGTGTTGTTGTGCTGGGGTTTAGTGTCCTGACCCTAACCTGGGAGACCCATTCCTATTTCAACACACACACACACACACACACACACACACACACACACACACACACACACACACACACACACACACACACGAGTGTCTATATTCATAAATGTGTGACTTTTAGCGAATGCAGCTGTATGTGTCTGGCTAAATGTCTATCTGTGTCAGTGTTTAAGACATTGAGGGAGTCCCATCGCAGGTGTCCTTATTGTTTCGTACGCTGATAAGACCCCTAGGTACCCTGGCAAAGGGAAGACGACAAAGGCTATATCTGTGTTTCTCTCTATTCTGCTTGGGATGGCATGTTTTCTTTTGAATGTAAAGTGCAGTGCAGTGACTGTTGGATACTTCTACCCATTACAAGGTTCTTGGTTTGATTCCCACTGTCCTCATCCTATGTGGAGGTGACCTTGATTAAGATGCCATCGTTCCAACTTCTCCTTTACACACTGTATCTGTATCTGTATGCTTTGGATGGAAGCTAAATTACAAATATATATCTATAGACATAGAAATAATCTACAATCTTACAACAAAGAATTCATTATTTCAGTTCTCATTCATTTTAACAAAAATATATAAGTATCGTACAAAAATGGCTGGTTAGGATTTTGATTTAGTACACAGCTAATAAGGTCATGACAAAGCAATATATAGTGTTTGAATCATAACCTTTACTTATTTCATGTTATTAAATTGAAGCCACTTTCACCAAAGCAGTGATTATAGATGCACATTTAATATGCATTCAAAATTCATTATGTTCCACAGTGCTTAAGAAAATTGACATGCAGTGATAATTTGTTTTCATTCATTTTCTCTCCCGACTTCTTCCTGCAGGCTCACAGGGGAGAGGAGATAATCCCCATTTACTTTACACAGGAGTTTGGACTACAAAAACACACACAAAGATAAACACTCTCTCACACACATACACATGCGCGCGCGCGCACACACACACACACACACACACACACACACACACACACACACACACACACACACACACACACACACACACACACACACACACACACACACACACACACACACACACACACCCCCTTATTAACAAGTTCCATTCCATTCAAGTTCCATTACTTAATTGTATGTTTGTATATGTGTTTGTGTGTGTGTGTATGTGTGTGTGTGTGTGTGTTTATTTATTTTCCTAAAAGCCAACACTGAAAGCGCATATTCATAATAATGTATACCATCTGTGTGACACATCAAGAACCTTTTCTTATATCATACACACTCGTAGAGAATAAGAGCCTGGAGTCTCCCCAGGCTTGTTAGAGTAATGGATAAACACATCCCCCTTGTACGAGCGCTTCCGACTGACTTACTTTGAAAGTGAAATGAACCAACAAACAGAATTGATGCACTTTAACTTGGGTTCGCAAGAATCCAAGTCTTTTTAATATTTTGTTTACACGGTTGTCTCCTCTTTTCTCCGCTTCTCCTGCTACCAGCAAGGTTTTCCCCAGAGCTGAAGCGTAATGTAGCTTGCACACTGCGGTTATTGGTATGCAGCCCTGTGCTCCATTCCTGAAGCCTTTGGCCCTCAGGGCTTCCATTTACATCCTATTTGGGTAGACTGGAATGCAAATGGCCGCACAGCGTTGCTAAATATTCACACACATACATGCCCCTTTGCGGCTCACCATTCCTTCCAGCAAGGGTTGAGTGCATCAAAGTTCACTTAACCTCCTATAGTCACAAGTACTTGGTAAGGATCCTGACATTTAAACAGGAATGTATGTATGGTAACGTGGATGTTCGCCGTGTTGCTCCACCGCAGTTTTAAATTCATGGTGGAAAACCACCCTGATCTCATTGGACACGGCTGATGGCAGCATTAAAAGGCTACCGCAGGACCTGCTAAACACATGTGCAGCGCTGCTACTCTGACAGAGGAGGTTACCCCACCATCACTCCAGCTCTCTGTCAGCTGTTCTGCTGAAATCTCCCGGGGGAACGCAGGGAACCGCACAAACATGTTCAACGCAAGTTTGCTGATTAATTTAGTTTTATTTTATCAATTTGTGTTCCTATTCAAATGCTTGGAATAACAAAACCTTCCAGAAGCTCAGCAGCTTTACAACTATCATCTGCTCCATTAGGATGCACCACTCATAGGCGTCGTTTACGGGGAGACGGGGGGGACATGTCTCCCCCACTATTTAAAATACAAATTTTGTCCCCACCACTTTCAAAAATCTGCAAACACTTTCAAAAATGTGAAATCGTCGAGTCTAAAATCATGCGATAGGCGCGCACGAAGACATCATTAATCAGATAGGTCTACCTAATAAACCGTTGGAACACACAAGACCGGAACCCATAGCAACGCCGGTAAACAAACCCAGAGAAGCCCAATCCCTATGAGTAAGTAAGTAAGTAAGTACGTTTTATTTATAGAGCACATTTACACACAGCATACACTGACCAAAGTGCTGTACAATAAGATAAAAAAAATAATAAAAATAATAATGATAATTAAAAATAACAATAATAATAATAAAAAATAAAGATAAAAAGCAAATAAAATACAACAACACAACAATACATAGAGGTCATAATAATACAAAGGGGGAACATTCATTTCCAGGGCATACCACACAGACATGAACAGGAGGTAGGCTAAAAGGTCAAGGGGCAAGGAAGGCCATGGAGTAGAGGTGGGTTTTTAGCCTAGATTTGAAGGCAGAAATGGAGGGGGCGGATCTAATATCCAGGGGGAGCTGGTTCCACAGACGTGGAGCAGCAATGGCAAAGGCTCTATCACCTCTCTGCTTGAGCCGTGAGTGTGGCACATACAGAAGCCCTTTGTTAAAGGATCTGAGGGACCTTTGGGCAGAGTGGGGCTGAACAATCTCAGTGATATAGGCCGGGGCCAGCCCATTGAGTGCCTTATAAACAAATAAAACAATTTTAAATTGGATCCTAAAAATAACTGGGAGCCAGTGCAAGGAGGCCAGAATGGGTGTGATGTGCTCGTGCCTCCTGGTGCCAGTTAAAAGACGCGCAGCTGCATTTTGGACCAGCTGCAGACGTCTGAGTGAGGATTGGGGGAGGCCAAGGTAGAGGGAATTGCAATAATCCAGCCGTGATGTAATAAAGGCATGGATAACTATCTCGAGGTCGTTGTGGGATAGGAAGGATTTGAGGCCGGAGTCAGCTCAAATCACTTTGAGCTGGTAAAAACTATTTTTGACTACAGTGCTGATCTGTTTGTCAAGACAGAGTTCAGAGTCGAGGATGACACCAAGGTTTCTGGCATGGGGTTTGACAAGAGGCATGAGGTGACCTAAGTTTGACAGTGCAGTGTGTCTTGCCTTGGAGGGACCAAAAATTATGACTTCAGTCTTGTCACCATTTAGCTGGAGGACGTTTTTAGCCATCCAGTTTCTGATGTCTTCAAGACAGACCAGGAGAGATTGGATGGAGTCCCTAGATTTGAAGGGCAAGTACAGCTGCGAATCATCGGCATAGAGGTGAAAAGAGATCTTATGCTTTCTAATAATGTCACCCAGTGGGAGCATATACAGGCTGAAGAGCATGGGACCCAGGATGGACCCCTGGGGGACCCCATATGAGACAGGGGCGGATGATGACGAGAACTGACCAATAGAGACAGAGAAAGTCCTATGTTTGAGGTAAGAGCTGAACCAGAGTAGTGCAGTCTCCCTAATGCCCACCTGCTGGTCCAGGCAGGTGAGGAGGATGTTGTGATCTACAGTATCAAAAGCAGCACTGAGGTCAAGTAGTATTAAGATGGCATTATCACCAGAGTCCAGAGTGAGGAGGAGATCATTGGTTACTTTGAGCAGGGCTGTTTCGGTGCTGTGAAGGGATCTAAAACCTGATTGAAGAGGTTCAAGTATGTTGTGGGTGGTCAGAAAGGGAGTCAACTGAGACAGAACAGCTTTTTCTAGGACTTTGGAGATAAAAGGAAGCTTAGAGATGGGGCGGTAATTATTCAGGCATTTAGCATCAAGATGATGAGATGATAATGATGAGAGCTCACCGCGCTACGCCCATCCGGAGGCGCACTGAGATTTTGGCCTTGATATTATAGATACAATTATATTATATTATATACTACTATATATAGAGCTCCGAGAGTCGCAAACGGCAACAATCACTTTCTCCTCCATGCTGCAGTTCACCCCGGACTGCACTGCACTGCACTTAGTTTGACGGTTGAACGCTGATTGGCTGTTACGTTACACATGTCACTCAGTGGCCACGCTGTTGAACGCTGATTGGCTGTCATCACGCGAAATTCGTGTCGAAGTTGAAATATTTCAACTGGAGCGATTTGTCTCGCCACATATCCCCGTGAACGCGCTCCCCTGTGCACGGCGAAAGAGTGGCGCGACAAATCAAAACTTGTCGCCGGTTTTCTCTCGCGAAAAATTCGACCGATACGCGTCTATACGTTCACTTTGTATGGGATCCTGTTGCCCCATCGCGTTTGGTGTGAACGTACAGTGGACGCACTGGAGAAGTTTCAAGACAGACAGCCAAAATTGACAGTTTTATTCAGAAAATAGTCCTTTTGCTTCCTGTAAAAAGCATGTTTGTGACACTGGATAACGATATGGATACATCATCTAGCCTGCATGTGGAGGGCCACATAAGGTAAGAAATTGGTTTACGTAAACTTTGCTGCTGGTTCTGTTTGCTCGTGATGACCTGGCCAAAGGTTACCCAAGGTCCTAAGCCTTGGGTAAGTCCTTGTGATCTGATTCTGGTTGGTGCTCCAGCTAGTATGCATTGTATACATAGATTGCAGCTAGTAGCAGAGCTGCTACTAACTGGGACCTCCGCACCGAAACTTGGCCCGGTCGGACCCTGAGGGCAGGGGGGCCTAAGGGGGGGCCTGCCCTCGGGGTCTGACCGGGCCAAGTTTCGGGCAGGAAGGGCCCCCCCTTCCTGCCCTCGGGGTCCGACCGGACCAAGTTTCGGTGCGGAGGTCCCAGTTAGGCCCTAGAATAAGGTATTAAAATCTCAGGGCGGTAGGACCTTCCTATCTCAAAAACTGTTTTTCCACCACATTCTGAACCATTAGGTCTTGCAGGCTACACTTCTGAGGGGCTTTGTCCAAATGACACTCCATTTGGGAAAACTTTTTTTCTCTAAGGGCTAGAACTCCAAATCTCGGATATGTCGTTCACGGGGCCCCGGGAAATGTGTGTAAACATTTTAGCATCCCTAGCTATCTCGAAAACGTCGGCAAAGGGGCGTGACCTCCAACAGTACAGTAAATGTACATAAGACAGAGGTTAGTTTCTAGTCCCCATTTTTTGTGGGATGGAGGTGTACATTTGTGGCTAAAGGTGTGTAGAAACAGCTGGCCTGTGGCCACGTTTTTGAAGTCGGGGGTCAAAAGGTCAAAAGGAGCCGGCACCACGCCGCTTATGAGATAACAAAAAGTTAATGTGTGTTTCTCTCATAACTTTTTGTCATTATTAAAGAGAGGCCTGATTCTCAGATATGCATGTTGGATGGCTAGGGTGTAGGTCTGGGAAGAACTTCAGGCCAAAATCTTGCAAGCGAGCCGCTGGGTGAGTTGCAACGAGATGGAGCACTTGCTGAGTCATTTCCTGTAGTGCTGGAGCCACGGGTTGAAGCGTATGCGTCCTTTGAGACCCCCTTTGATATATAAGAGACCCTATACAGCTTACTTAAATGTTGTCGACTCAGTCATCTATTGCATCACTTCCTTTAGGGCTTCGGCCTCCTAATTGATCATTGAAGTAGGCTATAATTGAATGCCCTCTTTCATATTATATGATACCTCCACCACTGGGACGTGGCAACAATTCTCCAAATCCATATGGGGAGGGGGGGGATGCTTGTGGACAGTAGGGGTTTACCCTAGACATAAATAGGAAGTAAAATCAGGAGAAGGAATGACCTCTCACAAATATTAATTTAATAAATTGTTTCAAATAACCCTCCCTCGTTAAATCAATGAGCTTGGTGTTTTGCTTTCAAAAATTAGTTATAGAAGAAGTCTAAAGTGCAGAAAATAAACACATCCAAGCTGCCTTTTAAGGATACCTTTGAATATCTGTCTATTTTTCAACCATCGGACCCTAGTTTACGACAAAAACAACCCAATTGACGGCAGCTCCTTTGCCGCGTGGTTTTTAGAGCCACGAGTATTAGAGGGGGCGGTCGATAGCAACCACCATAGCAACCATGACGGTCAAGTGACTGGATTCAGCCCCGTTGAAAAAAATAGAATACCTCCCTACACACTCAGTAGTAGATTAATGATATTTAAATTATTATGACCATGAAGTCTTTATTTGCATGGGTTTACATTTCGTTCTGTAGCATGGAAAAATCGGAGAAACACTCCCATTCAGAATGCATTGGTTTACACTTCGTTCTTTGGAGCACGGTTATTTTTATTTATTTATTTTAGAGCTGTCAGTTAAACGCGTTATTAACGGCGTTAACGCAAACCAAATTTAACGGCGTTAAAAATTATATCGCGCGATTAACGCAATTATTTTATACTTTTTTTTTTTTTTTTGGCTCAAAACAAAGAAGCAGTAGCCTGACTGCTATGTTCAAATGACATTTGTTCAAAGCAGTCGTTTAATTGCACTATAGGCTCTTTTTTTGTATCGTCCTGTTTTGATCAGTGTATATGCCAATGTTGTTATCAATAAAAAATCATTTGCACAAGGCAAGCCGATGCACTTCACCATGTTGATAAGAGAATTAAAATGAGAAGAATTATGGGACAAAAAAATCAAGGGATATTTAGCATAGAAAAATAATTTGCGATTAATCGCGATTAATTATAGTTAACTATGACATTAATGCGATTAATCACGATTAAATATTTTAATCGCTTGACAGCTCTAATTTATTTATTTTCTGTTTTTGAGGAGTTGAGGATTTTTCTGCAATAATCCAAAATCCAATGGAAAACCCGTTGGCTTTTTGTCAAGGGAACCGAGGGCGACGCTCACTTCCGGGTTTGCCAACATACGTCATCCCTCTCCACCACTCTATACTGTAAAAACACATGTTCAAGTTGAATGATAATGCATGAATTTATTCTTTATTCTGCCATAGTGCTGAGTTTCTTCAAGGAAAGGTTCAAGTCCGGGATAGCTTTTAACTGACTTTATTGTTAAAGTAGGCATGTTTCGGTATGGTAACTGGCTATGGAACGAAAGTTTAGGAATCGTGTCGAACACGTGTGAGAGATAATAACTCTGGCTACTTCCAGCCACGGGCAGAGGCCCGTGACTGTCCGCGGGTGTCGCTGAAAATCTCTGGCCCCTTCACCTAGTTTGCACAGGTAAGGGACCGTCTAGTGGGCGTGGCCTAGTGGGCGTGGTGGCTTCGGCTTCTTCAGGTGATGCCTTCTGTGGTGGAGCCGCCTTCAATAAGGTCTTGCTCCCCTAGTGGCTATGTATAGTATTTACGGCTTATATGTTTGGTCCTGCTTCATTGGGTCTATGTGTGGGTAGCTTAGATTCTTAAAATACGTAACAATAGTAACACGGTAAATAAATGGCAAAAATAGGCTGAGAACGAATTCGTATTTACGATATTGTAGCGACCCTGGGACAGTTAAATAGTTTGTGTGTTATGTGTTGCATTGTATTTCGTTGTCCGTTATGCCAGTTGTTCTGTGTGCATGTATTGTAATGTTCTTCTTGTGTGGGGGCGAATCATTAGGTCAGCTGGGGGAGGGCCTTGGAAGAACACGAGGGTGGGGGCCTGCACGTGAGTGAGACCGTGTTGGGGGTTGCCGGGGTAACCGGGGTTTGTTTTGGGTGGGATTTCTGCCGTTGGTTACGGGTTTCAGTGACCTGGTTTTGGTCCATTAAAAGTTCCTTCAATTACTAATGACTCGACATCGTTATGTCACCGGCGAGGTCATTACAATATGTTCAATAAAACGTAATCACGGACAAAATACGTTTTTTAGACAAACGTAATTGAGAATGCCGAATAGTTCTCTGGGAACGTAATTTTGATGAGAAAAGGTTGCCCGCACATGTAGAGGGCCTCGTTCGCTCGTTTTGGATAAATTCCAATGGGTCGTAATCTGTGGCGGAACAAACCACCTACGTGGTCGTATTTTCCGAGAGGACAGGCTGATACTGGACATTGATTGGTTTGTAGGTGGGCGTGAGTCTGACGTCACCGTCCACCGGTATAGCCTTCATGAATGAATGAAGAAACATGTGAACATAATTTCCTGCAGCTCAGTTCAGGCAGCCGCCCAGACAACGCACACTTCCCGCTTTGACCACAGCTATAGCCCTAGATAAAGAAATCAACAAAGCAACCCCAGCTCCTACAGTTATCCCGTCAGCAGCTAATTTCTCCTCTTGTGACATGTTGATATAACGTTGGACTATTAACATTACAATCAAACGTACGCTTCCCCGAGAGGTAGGCCTATGCCTATATGCTGACAATAATGTGTTATCGAAATTTAACGTAGCCTATTAAGGATACGTTTCAATTAAATGTAGCCTATGTAATCCAAGAGGTAGCTTAAATAAATAACAACAAAAATGTTGAGAACGAACCTATTTGCAATATGTTCAATAAGACGTAATCAGGGACAAAATAACGTTAAATGAAACGTTTCCCGAAAGGGAAATATGCCTTAATGACAATAATGTGCTACACGTTGACATTTAACATATTTGGGATACGTTTCAACCAAACATAATCCTAGAGGTAAATTAATGGCAAAAAATAGGTTGACAACGAACGTATTTGCGATATGTTCAATAACACGTATCCACAGCCAAGATACGTTTTTCAGACAAAATACGTTAAATGAAACGTTCCCTGAAAGGGAGATATGCCTTAATGACAATAATGTGCTATACGTTGACATTTAACCTATCTGGGATACGTTTCAACCAAACATAATCCTAGAGGTTAATAAATGGCATAACAATAGGCTGACAACGAACGTATTTGCGATATGTTCAATGAAACGTAATCGCGGACAAAATACGTTTTATGACAAACGTAATTGAGAATGCCGAATAGTTTTCTGGGAACGTAATTTTGACGAGACAGGGTTGGTAAGGACTATTTTATACTTTATGTTGTAAGCGCCTCTCGCCATAGTACTCAGCCAATATTGCTCTTTGTATGATAGGAAGCCGATAAAAATCTTGGATGGGTCATCTGAAAGGACTGAGATGTGCTCAGTATCTCCAACATTATAGATAAAACTACCATTTGCAAAAAACGGAGGGCTACGCAAATAGTCTGGAGTGAACTGAGGCCAGAGCCCTGTTTCAGGTAGCTGGTTTTGAGGCAACCCCGAGTTTGTTCGCTCTGACATATTTAATTATTTTGAATAACCAACCTCTTATACTGTAAAGGCACTTCTATCCTGGGGGGTGGGGGGGATCAGAGGAGCTCCCCCCAGGGATGCCCTCAGCCACAGGACGCATACTCTGTTGGCTGAGGGCCATCTCCTCAGCCTCTGTGAGGGCTGCAGGTGGTGGACCCCCTCCAGTCTGCCGGTTCTCTGCATTTTTTCGATTTGCTAACAATGAGGAAAATGTTACCCTAATATTCAGTAAGCGCTATTTTGAAGACACATATATATTTATAATGCATTTTGCCTAGGTGTAGCCTTCTAATATATCTAAATCCTATTAAATATTGGCAGTGTTGGGGTGGCTGGGAAATGTAGGCCTACTACTTACATTTACTGCTTAAATATAGTATACAAATATATAATACATGTTGAACATAGCTGTTAAATTAGGTAGAGCAGGCAAAACAGCACAATTGATTTGATTTCAATTAAACATTAGTTTACCTGTTTAAACTATATTTTTGTACTTCATTTGCTGCCAAGTCCTCGTGGGGCAACTCGGGGTTGCGTAAATTGACACACACACACACACACACACAAACACAAACACACACACACACACACACACACACACACACAATTTACATATTGAATAAGTGGAAGATATTAAACTTTCCTCTTATTTTATTTTATTTTACTAATTTATTTGACTCACGCATTGACTTGTTCAGCTATTTCCTGCCAAGCTCTCTCTCGCACTCTCGCTGCCGCTGCGGTATTGCTTTTTTTTGTTAAAATGGGTATCTGCTCGGCATACACGTTCATTCGAATTTCCAATTCCGTGGGGGAAAAGTAAGTGGATCTACGCTTTTGGTCCATGTTTGATCATGTTATCAGAGATCCATTGATGATGGCTCTTCATAGTCAACAGGCACGCCCTCAACCCAGAGTGAACATACTCAGAGTTGATTAACCCAACGCTGATCACCTGTTCTGAAACCGAAAAACCCAGAGTTGCTGTTCAACCCTGAACTCTGAGTCAACCAACTCAGAGCGCAGGATTAAACTCAGAGTATGTTAAACCAGCTACCTGAAACAGGCCTCAGGTCCTCGATTGGTAGTGTTGGCTATGTAAGGCTGGAGAAGGCTATTTAAATATATAAAAGATTTGCACGAGAATATATCCAGCAAAAAGTCATCCGATATGCCAAGATGTCAAGCCGTGGTCTTATTAATCGCTCCCGGTGGATTGCACGTCTAATTTGCGCTCCGTCAGCAGGCCTCTCATCAAAAGGGCATGCCATTGTGAACACATGAAATCTGCGGTGAACGCAGGTTTAAATACCCAAAACCGGGTTATGTTTCAAACTTAACCCACGCAAAACCTGCTCCGACCAGGTTTGATTCAGAGCATATGTTTCTATAGTAACTAACATACCGTGTTCATTTTGGAACGGAAAACCTAGGGTTACCGCAAACCCTGGGTTAACTTACCCGGTTACGTGATAAAACCGGCTTTGTGGAATACCCCACAGGGCTCTGGTGCAGACCTTTTGGGCTGGTTTGAATACAAACCATCGACCTCTGGTGCGGACCAAACAGCTGGCTCGAGACCCCGCCGGAGAGGTGGTCTCGGTTCGCTTCCAAACGAACCCTGGTGGGGTTCACTTGAGATGTGAAAGCGACCGCGCTCGGTCCGACCCAAAAAATAATATATCTAAAAATAATATGCCTTTTTGGACGCAACAGGCTCCCATTGCTGCTTGTTTATTTATATTGTTTGATTAGCGTGGTAAATTCAAAGATCAACGTCACGTTATCAGACCCGGTAAAAATGTGCCGTGGCTCAACATCTTAAGAGGAGACTAAATGTCTTTTGGATATTTGGGCAGACGTCAACATATAAAGTATGTTGGAGAACACTTTTAACAATTCCGATGCATTTAATACATTCAGTAGGCCTACAAGGATGGGGGATAAGGCGAGCGGTCCGCGGATAGCATAACACCATAAAATTGACTTTGTGCCAAACAGCTCTGATGCTCAAAGTACTGCAAATGTTTGTAACTGTATGAAACCAATCAGTATAAGCACAACAAGGGCAGCACACGTTTGTTGACTTGGTTTTCTTTGTGTACTTTTTTTTATGTGTTACCCCGCGTTACCCTGCCCCCGACCGCCTTGTCCAATGATTGAATAATCTATGCACAAACGTGCGTTCTTTACAAATTCTCGGACTGTTGCGAAAAATTGCAATGTGAAAAGGAACCGCACCAAACCAAAAAATAAACATTGTGTTTTGGTCCAGACCAAAGAGATCGAACTAAGGACTTTCCTGGTGTGAATACTCCGTTAGTTTCATACCGGCTTTGTTTACAGTTGGTCTCATTGATTTACGTTGATGCTGGAGCGTGATGACGTACACCAGTGTTGCCAGATTGGGCGGTTTTTCCCGACAGATTGGGCTGATTTTGGGGGACGGTCAGGTAGTGTTGCCAGATTGGGTGGTTATCCCACTCGATTGAGCTACTATTACTCACGCACCGGCTCGCTATTCTCTTAAAGACAAACACACACACACTGTTTTGCCTTTCACGCATAAATCTGAATGGACTTTTGTTTTGAAAGAGCTCTTATTTTGAAGGGCAGTTTTCACCCTAATCTTCCCGGGTCATAGGTTTGTTTTGGTTTAGTAGTCTGAGGAGGCTAACTGAATTTGCATAGCTACATTTCTGTGTTCAACCGCATGATTGCATCACTGTAAACGTCACAGAGTCAACATCGTAAGTTGATAATTTCATTATTATAATCATAAATTAATGTTAGAAAGTACTATTTACATGAAAAATGCATGTGATATATTTGTTGCAAAAAACGTTTTATTTACATTTATTTACATGTGGAAAGCACCTGTTACAGAGCTAAATGGTAATTTTCTAGTGCTGTCAGTTAAACGCGTTATTAACGGCGTTAACGCAAACCAATTTTAACGGTGTTAATATTTTTATCGCTCGATTAACACTTTTTTTTTTTTCTTTTTTTCTTTGGCTCAATACAAAGAAGCAGTAGCCTGACTGCTATGTTCAAGGCAGTATGTTTGTATGTTCATCGTTTAATTGCACAATAGGCTTTTTGTTTGTATCGTCCTGTTTTGATCAGTATATGCCAATGTTGTTATCAATAAAAAAACATTTGCACAAGGCAAGCCGATGCACTTCTCCATGTTGATATGAGCATTCAAATGAGAAAAATTAATGGGACAAAGAAATCAAGGAATATTTTGCATAGAAAAAAGAATTGCGATTAATCGCGATTGCTTGCGATTAATCGCGATTACTTGCGATTAATCGTGAGTTATCTATGACATTAATGCGATTAATCGTGATTAAATATTTTAATCGCTTGACAGCACTATAATTTTCGTATTTGTCTTGTTACAGTTTTCACTCTTACCTTGTTCAATGAGAAAAAGAGCCACAGTAAAGAGCAACTAAAGCTTACTACGACTCACTTCTTCATTTATAAGGAAGAGTTTAACTAGTTGTATAGCTGCAGTGGCTACACTGCAGTGAAGACAACACAGTGAAAAGACGTTGAAAAGCTGGTGTTGTACATCGTGGTAAGATGGAAGCTAAACAAAGCGACAAGATTTCGGTGTCCAGTAAAATAAGTTCACGGTCATCTACGGCATCAAGTAGCTCATTAATGCGTGCACGAGCTAAAGCAGAGGCAGCTAGAACACATCTTGCATTCGCTGAACAAGAAGCCAAAGCTAAAATAGAGAGGGCTCCTAAGGAGGCAGAGCACCAGAAAGAAAAGGGCAGCAATGGCTGAGGCTGAAGCAGCTGTGTGGGAAGCAGCAGACGGTATGGAAAATGATATGCTGGTAGATGAACTAGGCCCATCAAAAGAGGATAAAATGGGAAGGACAGAAAAATACATTACGTCTCACTTCGACCCGCACTCAGATAAAGGCCATCCTTCTATCGACCCCCCAGCTCAGCCAGCCATTAAAGCTACCCAGTCAACATGTCAGCCTCCTGATCTATATGTCCCACCAGGGGTTAAGATAGAAAACCAGGCTCCGCATGGAGAATCTGACCAACAGAGAGGCTCAAAGGTGAGCCACACTGACTCGAACAGGTAAGCACAGCCCTTCTATCCCCAGAGAGCACCGACAGCTCCCTACACTGGACCCACGGCCGAACACCTGGCGCAGTATTTGGCTCAACGGGACCTGGGGCCGGTTTCACAAAGATAGACTGTGACTATAGTCTATCTGTAGGATATAGTCGGACTTGACATAGACGTCTAAATAATACTGTTGCACTATACAGTTAAGACACCGACTATGCTAAGTTGTACTAAGTGCAAAGAATTGTGGGTAATTGTGGGTAATTTAAGACTCTTTTCAAAACAAAAAAGATGGCGGACCGAGTCGAGTCGAACCGTTCTGCACCTTTCACCCATTCCGAAAATTTATGCCTTTTGGACGAGTTCAACTCGTACAAAGACACCCTGCTAGGGAAATTCTCGGAGGAATCTAGTAACCGGAAAAAAAATGAGATTTGGAAAAAAATAGCCACATCTGTAAACAGCGTAAATCCAGCTGTTACCAGAGATGTCGGTGCGGTGCAGAAGCGTTTCAAAAATATGGTCCAAGAGGCAAAGAAGGAGATTTTTAAACGTAAAAATCCGCCAACGGGAGGAGGAAGTTTCCCGAAACTTAAAGTCACTACCGAAATGGTAATTGAGATTTATGGAGAGGAGTCGCCCATGTTCTGGGGGATCCAAGGCGGCAGGGAAAGTGGGGTTAGCGGCGTCCTCAGACCTAGCGTTTGCAACTCTACTGACGGCGAGATCACCTCATCCCCCCGTAACCTGTTGCCTGCCCTGACGGGTCGATCGGAACAGCAAACGCCACACGAAGAGACCGTAGACCACGAAGATGTAAACACAGGTAAGCCTGGTATTATCTGACAGTTCTGCCCCCACTTCTCTGTGTGTGTGTGTGTGTGTGTGTGTGTGTGTGTGTGTGTGTGTGTGTGTGTGTGTGTGTGTGTGTGTGTGTGTGTGTGTGTGTGTGTGTGTGTGTGTGTGTGGCGTTGTCACTCTGTTGCACCGTCACACCGTTAGATACATTGGCTCGGCAGATAGTTAACAGTTTCCCCAAGAGAAAGTTTGAAGCTTGAAGTTCTTTTCAAACCTTTACTCAGTACACTGTAAAACTGAGCAGACGTAAAGAATACATTTTAGTAATCTTATCGCATAACAACGATCTAAAAACTTCACTTAACATTAGGCTACATGTTTAACTGTGTGATAGAAACTACGTTAGCTGAACGCTAGCTTATAGGGGAGTCTCCATAGAGACCGATTAGCATATTCATCAAAGTAAACAAACTTCGGTTCATTACAAACGGTCTCCACAATAAGTGATATTTGTAAGCTATTACTGATTAACTGTTTAAGAAATTATTTACAGGCAAACGTTTTCTGGCCATATATGTCACTGACAGTGATATAAATGTGCAGAGGGACGCTAGTGATCATAGTGCAAGACGAGAAGTAGTTTGTGTGAGATGGGAAAACCTTCCTGCAATTTCTACTTGTTCATTAAAACATTGGTTTGATACCTTTTTTTAGCATCCATGACCCCTGGCGAGATCATGGTGGTGGAGGAGGAGGAGGAACAGCATCCGAGATCATCAACTATTAAGGCTACCATGTCCATGGTCCTTGAAAAGCAGTATTCGAATCTGCTGCTTGAAGAGAAAAAACTACTTCTGGAGGTTGAAGTCCTACAGCTTCAAAAAGAACACCATGGACAATTGCAGAGGCTGAGGCGGTTGGAGGAGTGATTTTCTATTTCTATTTATGAATTACACAGATACACAGAATACAATGTAAAATATATTTATACGGATATTTATTGAACAAATACTTATGAAATGCTGTTGTTACTGTTGTTTATTTATTTTTTGCACTTCACTGCCTTAAAACTAAAATGAACAAAAAAACAACAACTATGCACTCTTTATGTGCTTGTATTTAATAACATTTGTAACAGAAAGAAATAAAGGGAATCGAGCAACTGAATAATGACATAAACGGTTCAAGTGTTGTTCATTAAGTTTTTAGTTATATCAGTATCGTGCATTGAAGATCCTCTCAACATACATTTGACGAACAAATCGACCAGCTCCTTGCTGGTTCTCTTCATCTTCTCTGTTATCTTCTTCTCTATTGTGTTCATCAACTCCCTCCTCTTCTTCAGGATCAGGTAGCTTGAGATCCCTTATAAATGACAAATCAAACCAAAATGATTGGCTTTTGTGTGGTTAGTGAAATATGTTTATGGGAGTCCAGTGTCTGAAAATGTTATGTTTGGTTAGGTAGGCCTACCTTGCAATGTTGTGTAGAACAACAGCCGAACAGACAATGTTGCACACTCTCTGAGGTATCATCCTCAGTTCCCCATGGAGACAGTGGAACCGCCTTTTGAGAACCCCAAATGCCCTCTCAACTGTGTTTCGAGTAGAACAGTGAGCTGCATTGTAATTCCTCTGTGCTGGTGTGGTAGGATTCAAGAAGGGAGTAAGGAGCCATGGCTTCAGCGGTTATCCAGAATCACCCAACAAGATTCCATCAATAATGCCATCCTCGAATGCCTGGTAAAGCTGAGAATTTTGTAGGACTCTCGAATCATGACACGATCCAGGCCAGCGGGCCACACAATTAAGAAACTTTAGGTTTGAATCGCAAACAGCTTGAATGTTGAGGCTGTGATATCCCTTCCTGTTCACAAACAAATGTTCATGGTCCGATGGTGCCTGGATTCGGACATGTGTCCCCTATTATGTTGGGGAACCTTGCAACATTGAAGAATCCCCTCTTAATGCTGTTCAACTCTGCAGGTTGTGTTGGGAATTTTGGAAGCTTATCTGAGAGGGTACTTGACACCCTGTGCACCACTCGGGACACAGAGGCTTTGCTTAAACCCAGAGTATCACCAACAGTATTTAAAAAACTGCCTGTTGCATAAAATCTTACTGCAGTGCAAACCTGTAGCAGAGCTGGAATGCTGTGACTCCTTGCTGTTGTAGGCCCCAGTGAGTCTGACAAGTCATCGGTCAGCCTAAGGATGGCTTCTTTGGGCAAACGAAACCGATTGATAAATTCATCTTGGTTATACATTTCCAGCGGGTTAGTGCGATCCCTGAATATTCTTTCTCGCCTAACAGCTCTCGCCATAATTTCATCAGCAAACCACAAATTATGTGCCATCTCTCTTTTTTTCTCTTAGCACTGTAACGTTGACTTTAACAGACTTTTGGTTACCATGGTTACATAGCACTTTAGACCTGTGTTAGTCTGGGGGTGAGGTGGCTAACTTTTTAAGTCTAAAATTAGTTGGTCTTAACTTTTGTGAAACTGACTTACTTGCATAAGACTGGTCTATAAATGAACTTAAGACCCATCTTACCCCAAAGACAAGTCTAAACTACTTTAGTGAAACCGGCCCCTGGTGAGTTCAAGTTTACATAAATTTGACGATCAGCCTGAACATTATCGTGCTTGGCAGTAGGGCTGCACGATATGGGAAAAATATGATATCCCGATATTTTTTGGCTGAATGGCGATATACGATATATATCTCGATATTTTCTATAGAGTGGGTTAGATGTTTTTTTTGTAAGTCAAAAGCCACATGTGAGATGTTGCAAGCACTTTTATTAAAACATAGGTCAGTATGACTGCAACATGTGATTTTGTATCGTTATTTTCAACAGAATTTAATGAACATGTTAAAAAAAAAAGGGACGTTTTTCACCTTCACAAAAAAATCACCTATGCAAAACAATATAAAGCTGTAGGTTACACACATTAGCTACCATTAAGAGCATTGGCTTCGTCGCATTGTCCTGCGTACTATGGTGAGGGTTTCAGTGCGCCGTAACTTTAATCCCCCGCCCCTCCCTTCTCCGTTCCATTTGGGAACATGTTTGGTTTCATTTAGCTTGTTTCGTATATTTTAATTAATTAATTAAGAGCGTCACCAGAGGGCGCCCCCAACACATTTGCCGAGTGCCGGCCCTGGTTTCGGGGCAGAAGAAACTGTCGCGGCCGGTGATGCAGCAGCACAGCCACGGAGTTTTACGCATTCCTCATACTGCACTTTGTGCCGCTGCTGTAAATGGTGGAACAGATTTGTCGTGCTTCCACTTTTAGTCGCAACGGTTTTGCTACACTCTCTACAGATGACCTGCAGCTGCTGCTCATCTGTTTTTTTTAAACCCAAACTATTTCCACATTATGGAGCCGTTGTTTCTCCTCTTTGAAACAATTTCGTCTCCCGCCGCCGTCTTGTTTTCTTTACGGGTATCATCCATGCTTGTTGTGTTGTGAGGGGGCGGCAGGGGCGGGAATGAGGCGTCTTTGCACACGGCACGTTCGGAAAGACAGAGTGGGAGGGGGAGGGGTCGCGCTCACAGTCTCCAAGGCAAGCGCTGTAGACGCTTGAGGGGGAAACTGACCATTTTAACGCATATCGATATAAACGATATTGTCAAATCTTGTATCCCCTTGGAAATTATATTGATATATCGTACATAGCCGATATATCCTGCAGCCCTACTTGGCAGTCGCCATACATCAGCGCCACTCAAGGGCTAGGCCTCACAGCTACTGAGGAATTGGACTTAATGACAAAATGGCTTGGTAAAGAATCCGGCAACCACGTCAAACGTCTATGGTCAGTGTACATAACAAACCCAGTCATAGCACTCACAAAGGCCTGGGAACGCCTCCAGGAATGATATGCAGCACCTGAAATAATTGAAAAAGCTCTTTTCGACCGGCTCGATAATTTCCCAAGAGTCTCAGCAAAAGAACAGACGAAGCTACGGGAACTAGCAGACTTGTTAATGGAAGTGCAGTGTGCTAAGGAGGATGGCTACCTCCCAGCTCTCTCCTACCTGGATACCGCACGTGGCATTGAACCCATAGTTGGGAAACTGCCCTATGGGCTTCAAGAAGAATGGATTTTGGTTGGTTTGAAACACAAGGAAGAAAATAGAGGAAGATTTCCGCCATTTGAGTTCTTCAGCAAGTTTGTGTGCAGCGAAGCTCGTAAAAGGAATGACCCTAGCTTTGCTATCCCAAGTATGAGTGGCTCGCCTGCAAAGTCTGAAAAAACCTTCTTTAAAGGCACAAAGTACCCAATTTCAGTCCACAAGACGGACATCGCCCCAACAAGCCTAAGTATAAACAAAGGAGTCAGCGACCTGAACAAAAGCTGTCCAATACATGGCAAGCCACATCCTCTCAAACGCTGCAAAGCCTTCAGAGCCATGAAGCTGGAGGTAAGAAAGGCCTTTCTTAAAGAAAAAGGAATCTACTTTAAGTGCTGTCGCTCAACTACTCACCTTGCTAAGGACTGTCCGAATGAAGTTGAGTGTTTGGAGTGTGATAGCTAGGGATGGGAATCGAGAACCGGTTCATGTTCAGAACCGGTGCCGAGTCAACCAATTCCTTGGCATCATTAGCAAGCCTGCTTAACGATTCCGATTATCGGTTCCGGTCGTGGCAAATGCGTCATGACGTCACACACACGCTGCTTTGTGTTGGTTCAGAACGCAGCAAACATGGTGCCGCCGAGGAAGAAGTGCATTGTGCGTTCACACCAAACGCGATGGGGCGACAAGATCCCATACAAACTGGGGACAAGTTTTTATCGTGATGACAGCCAATCAGCGTTCAACAGCGTGACAACTGAGTGACATGTGTAACGTAACAGCCAATCAGCGTTCAACCTTAAAACTCAGTCAGTGCAGTGCAGTGCAGTGCAGTCCGGGGTGAACTGCAGCACGGAGGAGAAAGTGATAGTTGCAGTTTGCGACTCCCGGAGCTCTATATATAATAGTATATAATAGTATATAATTTTACATATAATATCACTGCCAACAGCTCTGTGCGCCTCCGGATAGTCGTAGCGTTTGGAGCTCTCATAGGGATTGGTCTTTTCGGGGTTTGTTTACCGGCGTTGCTATGGTTTCCGGTCGTGTGTGTTCCAACGGTTTATTAGGTAGGCCCATCTAATAAATCTTTGTCTAATCAATAATATATTTTGTTTATGTCAGTTGAATTTTGTTACAAGTTGAATGCAAATGAGCACTGTTCGCATTCCAAAAGGCACAAGCTCTTAAGCCCAGTTCAGACCAAAGATTCACCTTGCAACGGCTTGCAATGAGACGGTTTTTGAACGTCGCAGGGGCGGTGTGAACGGGTCGTTGCAAGGAGTTGCAAGGAGTCGCAAGGAGTCGCCAGAGATTGAACATGTCAAATCGCAAGGTCCAGTTTTAGAACGCGGCGATTTAACTATTTCTCTTCAGCCAATCAAAGCACAGAACAACTTGTACGTCACGGCCTTACTCCGTCCCGGTACCGTACTGTCCACTCCAGCATAAAAATGTCAGATTGAAATATCCGATATCCGGAGAATGACAAAACACAGTGGCCCTCATTTATCAAACGAGCGTACGACAGAAAACGTGCGTAAAATGGACGTACGCTCATTTCAACGTTGAGCTTGGCATTTATCAATTTGAATGTGAGCGCAGGCTGCTATGAAATCTCACGTCAGGTCTGAGCTCGTGTACGCAAGTTTTTTTGGCGCAACATACGGGTATTTCAATGATGAATAGTGCAGCACAAGTAGCCCATGTTCAACATCTGTATTAATTACTAAATAAATTGGAATTAGCCCAGCCGTTCAAACAATTACAATCAAGTCAGGCCTAATTAAAAACAGTATTGCTATGATGAAAATAATTAGAATGTGACAGGTGAAATGTTTATTCAGCTGTCTATATTAACAGAAGCTTTGCCAAATAGGTGGTCGTGTCTCAGCGATGGGAGATCTGGCTCTGTTAAGGACCTCAACGCACAGACGAGAGAGTTTTTCGAGGCCGCGCCAAATTTTTGAAGGAGGGCGATGAATGGCTCTTGAGTCGTTTTCGTCTCCCAAGGCATCTCCTGATGGAGCTATGCAATGCTTTGGAGCCACAGTTAAAGCGAGAAACTAGGCGATCAAACGCAATACCTGTGCAGGTTTGCTCTACCTTGGGATTTTTGGCCACCGGGATCTTGCAGCGGGAGATCGGGGACAGGTCTGCTATTTCCCAGAAAAGTATTAGCCGAACCATGCCAGCAGTTTTGGCAGCTATAATGTCCCTCTCCGAACGTTATATTAAATTCCCATATAATAACGATCAGCAAACTGGAATCAAACTGGATTTTTATGCTATTGCTAGGTTTCCAAATGTGATTGGTGCGGTTGATTGTACCCATGTGCGTATGAACCATCTATTAATGATTACGCGTACATCAACCGCAAAAGCTACCATTCAGTTAATGTTTCGATTATTTGCGATGCCAGAATGTCAATCCTGAACATGGTAGCCCGATGGCCTGGGGGCACGCACGATTCTTTTATTTTCCAAAATAGCAACGTTGGGCATCGTCTACATCAGAGCGCACTACATGGTCAGAGTCATCTCGGTGAGTTACGCTGCAGTCGCACTGCACCGGCCTCCTCCCGTTTCTTGCTTGGCCGGCTTCACAGCCGCAACACGTTTTTTGGTGCTGAGCTTCATGTCGGACCAAATTTTCTTCACCTTATTCGGAATTAAATAACTTTAACGGAATGCAAACAATAACATATATGTGAAATGTTTTAAGCTGGATAACAGAAGTTGTACATTTAATTTATTATTTAATTAATTTAATTAACAAACCTCTTCCGTAGCCCGACGAACATTGGAAACACTATTCACTGCAACAGTTATTTCCTTCCATATAGCATTCTTTTGCTGGCCTTTAATGCCAGCTATAGGCTACCAAATAAAACCAGACGGTTCGCATCCACCAGTGACCCGAGCGTCTCCATTTGGGTCTCGGAAAAATTCCTCTATTTTACCGTTGGACGTTTCTCCATGTCGTAAAAGTTAGGGGCGAGACATCTGAAGACGTGCTTTTATATGGGCGTGTTACGTTAATTACGATCAATCTCAGCCGCCGTATTTATCAACACCAAGATCCTTCGTACGCTGGGATTGGTGTGATACGAAGGTTTCGTAAATCTCACATGGGTCCAATCGTAAGATGAATCATGCGTTCAGATTTGCGCTAATTTCTACGTTAGTTTGATAAATGAGGGCCAGTAACTCTAGCCTACTCTCAAGCAATATAAAAATAAAACTAATTGCAAACCTAACTAATCGCAAACCTAACTAATCTAACCTACGCAAATTATGCTGTTGCGGCTCTCAGCTGTGCCAGAGCGTTCACAGTTGCTAGGGAAACCACCTAGCGTCGCAGCCCCTTGCAGCCAGTGTGAACAGCCCAGCTTTAGAACGTCGCAGCCTTCCTAATTATAGACGCACTTCTGATCAGATATTAATGAGATTTAATACAAACAAACAAATTTGTACTTATTTTCTCACCCAATGAGAATCGATAAGGAATCGGATCGATAAGCAGAATCGGAATCGGAATCGTGAAATTCTTATCAATTCCCATCCCTAGTGATAGCACCTATCACGACTCTGCCATGCACCCTGGACCTGCAGCTCAAGTCAAGGCCCCTTCAACTCCACCACACAACAGTGGGGAGGAGGAAGAGAGCAGCACCATTAAAGCTGTTGTTAACTCAAACTGCACAGAGGTCTGTGGCACAGGAAACGTTGGTTTTTTCACAAGATTTGTCTTGTGAAGCTAAATCCTAAAGGTCAACCAGACAAAGCTATCAAGGCCTACGTCATCCTAGATGACCAAAGCAACCGGTCGCTAGCAAGGTCCAGCCTTTTTAAGCTGTTTAACATTGAGTGCACATGCTCTGGTGTAGTGGAAACATCTGGGCGCAGGGCTGAAGACTTTGTGGTCGAGTCACTCGACGGAAAGGCCTCGATCCCTCTCCCACCACTCATCGAGTGCAACGACATACTTGACAACCGCTCTGAAATCCCAACCCCAAATGCAGCTCATCATCATCCACATCTTGTCAAGGTAGCAGAGCACATCCCAGAGGTCAACCCAACTGCTGAGATCCTCTGCTAGAGACATAATAAGAGTTCACAAAATTAGGGAACAAGTCAATGGCCCCCACAATACCCCCTTTGCCCAACGCTTGGACCTAGGATGGGTGCTGGTTGAAGAAGTCTGCTTGGGGAAAGCGCATATACCAACAGTCAACACCTTTAAGACAACCGTGCTTGACAACGGCCGGCCCTCCCTACTCGAACCCTGCACAAACTTCTTGCACATCAAAGAAAAGGTTCACTAAGGGAAAGAGATGAGAGACAGGATTTCAGAGACTAGCAAGTCCGTGGAAGAAACATTGGGCCAAACAGTTTTCAGTCGCACCGAACATGACAACAAGCTAGCATCTTCTTGAAACTAATAGACAAAGAGGTCTACAGAAATGAATCAAACAGCTAGTTGGCTCCACTCCCATTCAAGCATCCCAGACAACGCTTGTCTAACAATCGAGAACAAGCAGTCAGACGCTTTTCATCACTCCAACAAAGCTTGAAAAAGAAGCCAGAGATGCAACAGCAATACGTTGCTTTCATGGGGAAAATATTGGAGAACGACCATGCAGAGGTCGCTCCAGTACTAGAAGAGGACGAAAAATGCTGGTACCTGCCAACCTTTGGAGTGTACCACCCTCAAAAACCAGCCCAAATCAGGGTGGTGTTTGACTCTATTGCCAAACACTTAGGTGTTTCACTCAATGATGTATTGCTTACAGGCCCCGACCTCAACAATTCCCTCCTCAGATTTCTGATGTGGTTCCGTAAGGAAAAGGTTGCCATCTTGGCAGACATACAGCAAATGTTTCACTGCTTTTTAGTGCGAGAGGACCACAGAAATTATCTGAGATTCCTGTGGTACCGGGACAATGACGTGACAAAATAAATTATAGACTACAGAATGAAAGTTCATGTTTTCGGCAACTGTCCGTCCCCAGCTGTAGCCATCTACGGACTCAGGAGAGCAATTAGAGAGGGTGCACGAGACCATGGGTCCGACACAGTCAACTCCACACAAGCCATCAGCTTGTTGAGCAGAACACAGATGTCACTGGCTGAGTCAAACTTCAGGCTCCACAACTTTGCCTCCAACAACCAGACAGTCCTGGAAGCCTGTTCATCTGAAGACTGTGCTGCAGTTGCGAAGGATGTGGACTTAAGCGGAGAGGCTAAAGACATGGACAATTGTAAAGGGTGGCACAGGTGTGATCTGTCTCGAACCCCAGATGAACTATCCCTAGCAAAGGAAGTCATTATTGCAGCTGTTCGGAGGAGAGCATTTTCAAAAGAATCTGAGGCTTTGATCACGAATAAACCAGTCCCGATAAACCTCAGACTTCGTCGCCTCAGTCCAACCTTGGAGAACAATCTCATTTGTGTTGGAGGACGACTAAAGAACGCTAACCAGGGCGCTGGAGAGAAGAACCCCATAATCCTCCCAAAGGATAACCACATCGCCTTGTTTCTTGTCAGACACCATCACGCCCAAGTCGAACACCATGGCCGTCACCTGGCAGAAGGAACAGTCAGAGCAGCAGGTCTATGGCGTTTGGGGAGGAAGAGGCTCATCAATTCTATTCAAGTCTTGCACAAATGTATAACTTGTCGCAAACTCAGAGGCAAAATGCAAGAGCAACGCATCCATTTACATATTTGGGATTGGATATTTTTGGACCCTGGTGTATTACTGCCAGACGAACAAGAGGAGGACAAGCTGAGAGCAAACGGTGGGCTATGATGTTCTGCTGTATGAGCTCCAGAGCCGTCCACATTGAGGTCATTGAGTCAATGGACACTTCAAGCTGTATTAACGCTTTGAGGCGTTTCTTTGCCATAAGAGGACCTGCCAAACACCTAATATCCGACTGTGGCACACATTTCATAGGAGCATGTAAGGAACTTGGAATGAGCCAAAACCAACCAGACGCCACGGTGCAGAGGTACTTTAACCAACAAGGGTGCTCATGGGAATTCAACCCCCCACACGCCTCACACATGGGCGGTTCTTGGGAACGTCTGATTGGGGTGGCCTGAAGAATCCTGGACTCAATGCTTCTTGAACAGCACAATCGCCTTACCCACAATCGCCTTTTGTTTACACTAATGGCAGAAGTGACAGCTATTGTAAATGCAAGGCAACTAATCCAAGTTTCTAATGATCCTGACGATCCATTCATTCTGTCGCCATCAATGCTCCTAACTCAAAAAACTGGAGTCCCACCTCCACCAGGAGACTTTACAGATAAAGAACTCTTCACCAAACAGTGGAGACAAGTACAGGCTCTTGCCAACAGATTTTGGAGTCGAGAGTACTTGCCAACCTTGCAGTGCCGCAAGAAATGGACCAAATCTTACCAAAACCTGCAAATAGGAGACGACGTCCTTCTCAAAGACAGTCAAGCTTCCCGCAACAACTGGCCCATGGCTACCATCACAAAGGCCTTCCCTGAAGAAGACGGAGGGGTGAGGAAGGTGGAATTGAGGACCACAAATCAGGGACGTTCAAAAACTTTTTTCAGACCAGTCTCAGAAGTTGTCTTACTTCTTACTAAAGACTGATGTTCAGAGACTCATGTAGTCCATCGGGGTCAATTAATGACCTCACAGAGGTCAGACGGGGAGTGGGTTGCCTTTCAAGCATAAATCTGAATGGACTTTTGTTTTGAAAGAGCTCTTATTTTGAAGGGCAGTTTTCACCCTAATGTTCCCGGGTCATAGGTTTGTTTTGGTTTAGTAGTCTGAGGAGGCTAACCGAATTTGCATAGCTACATTTCTGTGTTCAACCACATGATTGTATCACTGTAAACGTCACAGAGGCAACGTCGTAAGTTGATAATATCATAATAACATTCATAAGTTAATGTAAGAAAGTACTATTTACATGAAAAATGCATGTGATATATTTGTGGCTAAAAACGTTTTATTTACATGTGGAAAGCACCTGTTACAGAGCTAAATGTTAATTTTCGTATTTGTCTTGTTACAGTTTTCACTCTGACCTTGTACAATGAGAAATAGGGCCACAGTAAAGAGCAACTAAAGCTTACTACGACTCACGTCTTCATTTATTGCCCAGCACAGTGCAGGGCAATATATTTGACGTTTCAGATTCTTCAGTTCAATTCATTTTACATTTCGCCATTTTTAGCAATGCTTTGCGCTTTTCTTTCAGCGGTAACTTAATTTGTTTCCAACCATTCACTTTTTCTTAAATGGTGTGCGTGAATACATTGGTTACTCCATTTAGACTTTTGAACTTTTGTTCAAATCCCTTCACTTGATATAAGCCATTTAATGTTTCTTTATGTCTTAATGAATGTGGGTTTATTAAAAAATATTTTCAACCTCACTTTGTACTACAGCACTCACTGCATTTTCGGCAGGAAATGCATTTTCTAGTTAGTGTGAATGCTGTAGCATTCGCACTCTAGATATTGAAATCTTTATTATTAGTCTAAATGCTGTTGCATTCACACTCAGCTTTTTTTTTCTTATTCTTATTCTTCTTCCGCCCGTTTTTTGGTCTTCAATTCCTACAGTCCGTTGAAAGAAACAGTCCGTTGAAAGATGGTGAACCATTTTTAGGCTAAGGAATTTTCTTACATTTGTCGTCAGGAATTGTAGGTGTGGAGGCATTAAAGGGATAGAGTTCTGGCCCGGTTTTGGGGCTGCAGAAAGTAGTTCCGGCTAGTTGCCGCTTCATCACGGAGATGAAGCGGTTTGCTTCAAAAAATAATTTGCGTTCCACAGAGTAATACATTTGCATCACGAATTGTTGGCCGTAAAAAGTCTGACCTCATCTGGCACCATTTTCCCTCCCTTCGTATCACTACGCGTACCTTTTAATCAGCTGAAGCAGGCGAAAGGAGGCCGCTACGACACTTCTCTCGCATCGCAGTGGTCTCCTTCCGCCTCCTTCAGCTGAAGCAAAACGTGACCCCAGCAACTAGCAGGAACTAATTCCTGCAACACCGAAACCGGGCCAGAGCTCCGCTCACGGGACACAGTGGGGGAAAAGTCACTGCTGATGCCCAACACTGATGGTGAGGATGTAATACAACCTCATGTGAAAAAATCGGAACTGTCCCTTTAAATGCAATATGCTGTCCATTTGACATGGCACATTGTACACTCTAGCAAACTAACTATTTTCTCTCTAATCTGTTAAGATTACCCGCATGGCATTAGTCAGAGTCAAAGCCGAAAATATTATCGGCAAATGCTATCCACTACCATGGCAAACCGTGTAGCATGCATTTTCAACTTGGCGGGAAAGGGAACGAAGAGGGCCTTCAAGGACACGGACACGCGTTAATGCAGTACTGCATATTTGGTGAGTCTGAAAATCCTTCATAAGTATTTAAAACTTCTGAAGTTAATGAGAATGGATGCATTTTCCTCACCATGGAGTGAGCCTGATGAGGAACAACTCTGCCATAATTAAAAATAAATGAATAAATAAATCACTCAATACCTAAATACATGCCATAAATAAATACATACATTTTATTTATTTATTTTTAATTATGGCAGATAAAGTGGTCCTCTAATGCAGTTGTTCTCAACCATTCCAGGCCATGCCCCCCCCTGCATTTAGTTTGACTCAGTTACACAGATAAATATTGTGAAAATGTGCAGGTGCTGGGAGCTTGTAGATCGGAAAAAAATACATTTTTGCCTCTTATAGATGAATCCACGGTGCTCAGCGCTCTGTGCAATCATTCCTGCGGTGTCAATCAGGCCTGTGTTCCGCTAGCAAATATAGAATAGATTAAGCTTTTATTGTCATTGTACATCTTGCAAATATAAGACTTCCGGTGGACTGTCTCTTTCACCTCTATAGACGTCTATCTGAAGAGGTACTCACTGTTGGGAAAGTTCACTTTCTACGTGAACTAGTTCAAAGTACAGTTCACAAATTTTAAAATGAACTAGTTCAGTTAAACGTTCATAATTCAAAATTTTGAACTAAGTTCACAGTTCCAAAAAATGAAGTAGTTCATAGTTCTTTTTTTCAATATGTTGCTGTGAGCTGTACATTTTTTCCGGTATTTTGAACATTGAGCCCCCTTTGTGGTTTGTCTAGGATGAAATAGAGTGGTTGAATCAAGTATCATAGCGAAATACAGTTTCTATCGTGTTTTATTGCACATTTTAGCATTTTGTAAATCCCATTGATTTCTGTTGGAAGACTCATTGCTCGTTGGCCGGAAACGGAAAGGAGGGGTGTTAACGTTTGGTTGTAGTCTTTTCGCTCGGTTCTAGCCCTACTTTTGAGACAGAGAAACGAGCGAAAAGACTACAACCAAACGTAAACAGCCCCCCTTTCCGTTTCCGGCCAACAAGCAATGATTCTAGGAGGTATTCTAGTCCGCTGAGCTATGAGCCAGAGAACTAACGCTATGGATTGTACATATTTATAATTAGAAATTCGTCCCAGCCTTTATACGACAGATACTATAGGGTCTATAGCATGTAACCGCGTTTTCTGATTACAGTTTAATGTAACAGTAAACTGACAACAACGCAACTGCAAATTAACCACACAGAGATAACCTGTCAAACAAAACGGCGTTCTGTGCGCTCATCCGCCGTGTTGATAAACAAATAACCCCCCTATTGAACGAAGTTAAACCGAGTGAGCGTGCCGTTCACAGACACCAGAATAAATGAGTTCACAGTAACGTTCATCAGGCATTAATACAGTACGTTCAGTTCACGTTCGCCCAAAATATGAACGAGTTCATGAACTATCCTTCAATGAACGCATTCAGGCACAACACTGGAGGTACTCTTCCGAGGAGATTGTACGCCAGAAATCTATTTGCTAGTGGAACATAGGCCTGATTGACACCACAGGAATTGATGATTGTTTTCAGTGAATTTGTCTATATATGACAGTTTGGCCAATGTTTGACCAAGTTCTATAGTATAATTTGATTACTTTTGCTGCATTAATGGTATTATTTATTATTTATTTATTTATTTCTGAGGCATTAAAAATGTAATTGTCACTTCCCTGTCATCTGGGGACAGCCCCCAGATTCATGTGGGGGTCCCGACCCACAGGTTGAGAACCACTGCTCTAATGCTCACAATAGGATGGCACCACTTCTGCCTACTCGCTCTGCATCTCAGAGGGGGTCTGTACCTGTGGACAGTTCTGAAAGCGGCCTACCAGTGACATCATTTCAAGCTGATGGACATTGAAAATGACCAGTGCCCGTCCTCCGAGACATGGCGTAGACATAAACTGTGCCATTGTTTTACTATATGAAGATTTTCTTTTTCATTTTGTTACAGCGGCTGCTCGTCGATTTGACCACAAGTTGACTGAATTGCAGTACAGGGGTGCACTGCAGAAGTGACTGCGTAACGCAGCCGAGAGGAGTGGCGGTGTACCAAGAAAAGGCAAAGAGTTATAAGGACAAATGTTATTGTAATGTTCTTAATTATAGGGTTAATTAGGGTTAATGTTCATAAATCCTTAAGATGTTTGTTTATAATTGCTTCTGAATATTCATGAAATAACTTTTTGAATAATGGTCTGTTTTTTTTTTTTTTTTTTTTCATAGAGTATTCAGTAAAGCAGCTGTTCTCAACCTTGGTTTCTTAAAAATATTGGAAATAGCCAATCTAATGTGGTTTTAATGACGCATATTAAAAACACACAAAGCAAGGTTGAAAAGTGTTGAAATGGCCCTTTAATAATAACCTTGTTTCAATGTATGATGCAATGCATATATATAGTTGAATCAATGTTGATTCAGTTCTACATTCTTTCAATATTGATCATATCATAATTGAATCAAGGTTGATTCATTGTCAGAATTGATTGGAAATTCAACGTTGTTTCAATGTTGATCATAGCGAGCACTTTTAATGTTTGTATATATATATATATATATATATATATATATATATATATATATAAATAAAATGTCTGACATCAATGTTGATCACAATCTTCAGCCTGACAATATCTCAATGTTGATTCAATCTAGTTTGCTATCTGGGTTGCCAGATTGACAGTTATTTCCTGCTCTATTGGGCTATTTTTAATCACGCACCGGCTCGCTATTCTGTTAAAGACACACACACACACGCGCGCACACACACGCACGCACGCACGCACGCACGCGCGCACACACACACACACCAGCAGTGCATGGCTATACATTTCACCTTTCAGATTCTTCAGTTCAATTAATTTTACATTTCTGCATTTTTAGCAATGCCTCATTTTTTCATTCAGCTGTCACTTTATTTGTTTCCAACCATTTACATTTTCTTAAATGGTGTGCACTGTGCATGTTTACATTGTTTACACCGTTTAGACTTTTGAACTTTTGTTCAAATCCCTTCTCTTGATTTAAGCCATTTAACGTTTCTTTATGTCTTAATCTACGTAAAATATTTTCAACTTCACTTTGCACTACAGCACTAACCTAATTTTCTAGTTTGTATTTGAAATGCAAAGGTCTTTTCGTGGAGACTACGCTCAGAGCAGCTGGAACTAAACAACAGCAAGAGGAAGGAGGAAAGCGGGCTATGAAACAAAATTTGTTATTTTTATCTTGCTATCGGCCATTTTTGATTGTGTTATTTAACTGTTACCCCGAGAACTTGGGTTATGTTTATCAGCGTTACTATAGAGATTATGACGATAGCTGATGTAACGGGAGTCCGGGCGTGTGCAGGACTGAACCGCGCTGTATTGTTACACTAAGACAGCAAAAAGTAGCTGAGACGGTAAAGGGGATAGAAACCAATAAATGAAAATAGGCTATTTATTTGTGGTAGACTATTTTTTTCAACGAAAAAATAGGAAACCATGAAAAAGAAAAAAACACGATCCCAGCGCCACCCTAGGTTGTGCGAAATCCCCCGAAACCATAGTACATAGCCTATTATACAACGGGGGACCTAAATCCAGCGATCTGATTGGTTCCCAACTGTTGTATAATGAGCGTATACATAACTGCTATGACGCCCGATCATTTTTTGAAAGTTTGCATCACTCCGCGCCTGGAAGTAGAAACAGTTACAAAGTAAAACATATGTTGGATGATGGAGAGCGTGTAAATGTTGTTACTCCGGGAGTGAGCAAGGCGATGGAGAGGCTAACGAAAGCTTAGGCACACGGCGAGTGAACTGCTCCATAGGATAAATTGCCGGCGAAACCGCTCTATCGGAGCCTTCTCTCGGAGGGACGCTAAAGTGTGTTGCATAGCGACCGTCGATGCATAGCGGCAGCCAGGAGGGACTACTTTTTTGTATTCTTTAATTAAACGGCTATTTTGACTTTCTTGGTTTCTTTTTAAATGTAGTGTGTCTATGACTTTCGTTTCGCCATAATAGTAACCGTTGTATAAAAGCAATAGATCACTTCAGTCAGTGGCATGTAGGGTTGGGCAATCGTCTACAAGCTTCCATCGTCCGATAGCGCCCCCTAGCGATCGCCGATAGTCGACACTAACGGGGGGGTCATCTTTATAATAATTTTATAATATTAATTATTTATAATAATTTATCGCTTTGAAAAAAATCACGTATTTATTTTTAGATTTTTTTCTTAAAAACAAATACGATGGTCTTCCCCTTGGACCAGCGTGAGCCGCGAGCCTCCGCTGATTTAAGTTTCGATGCGTCGGCGCCGGCGGCGCTGTCATGATGACACACGCTGATGACACACAGCTCGTATCTGTGTTCGAAATCGTTCCCTATCACGGATATAGTGCACTATATAGGGTGCTCGCTATTTTGTAGTGTTGTTCGAATTCTCACTGGTTAATTTCATGCCCTATATGCACTTAAAATACCCAAATGTGAGTGTACATATGATGTTCCCTACGTGTTACTCCCATATACCACAATGCAATGCAGTCGTGTTTTTCCGGAGGAGAAGACGAAGCTCAATAACCGCAAGCAGCGAAAACGACTACATTTAATGATGGAGTCTCCGGCTTTCGTTTAGAAATATCAACAATTTATTTGGGTGGTGCCACACATGAGCATATTCAAACATGTTTAATGGTAGTAATTAGCTGTCGAAATTGGAGGCCTTAATCAATAATGAGCAGCTATTGATTTGCTTCCTGATAGAAATTTGTGACAAATGACCAACCTGGTCTCACAGGAATCCGTGAAATGACTACGGACGAATAACTCGAAATCCGTGGACACATCACGGAAACACACAGATTTCGGTGATGTGGCCACGGAATTCGCTCCAATGCAAGTGTTAATGACGCTGATGTTCCGTGGCTCACACACGGATCCCCGTTTCAACGAGCGAGTGGACCACGGGGGCTTAACTCAAAACCCGGGGTGGTCTCACTGAAACACTTAAATTGTCCTTGTTCTGCATATACCACAATGCAATGCAGTCGTGTTTTTCCGGAGGAGAAGACGAAGCTCAATAACCGCAAGCGGCGAAAACGACTACATTTAATGATGGAGTCTCCGGCTTTCGTTTAGAAATATCAACAATTTATTTGGGATTTAACAAGAAAATGAAACATTCAAAATTAATCAGAAAAACCTTGTTCAAGGAAATGTAACATTCAACATCAAAACAACCTCCAGCTTTCCTCTAGAGTGCCCGGTTAGTTTACACAATCTGGGCGCATCTGTCTGCGTCACACAAATACCCGGCGCATTTACTGACGCAAATTACGTTTAGAAATGTTCAGCGTAGTGTCCGAATTCTCGTTTGTACGTTCCCTATGTAGTGCACTATATCATGAACACTATAGGGAATAGTGAGTGAGTGAATAGGGAACGATTTCGAAGTCGAACACAGCTCATGTACCACAGCTGTAACCCGGAAATGGTGCAGCGGGGTGTGATGTCATTTCGCCGTGCGAGCAGACCGGTAGGTTTCGAGCCCCTCCCCTCTCCTCTTGCAGTAGTGAGTGAATACGGCAGGTCAGCGCTACATAGTATGTTTTCCACCGGTGCCAGTTAATTTCAATTACAATTTGCGGGGCTTTTTAAGTTGAAAAAATAGCTACCACAGCGCTTTTAAAAAAATAATAATAAAAAAAAAAAAAATTATTAAAATATCGCCTTTTTATCGGCTACTTGACACGATCGACGATGGATTCCATCTATCGTCGATAGTCGATAGAATCGACTATCGGCCCATCCCTAGTAACTACGGAGCAAAAGGAGGTGGAAGCGTGTTGAGCACGTGCTGAGCGTCTCCCAGCTGATCAAAAACATTAACCCTATATCTACTTGCAGCGAGAAGATTCTGACGAGCTTTAGCTCGATGTTTACTATTATGGTACGATCCACATGGCCTGTGTGAAGTGGGCGGAGCCGGTGTGACATTTTACCCTCGGCTCCTCACTTGTCTGTGGTGCTGCCTTCTATGGATGGAGCAGCTATTGCAGCCTTCAGTAAGGTCCTGCTCCCCTTGTGGCTATGTATAGTATTTACGGCTTATAGTAGCCATCCAACCTGCATATCTGAGAATCAGGCCTCTCTTTAATAATGACAAAAAGCTATGAGAGAAACACACATTAACTTTTGTTGTCTCATAAGCGGCGTGGTGCCGGCTCCTTTTGACCTTTTGACCCCAGACTTCTGGGGGAATAGCTGAATCAATTCATTAGTCAATCAGAAGTATGTAAATATCTTCCCGGTGGTGTAAGAGGGCGAACAAGGTGTCCTTCAACGTCTACGCTTCCGGGCGATTGCAACGGTGCCACACATGAGCATATTCGAACATGTTTAATGGTAGTAATTAGCTGTCGAAATTGGAGGCCTTAATCAATAATGAGCAGCTATTGATTTGCTTCCTGATAGAAATTTGTGACAAATGACCAACCTGGTCTCACAGGAATCCGTGAAATGACTACGGACGAATAACTCGAAATCCGTGGACACATCACGGAAACACACAGATTTCGGTGATGTGGCCACGGAATTCGCTCCAATGCAACTGTTAATGACGCTGATGTTCCGTGGCTCACACACGGATCCCCGTTTCAACGAGCGAGTGGACCACGGGGGCTTAACTCAAAACCCGGGGTGGTCTCACTGAAACACTTAAATTGTCCTTGTTGTGTCCACGGAAGTTGCTCCAATGCAAGTAAATGTCAATGATATTCCGTGGCACACACACAGATTCCCGTTTCAATCTGTGTGTGTGCTCCCCTTTCAATCTGTGTGTGTGCCACATTTGACCACAGCGGGGGCTTAACTCAAAATCCGTGGTGGTCTGAAGGAATCAGTTCATTTGTCCGTGATGTGGCCACGGAATTTGCTCCAATGCAAGTAAATGACACTGTTATTCCTTGCCTCACACATGGATATCGGCGTGTTTCCGTGATGTGGCCACGGATTTCGAGTTAAGCGTCCGACCGTAGTCATTTCACGGATTCCTGTGAGACCATGTTGCAACCAACATGTTATTTAGCATCTACACGTTGAGCTGAGTCCAATGACACCAAGCATGACACTCTAGCAAATGGTAACATGTATTTTAATTATTTTCGATTTTTTTTATTATTATTATTATTTTTTTATTATTATTATATATTTATATATATTTTTTGTTGTAAAAGATGTAAAAAAAAAAGAAAAAGTTAAGTAAGCCATGATTTGGGTTGGCCTGCTCCCGGATATTTGCTTACAGCGCGAAACGGAGCTCTTGCCTGAACTTGAAACGGGGCATATGTATTACTGTCAATTAAGAGGGGGGAGCACCCCCACAGTGTATGGGGGCAAAGCGAGCGGCCAAAGCGAGCGGCCGAACAGCCCCTCCCAACTTGGACTGCTCCGCGGTCTGTCATTTCTGATTGGCTCAGCCTGATACACGGCCGGGTCACTTACTTCTCGTTGATCTCACTGAAGTTACACAGAAATACGAAAATGTCAAAAAGGAAAAAAGGTGGTGGAGAGGAAAAATAATTGGGTGGCGCTCAGAAGTTGAGGTTGAAAAGGAAAAAAATGTTAGAGCAAGACGCAGCCAAATGTGCTAAATTAACCGACCTTTTCCGTGGAAAAGCCAAGGTTGACGGCGACGCCCCTGTCAGCGAGACCAATGGTGAGGCGGGAACAGGACACAGCATGCTTGCAGCAGCAAGCATGTTTGGCAATATAATAATGTCTTAAACTAATTATGGAAGTACCAGAGACGTCAGAGAACTATTCATAATATTGTAATGACCACGGCAGTGAATGAAGTATTGATTAGAGAGTGATTCTTTGCTATTGTTTTCTCTAACTATTTAAATCCAACTATATCAATTAAGGAAAGTCTGTCTGTCTGTGTGTGTGTCCTAATTTTTCTCCTAAACGGCTTGACCCATCACTCTGAAATGTTGCATAGCCCCTCAATATATACCTGGCCAGAGAATGACAGAGCCATTTTTCAAATTTGTCAATGCAAACGTTGGTTAAAAAAAAGCTTGATTAGTGATTTATGTGAAGCAGTAACCAGCAGACAATTTTATTCCACTAATATAATTCTATCTTGCACTATTTAGATCATTTTCAGCCTTGATTTACCTTTCTAGCCACTTGCAATTTCTAATATTTTGTACATGGACAAGATTGCTTATAAAATATTTCCCAGTGATCTTCACAATATTCTAAACACATGCAAATTCCAACATTGACACGCAGTTGCAATGCACGTATCCACAGATAATGACTAGTTTTTATTATTTTACACCATGGCAAAATTCTACGCAGTCTATTCCCGCGGTCTCATAAAAGGCCTCTCCATCCCAAAGTCCCGGGCCAAATTTTTGTCCCAGTCCATCCCTGGGTCTAGGACATGATCTCGGTGTGACAAGAGGGCGAGCTTGGTCTCATGGGACTCAGCTTAACGTGTACATGCTAAATAACATGTCATTTGTCAAAAATCTCCATCGGGAAGCAAATCTATAGCTGGTCATTATTGATAAAGGCCTCCAAAATTGACAGCTAATTACTACCCCGAAACATATTCAAATATGATCATGTGTGGCACTGTTGCAATCGCCTCGAAACGAGATGTCAAAGGACACCTTGTTTGCCCCGTTACGCCACCGGGAAGATATTTTCATACTTCTAATGGATTGATTCATATTTTAAGGTTCTCGGAGTGAGACTTTAAGCGGCTGCAGCAGAAGTGTTGAGACAAAAGATGATATGAAGACATTTATAGAATATTCCCATTCACATTATGATTCTTCGTCATAACTACCCGACCAAACATCCTTCACATTCACCGAGCGAAGATTACGAAAGTCCAGGCCCCCCCTTCCTGCACGGGGTCCGACTGGGCCAAGTTTCGGGCAGGAAGGGCCCTCCCTTCCTGCCCTCGGGGTCCGACCGGGCAAAGTTTCGGTGCGGGGGTCCCAGTTAGGCCCTAGAATAAGGTATTCAAATTTCAGGGCGGTAGAAAAGATAGTTTTTTCTATCTCAAAAACTGTTTTTCCACCACATTCTGAACCATTAGGTCGTGCAGGCAACACTTCTGAGGGGCTTTGTCCAAATGACAGTCCATTTGGGAAAAGTTTTTTTCTCTAAGGGCTAGAACTCCAAATCTCGGATATGTCGTTCTTGGGGCCCCGGGAAATGTGTGTAAACATTTTAGTATCCCTAACTATCTGGAAAAGGCCGAAAAAGGGGCGTGACCTCCAAAAGTACAGAAAATGTACATAAGACAGGTTAGTTTCTATTCCCCATTTTTTGTGGGACATTTGTGGCCTATGGTGTGTAGACACAGCTGGCCTGTGGCCACGTTTTTGAAGTCTGGGGTCAAAAGGTCAAAAGGAGCCGGCACCACGCCGCTTATGAGATAACAAAAAGTGAATGTGTATTTCTCTCATAACTTTTTGTCACTATTAAAGAGGGGCCTGATTCTCAGATATGCATGTTGGATGGCTAGGGTGTAGGTCTGGGGAGAACTTCAGGCCAAAATCATGCAAGCGAGCCGCTGGGTGCAGGTGCAACGAGATGGAGCACTTGCTGAGTCATGTCCTGTAGGGCTGGAGCCACAGGTTGAAGCGTATGCGTCCTTTGAGACCCCCTATGTTATATAAGCGAAGGGGCGTTGTCCGGCCCCGACGCGTAGTGGAGGGCCGGCGACCCCCTTCACAGTGGTATAATGAGCACATGCCACTGACTGAAGTGATCTATTGCTTTTATACAACGGTTACTGTTATGGCGAAACGAAAGTCGTCGACACACTACATTTAAAAAGAAACCAAGAAAGTCAAAATAGCCGTTTTATCAAAGAATACAAAAAAGTAGTCCCTCCTGGCTGCCGCTATGCATCGACGGTCGCTATGCAACACACTTCAGCGTCCCTCCGAGAGAAGGCTCGGCTAGAGCGGTTCGCCGGCAATTTATCCTATGGAGCAGTTCACTCGCCGTGTGCCTAAGCTTTCGTTAGTCTCTCCATCGCCTTGCTCACTCCCGGAGTAACAACATTTGCACCCTCTCCATCATCCAACATATGTTTTACTTTGTAACTGTTTCTACTTCCAGGCGCGGAGTGATATGCAAACTTTCACAAAATGATCGGGCGTCATAGCAGTTATGTATACGCTCATTATACAACAGTTGGGAACCAATCAGATCGCTGGATTTAGGTCCCCCGTTGTATAATTACTGTTATACAACTGTTACTGTTTCAATGTGACCCAGACCATATTTCTCATTTAACAATCAACTTTCGCAACTTTCCCTACCAGGTGCAGCCTCAGGTAGCCTAGGACCATTCATACAGGAGCAAGCAAGAACGTTACCCTTTTCTGTCCTTGGGAAACGAAAAGACGGACAATCCGTTTCCACTGTTAGAGCAGTTTATCATTGCACATTTACGAGGCATTTCTTTCTTAAACTATCTTTATTTTCGAAAAATAGACAATGACATGAAATGATATTGAGCGGGACATTGACTTTAAGGTGGTCATACCGTACCTACCATAACACATTGAACAACAGAAATGGAAGAAATTCCATTATGCCCATGTACTTTCACCATACATAACTATATAAAAAATAAAAGGGCCTGCAGGAATATATAAATACAGTACGCAAAAAATTAACTTTGACGGAATGTTTCTGATCGTGCTTCAGCTTCAGATGCCGTCAAGAGGGGTCTCTGGTCGTAATCAGTCGCAAGTCCGTCCCTGACCAACCGCATTCATTAGCAGAATGCTAGCGTGTACGGCCAACAACGGCCCAAACTGTAAGAAATCGAAAGGACATAAGTACTCACTATAATCTATATTGAACTTGCGGAATCTACAATAAAATTTGCGATATTTCAGCGACAAGCAGGTGAAAGAGACATATTTAGCCGTCTAGCCCCATAGACTCCCATTCATTCTGGACTCGCCCGCGATCACCCCCAGTGGATGTCTAATGGAACTACAACCAAGATCGGTACAATGGGGCGTATAGGAAGTGCCCAGGCTCTTCGGCCCCGTTTACACAAAGGGAAAACGCAGATATTTCCACGCGGTTTGGCCTCTCATTTACATGAAAACGCTGTTTTTGTCACAGAAAACTATCATTTCTAAAAACTCCGGCCAAGTGGAGATTTCTGAAAACGCCGGTTATGTGTTGTCGTGTCAACGGGGAGAAACAGGGTTTTAGGTTCTGAAGCGTCACATTATGCGCCAGGAAATGCTTAACGTCATATGAGCGCCCGAATTTTGTCTTTGCAGACAAATTATTTCTCTGCTGATCAACACTAAGAATGCTGGTAACGAATAAATTGTAAAAAGACACACCATGTGAAGTTATTTTTTCGTTTTGGCAAGTAGCCGTGTAAGCGGGATAATGTATAGAACGTCGCCAGTCATTGTCGAAAATAAGCCCCTTCAGGGCGAAACAAGACACCTTCGCTGCGCGTCGGTCGGTGTACTGTTCGCCCTGTCGGGGCTTATTTTCCCGATAATGACCGGCGTTCTATACATTATCCCTTACATATATATTTAGCAGAGTAGGCCTAGTAACAAATGTGTACAAAGTTACATATGTATTAAAAAAAGAAAGTCGGGTTGAAATCGGGCTGGGGCTCATAATTACGGTTAATGTGTCGGGCCGGGCTCGGACAGAACGTGCACGGGCTCGGGCCGGGTCGGGCTTGATTTTCTGGGCCGGATCTAAGCTCTACTACACTGCCGCCCATACGTTTGGCATAGTTATAATGGCGCTCAACGGCGTATTTATGCGTTTTGATGTAAACGACAACTCTTTTGAAAACGATGCTGTGTGCACAATGTTATTTTTGAAAACGGGGGGGGGGGGAATATTCGTTTCTATAAATACCCTGCTACGTATAAACGTGGCCTTCGTAGACGGGCTCTGGTCACAATACATGTCAAGTGTAGTACGGTCAAGTAGTAGACACTGAACAGAAATAGTATGTACTAGGTATTCGGATTCATCCCAGGTCTTACTGAAGGCATTAAATGGTCCAAATATTATTAATAAATATTCAAATATATTTGAATATTAATATTAATAAAAAAACGGACTTCGAATATGGTTTTTGGGCAAAAGTCAGAGCCCTAGTTCGTAACGAACGTCTTGAAAACGTTCGTAGCTAACGAGTGCTCCAGGGTACTCGTAGGACGCTAAGAGCATCGTTAGCCTACTATAGAGTGAACTCATTATTGCATTCGGGTGTCTTCATTCATAAAAAAATTAAAACATTCGGGAGTATGCAATAATACAAATTATTCTAAAGAGGTCATAGACTCCGTGCACAGCCCCACCTTCCCCAGTGAACCAAGAAACCCCGCGCCGTGACGAACGGGGGATTTGACCCCCTCGGTTTTACACAGGAAACTTGAGATAAGAAGGTGAAATCGCCGGGCATGCCAATAAGCTGCGACAGAACCGGCTCGGCAGTGTAGAAAGACCTATAGCCAGGGTTCGAATTAGGTGGGAGGCAGTGGGAGCTGAGCTCCCATGAAAGCAGTAAACTCAAATATCTTTGGGGGTCTCGGAAAATACAGCCGCATAATTTTGTAATTACAAATAAAGCTATTTTCCCTTCCACATGCAGAGTAATATTGACATTAAGTGGGATAATAGGACGCCGGTCATTATCGGGAAAATAAGCCCGGACAGGGCGAACCGGACACCGACGCGAAACGGAGGTGCTTCGACCTGAAGGGGCTTATTTTCGATAATGAGCGGCTACTTGCCAAACGAAAAAATAGCCTAACTTCACAAGGTGTCTTTTTACAATTTATTTGTTACCATACGTAGTGTTGATTAGCAGAGAAATAGTTAGCCAAAGACGTTTACGTCGCTTAGCAACCGAAGAAGCTGGCGTTGTTGTGAAGGGCCCATGCCAAGTGAACGGAGCGTTCCACCACGGCATTGAGAAGAGCCGGGTCATAATAGCCCATACCTCCTATATCCCCCCCCCCCCCTCCCCCGTCAAAATTCAGCGCAATGGAATCATAACTCGAACCCTGCCTATAGCCTACTTCATCATGCCCAACAATATGGGCAGGATCTAGACCAAGCTCTCCTAATCGGGTCAGCAATAGCCGTGTTTGAATGATAATGAATGAATGGAACGTTGCATTTAAATATTCTATACTAGAGAGCCAATCAATGAAACCTTAAGTCGGCTCTCTTGCTGCGCAAAGTATGTTTCAGAAATCGGCACAGATAAATGTGTGACAACTACATTTAAGATAAATGTAGTTGTCACACAAGCTAGTTTGGATTTTTGTAATATGGAATTATTTCAGGGGGGGAAATGCCGTGAATATATATGCAAAGTGCGTTGAGGATTAGGACTGATATATGTGTCGGCCTAGGCCTAATGAATTGTGTTTTAATATCTTTAGCATTCATATTATTGCAGTCTAGTTTCGGGAAACGCTCCAAAGAAATCATCGATGGTTCGAAAGATCCATTGGGAGAATGATCTTACGAGCGAAGATCCATCGTTATCGGGAAACGGGGCCCTGGACTAGGTGTGTGTGTGTGTGTGTGTGTGTGTGTGTGTGTGTGTGTGTGTGTGTGTGTGTGTGTGTGTGTGTGTGTGTGTGTGTGTGTGTGTGTGTGTGTGTGTGTGTGTGTGTTTGTGTCCAGTCATGCTCATACAAGCAACCACACACTACATGCACTAGTGCAGTTAAATCTCAAAATTATGCATTTTGTTGCGGACACACAGGGCAACTAGCCTAATAATAACTGTATTCTGTCATTGGACAGATAGGACCGCATTACCACATGAGGGAATGAGGTCAACCTTCTCAACGAAGGCCCTCTATCATGCAGTGAGGATATGCAGCGCATTTTATTGCATACTAATATATAAATTCATACATTCATCCTGTTTGCAGGGAAAATCTAATGAAGAGCTTGGGAGCTGTCACTAATGAACTGTCACACATGCGATGGTCCAGTTCATCCTCGCCTCCCAGTTTCCAGGCCCTAATCCCTGGCTATGATCAGTATGATTTGTTAGCTCAATCCAACCTGAAGTTTTCGATATTATGGTTCAACACAAATGTATGCAAAGTTGTATGGCTAGATTTTGACACCTGCTTCCATGCCCCCCTTTCTCTTCATTAGACTTGGCTCCAGGGGACTTCTGTTTTATGTAATCTTCGTTCAGTCTGAACATTCACCTCGTTAAAGTGTTCTCGTTGGATTAGGCTACATATCTTTTTGAAAGTTTTAAATGGTACTGTATGTCATTTGGCCCCACTTACACCTGAGTGAATTTGCAATAGTGGTGGGGATTTAAATGTGTTAAAAACAAAAAGCCACGAAAAAGAGTATTCGGAATACGGTGCAAAAGCCAAAAACAAAAAAACAAGCTGATGGAAGTCAAATAACATCCGGACCAGAGAGGCCTCCTGCCCTCCAGGTCTCTGTGTCCCTGGTTGTATGGTGTGTTTAAAGCTCAATGATTAACATGGGGGGAGCAGACTGACAGCAGCTCATATGGCTCAGCGACGGCCGGGACGGAGGAGTTTGAACTCTGCCCTGGTGGACATGAAAGATGTCAGGAGAGCATTCCTCAGCAAAAGATACAAGAGAAAGATTTCAAGAGGTCCGCTGGCATGTGAGGATCAGTGCCGAGTGAAGTTGAGCGAAAAGTCATTGACGTTGAATGTTCTGCTTGTGCGTGTTTTTTCTTCGCCTCTCAACAGAAGCCCCATTTCATTATTACTTTTCTTTTTTGTTATGCTTATTCTTGTTCACACAAAATCCCATCGTAGCTCTCCCTCCTGAATAACCGACAGTACTGCAGAACATCTGGCCAGGTTGTTTTGTTTGTCACACTTACATTACCCTACCTGTTTAATGAGGCAATGCATTTTGATATGGAAGTTATGGAACCAACAGTCTCTGAATGGCATTTACTTTTGTCCAGTGGATAGAAAATAATTGCTACCCTTCTGCGATTAAGTCTTTGATTGGTGAACAAAATGTGTGGTTTTCTTGGATTTCCACCCTTATTAATGAAGCTCCGTCCAAAGCTATAACTGTTGAATGTGGACTTGGCGAGACTTGGAAATCACTAAGCTTTATTGTTCTATCAGAAGAGATACAAAATCTATCTCTCTTCCACCGGCCAATACTTCTGGCTGGGTCTGTTGTGATCGAATTATGGTTTTGAATTTAGTGCACACTGCAGACTACATCACAGAACAAACAACTTCACAAATGATGTGTTTATAACACAGAGAACTAATATAAGTATTGATTAATCAGCACTCATTTTCAGTGCCTTTAGGAACGCAATAACATTTAATAATGACAGGATTATTTTTGAGATGAATGTTGCCCATGTTGCTCATGAGATCACAGTGATAGAGCGGTTTTCAAACCCAGATCTAGGATCACACGTGTGAAAGTATCTGCATCCGAAGCATTGGCAAGCATTCAGTTTCCATGTATGGTTAAAGGGTTCATAGAAAATGCTGTTCACGCAAATTTCTTCATGAATCACAACCAATGTGGAATTAGCTGCAAGTAATCCTAATCAGCAAGTAGGCCAAATGTACCCCTGTTTACAACCTTAATAGTCCATAAGTACTAGCGGGTAAACCCCCCTTGAAATAATTAAAGCTTTTGCATTAGTAAGAAGCCTATGTACATATTCAGTCTATGCTACCTTTGTTGAAGAAGACCGATGGGCAAACTAAAAGGGATTTCAGACAACTTTAAAGCATTTACAACCAAATGAGGAAAACAGAAATAGCTCCTGCTTCTATACGCATCAATTTCCCTACGGTTCGTAGTCATGTTTTATACAAAACCGTGTTCCTTTCCAGGAAACAGGTTTGCATGGGGAGGAAACAGCTCTAGCACATACCCGAGTAAAACTAATTTGATTCTGTGAAGCCATCTGAACGACACAAGAGCTAGATATATGTGTGATGCATTGCTCTCTTGCTGTCTCCGTCTCTCCATCTACGTATCTCTCCTCTCTTTCACCCCTCTCAACGGCACACTAAATGACAGAAACCCTCTGGCATCCATTCGCATAAAAAAAAAAGGCTGTACACACATCCATTCAAAATCCGAAGCGTTGAGGGTGTTATGTTAGCCGATGAGAGGTCAACACAACAATGTATATACCTGCTGTATTTTGCTGCGTGGTTGAACAACAACAACAAACAATTACAGTGTTTCCGCATGCTCTCTCTCTGCACCTATTCACTGCTAATGAAGAGAAGGGGGAGACTAGTGTACACCACATCCCATCCATAAGCCTCTGTGGACAACAGCATCCTTTCACTAAATAGCCAGTGCTGCGATAAAACTTGAATTGCCCCCATATTAGCGTGCCATTGTTTTCATATGTGCGTAAATATGGTGCACTGCTTAACTATAGGCCTATATCACATTCACATCATAAATTGCCAGAATGCTTTGGGAAGCAGGAAAGAATGCATATGCTCCGAGTCTTTTTAAGGGATGTTCCTAAAAACCTTTTGTTTTCTTTATCCAGAGGTTTTACGAACGACTAGTCGCCCAGTCAAAAAATGGAAAACGCCTAGAAATTGGTAAAAATGTAATATTGTCTAACGTGAGTTAAAGGTATAGTACGTAATTTAACAAAATGTGTTTGACGTAGTCGTGAAGTCATGAAGAAGCGTTGGCATGTGAAAATTGTTGTCTTCACCACCATAGCCGGGAAAAATTTATCTGAAGTGAATCATGTTCAATGGATCAATCAACAATTAATAAATCAACAGTTGTGTCAATTGATTAACGTTTTATTCTGCTACAATGAGTGATGTTTATTCACGCTATCTTGTTTCATTCTAATGAAATAGCCACAAGTAACATAACATTAATTGATTGATTAGTTGACTACCCAAACAGATAACGTTATGCAGTGAATTTGATGGTGGTGTAGTCAGCGCTGATATCTGTGGTCAAAACCACTATGAAAACAAATTACTTCATGAGCATGTTGGACATTGTTATCGGAACACATTACAGTTTTCCCAAAAATTAGATTCAATTTGTGGTGGTACACCGTCATAGCTGAAATTACAAGGTACCTTTACCACTGGATAAAAGTGGATCTCACTAGCTCTACAACTGTTAAGAGAACAGTGTGGACAATGGAGCTCTAATGTGGGTGTAACACACATAGAATGCATTTATAGATTCAACTGACCTCCATGCGAGTACATTGGTGGAAATTAACTTTTTCACACTAAAAAAAGCCTCTACAAAATGAATGCACACTAGCCGCGTTTACATGGACACATCTGTTCCGCATAGAAATCTATGCGGATCAGATGTGCCATGTAAACGCGGCTACTGAGGTTTAGATTGTTCATTCGACTCAAGTTTTTTGGTATTACTGGCGTCCCTGATATTAAATCTTGAACACCGGATTGATTATATTAATGAAGTCGGCCAGCCGTGCTCTCTGCGGGGAAAAGCCAAGAACAATCCTTCCTCCCCTGATGATGTTCATGGGCTATTCACAGACAGTCTGTTGCCAATTTGCTGGTGAGGAAGAGCTAATCAATGTGTTTCTCTCAGCTCTACAATGTAATACAATTTTACCAATTTTAAATAGTAAAAAAAAAGAATCTGGCAATGTACGGGAAGCTATCGATCAAGGATGGTGTCGTTCTCTCCGACTGATATAAATGGGACTATGAAATGACCCGTCAAAGTAAAGTGTATGTGGGAAACACAGCAATAGCTTGGTGGCTGGCATGAGCCACTCGTCAAAAAGGACATCGTAGTAAGCTAGATCGATATTTACCGATCAATAAATAATCTCTCTCCTGGATTGCTGTTTTTCGCTTGTTTCCCAGGAGGTTAGTTGGTAAAGGGCATATGACGCCATTCACAAGCAACCAACTGTAACGGACTGGTACTGTTTCTCAACTGTCAATTTATTGTGTATGTTTGACTTTTAATCCATCACTTGTTATCTTGGCATTGCATTGACATAACATCATACTTATTGTACTTAAAGGGACACTGTGTAATATTTTATGTCATTTATTACCTCAAATCAACGTATTCATTCATAAATAAGTCCTCATTGGTGTAAAATTATCTCTGCCAAAAATCTCACTTATCCTCCTGAGCGAAGAATAATTAATATGTAGTTACATAGGACGGGTAAGCTTCATGGAGGCTTCCATGTTCTTCCGGTCTATGAACTGCCGAGAGGGACAAAAAGCACTAAGTGGTACAGGAAATGCAAACGCGTTTTCACTCTGAGCCAGCGTGAATGATGACTGAAATAATTCACTATCTTACTCAAGGAGTAATTACTCATACATCATTAGCTTACACTAATGATTCAATGCAGTTTTAAATTTGTTTGAAATAACGAACCTCATCATCACTCGAATGACTCGATGAGGTAGTGTTGTATGTCATGACACAGCTTCTTGGCACATACTGCCCACCGTTGTTTTTGAACAAGCGAGCACTATTAGTTTGAATGCAATATAGAATTGTATTTTTACACAGTGTCCCTTTAAGTAAAACTAGAACACCTCTACATGAGGTGTTCTACACCCTTCATGAAGCTGCTTTAAGGTTTTAGCCAAGTCTTCTTTATAGTCCATTTTAAATTGTATGTTGGATCTACACAAGGCTTGATAATATGTAATTATTCTCCTTCGCTCCCTCCATGGTTGGATGGGTGGTGGACCAATAGGAGCGGTGGGGGGGGGGGGGTCAGTGTTCTGGACCCTGCTGTTACACAGAGTCCTCTGGGCCAACCAGCATGCCCTGCGGCAGCTCACTTAATGGGATGGCAGCAGGACTGCTGATCAAGCATACCGAGGCACACACACACACACACACACACACACACACACACACACACACACACACACACACACACACACACACACAGTATTGACATTTTCCAGTATACTTTGCACATGCACATAGTGAGATCACACTGCAGAATATATAGTGGCAAAGAGAGAACCCCAGCATTATTTGAGCAAGACAGACCACTGTGTGGTACATGCATGCCTGCACTCCTTACACACACACACAACCACACACACAAGTAATTGAGTGAAAGGCATCCTCCAGGCTGAGCCTCACTCCCCTGGAGCCCCTGCTGTGTAGTATAGTGGTGTGGTGTCAGAGAGCCGGCGTTGTGCACATGACAGCATTGTCCTTCTAGGGACCATTCCCACGCACCAGGCCAGCGACCCACTGCCCCAATGCCATGTGCATATTTACTTGCACTTTGCCAGAAAAAGGCACCCTATAATCCACAATGAAAGATAACCACATTCACCTTCATGAAGGATTTATAAAAGATGTATTATATACAGTGACACCCACAGAGAGAGTGTAAAACGTTATATTTACCTGGGGAGCAAAAGGGGTCACCTGGATAGGGAGATGCCCCTTAGAAACAACTTCTTTAACAGGGTATCGACCAGTCACTGGCATTATGCCGCCTGCCTTGTTCTCGTCTCTCACACACAAACACCCACACATACACACCCAGACACACACCGGCTTCTTCTCCAGCCCACTTTTACCTGGTTCTTAATCTCTGTCACCGCCCCCACCCCCAACGACAGACTTCAGCCAACACACACAACGTAAGTTGGCGATCAGACCTGAAGACGCCCACGGGAAGAGGAACCTTGTTATCATGCGACGTTAGTATCGTAGCATTCCGGTGTTTACCGAGCAACTGTGAAGATAGAAGAGGGACAGATCGTCACGTGTTGTCCTTTCCAGAGCTGTACCACCCTGCCATGAAGGAGTGGCTTAAGTAAACAACATGACCTTAATAAAGCCAATGCTACAATGACAAGGACAATGCTACAGTAAAAGGGCAATGCCACACTCAACCTAGGGGACTTAACCGTGCTCCTCAAGACATGGACGGTGGGTGGTGGTGATGGAAATCCGGTCTATTGTTTGAAGACAATGGTGCTCCATTTTGTCATGCAGAAGAACTCTCCCTGAGTGTATGTGGTGAAGGCTGGTTCAACCTGTGCAAATTGGTTTCTCAATGCACAACAGATGTGATGCTTCCCAGCTGCAGAGTCCAATCTGGCAGGTGAGGCTGCTTAAACCAGCCATCACACACTCCAACATACCCTCAACACCAAATTGAGGCTTGGGAGAAGACCCAGCCGAGGCCTACTCCCCCCTTCCCTCATCCAAACACACTCTTCAACCAGATGTCACACAAATGGGCAATTAGGTGACCCTACTACATCAGTGCCACAGCAGTCTGTGGTAATCGCTGCAACACCTGATCCAGTATGAAAGAGCCTTAGGATGCTGCCATGACCTGAGGCTAAGAAGTAACAGGCATACCGTCTTTGGGATGAGCCGTTAAGCCGAGGACCTGAATCCCTGTGGTCACTAAATATCCGGTGACACTCAACGCAGATGCTAACTCTGGTGTCCTGGCCAAATTACCAACCCTTCTCTTGTCGCAACATGGCCCCCTAATCATCTCCCGGTTTCTAATTTGATAGTTTCATCACTACGCACCGCACCACTGTGCAGCCAGTGTGTGGTGAGCATTCTGGCACATTCTTGCAGCCGTGCATCACCCGAGTTGGTGCTAGACACTGGTAGTGGCTGAGGTGTACCTCATTGCCTCCCCCCTCCCTCATACACACATGCACACACACATACTCACTTTCTAAAGCGCTTTGGGTACCTAGAAAAGTGCTACATAAATGCAATCAATTATATAAAGAGGTTAAATCCTGGAATAAAAAAATAAAAATAGGAAGAAAACGTATTTTGTGTGGTACTCTTTTTTTTTCTTTCTCTGCTTGAGTGAGTTATTATAAAAGAGCCAATCCTGCCTTATGGTAATGTGGTGCAAGTTATCTTTTAAAGCCTTTTTGAAATGGAAATGTCTATAGGAAGAGAAAGATAACTGGGTTTACAGCTCAAAAAGAAACACAAGGGATCAACAATATTTTGGGGGGTTTTGCATTTCTAGGCCTGTTAAATAGTTGCAAATACGCAAAGCAAGTTTTCTCTAGACAGCAGATTACGCAATGGATTGGGCCTTCCCTTTTTAGCACACTTTTTTTTAAGGTATAACAGTAAATGAGAATTGTTGTATTTATTATTAACTATCTTTATTATTTATTTTTTAACTATCTTTCAGTTCTTTTCTCACAGATATTTCAAAACTTGATAAGGAATTGTATCAGGCAAATGTATAAATGTATGTTGTTAATTAAAATTCATTATATACCCAATTTACAATTAGGGAATTTAACAGATGCTTTTATCATCGGTTACATCAGTTAATACACACATTGACACACCAATGGCAGAGTCAACCATGCAAGGCGACAGCCAGCTTGTCAGAAGCAGTTAGGGTTAAGTGTCTTACTCAGCAAGGAGGAGCTGGAGATTGAACTAGCAACCTGTCAGTTACAAGACAGCTGCTCTACCTCCTGAGCTAAGCCGACCACCAAAATATATACAGTAATATATAATTTTATTTTAATAAAACATTACCAATCACTTGATTTAGTACCTTCGAGTATGTGCAGCCAAGGCGATATTTTGCTGTAGAATAAGTTAATAAAAGGATCAATACATTCAGGATTCACCCTGAGTAGTGCAAAAATGACCATTGTAACCTGTTATTTGAATGCTACATGTACATTTTAAGTCAAATAGAATTAGGTATAATGTGTGGGTTTGTAGTTCATTGTGGAATACATCTGCAGAGGCAATTTCTGGACCTCGAGTGGTGTTCCCTCAGGTAACTACTCTTTTTATTGTCAGGGGAAAATGTCTTACATTTGTTCTAATCGCTGTGATTGTTGCTTCTTATATATTATGTATTGCCTACATGTTGATTTAAGTCACTACTTCTTACAGTACTCAGAGTTCTGGATAGGATTGTGTCGTTACAGCAGAATCAAGGACTTGTGGGAAAAAGTGACCCTGTCATTCTGCTTTAATTGCCTACACTTAAAGCAATATTTTGCCCATTTTGTGTGGATAGAAAAAGTCAATTTCCTGGCCTTCAAATACTTGCAAAAAGGGCATTTCCAAAATGTTATGTCCATTTGCGTAGTTTGACCTCGTTTTGTGTTGTATTAAGCAAAAAAATATTATTTACAGTTATTCTTAAAACGATGGCATGTATCTTGCATAGTTTATATGCATATTCATAAATGGAGGATCAAAACCGACGTGCTACTATGCAAAACTATGCAAGAGGTCATAACATAGTAAAATGTTAATTTTTCATTTTAAGCCCTATGCCTACCATTATGCAACTTTATGTCTGTACCTCTAAATGCCATTATTATTGAGCATGTCTTTCAGGTTACTTTCTAGTTTGTAGATGATCATCCTTCACCCACAGAGCGCCCAAGTCACAATAAGCGATAAGTAGAATATAGTCATGGCCAGACCTAACAGTGCTGGTATATTATCCAATGTTATCATTTAATTTAAAAACAGGTCATAAGGGAATAGACTTGGTACAGGTACAATGACTGCTAGGTTGGTACAGTAGGCACTTATGTGACAAGTTTATAGCTATAAAATCCAAAGGACTTATGGACTCTGGATAATCTGCGACAAACCAAGCAGTAGACCATGCAATATGCCAGTGAGGTGTTTCATGTCCTCAATGTATTTATTGCATAATTTGTTTTGCATCGTGGGATGTCTTCTCTCAATGGTCCATGATTACAGACAGTGACAGATGTGCACACAATTCATGCAATCACTGGCAGAAGCCCAGACTCAAACTCATCAAGGGGACCAATGAGGGGAGCTGTCAAGTACAATTAATGCCTCAAAGTAACTGCATCCAAAGGCTTACATTGTCTGTTGGGCAGAATAAACAACATATGATTAATACAACATGACTAATGCAAATGGTGTTTCACCCACATACCTGCCAACATAATGAAAGAGAGATAAGGAATGAATATATATATATGTGTATAGCCCCTTTTCTTGTGTATCAAAAAGGTGATTCACAGTGCATCATGATAATAAAACAGACAGCAAGGAGATACTAATAGGCTAAATTAAACGTGTCTCTGAAGACCAGTGGATGACTTGAAGCACTTAGGCTCAGTAGGATGTATGTGTCTGGGTATAAGTATCACCTGCGATCGATGCTGCTTGTCATCGGCAAAGGTATTCCTGTTAAAAAGAAGTCCAGACTCCTTATGATGTCTTATAACATCAGAACCTTGCTACCCTGGGATAGCAAATGTGGGGCTTGCCGCTGATGCAAGGCAATGGCACTAAAAGCAACCTGCAGACAAATATTGTCAGAATATTAAAAGAACAAACCTGCCCTCCACTACAAGATGCCTCTGTGACTGTAATCTCTTTACCCTCTCTGGAAATCGTGGGATATTGGCGGTCGGAGGCGGTGGCCTCTTATGTTGATCCTCTGACCTGTCTGGGCCCTTCCTTTTGTATTAAAGTCAATTGCAGAATCTATTCTGTTCGCCTGTTTGACGGAAGAACAATTAGTTGCTCAAAATACTTAAACTAAAAATATAATATAAAAAAAAGTTCTCTTGGAATAATGATCTTGATCATGAATATCAATCCCGACATGTACGCACACACAAACCAACAGTGAGGCCTGCTGAGTCCCCATGGTGGTGCGGCCGGTAAAATCATACATTAAGACTAGCCCATCTGCACCCAGAGCATTAGCGTGTATCCTTCAATCCCACCCGGCTCTGTGGCATTAGCATTAGCATAGTGGATGGGGGCTCTGTTAGAAGGAGCCAACCCTGCACAGAGCAGATAAGGACATTAGAGAGAGAGAGGGTGCAAGGGAAAGGTGTGCCCGCTCGCCCTCACCACACAACGCTCATATTTCTACTGTCTCAACCATCCCACTGCGAACCTTCAGCATATCGCCATGGTGATGACGCTTATTAAAAATATCTCTGCAATTACCAGCAGTATAAATCACCCACTTGGGCATGCTAAGGCATGCATTACCATATTTATTGAAATGTAGACAATGCACGCCTATTATTTTGGAGTGCCGGGAATGAGGCAGCTAAGTGTGTTCAGGGAATCTGTTTCTTGGAACTTGAGGATCAGGAAATACATTGTCGTTACGATTCTGCAATACTAAAAACCTTCATTTGTCGTTTGTATTAAGCCATTGCCTCACATGACCTCTATTATCTTGAATTTTCTTTCTTTGGATGAGTTTCCCTTTAAGCTATTTCATTTGTCTTGTCATTTCCTATTATATTTGAGGTTTAGCAAACTTCCATTGGCTTCTTTGCTCCGACATTACTCGCAAAGGCAATTGGAAGCCAGTTCAGGCTGCTTTGCAGGCCTGAACTTTAGGCCTAACTTTGACTGGATACTTAATACTTCATATTTCTGAATTAAAATCTGATAATGGCACCTGGTAATGCACTGATACACTTTGAGAAGTGGGTAAATAGGGAAGGAATTGAAATGGTTATGATTTGATTCGGTATTGCTTCCTCATTGTGGCGATACAATAATCTGGAAGAGCCATTGCTTCAGGTGTCTCCCCTTCCAGAACGGCCTTGGGGACCTGCAAGGATACTGTCAGACAGCAATCTGGCAGGATTATAGCATCTCTGAGTCAGCCAGACGCAAGGCCCATCGTGACGGCAAGGGAATCGCTAAAATGGTACAGCTCATTAATTTATACATTGATAATTGTTCCACAGCACAGCACCTTTTAATTGTCGTCGGTATGCAGGTGCCAACTTCTCTCACATCCACATTAGGCATATATTGCATATTGTAATGACAAAGTAAACACAGCAAATCCGTAATAAGTACCCAAGCATTCTCAGTGTGATGAATAGATTTACATTTCAGCATAATGGGGAAAGTAGGAATGTTGTGTGTGGGAGTATGTGTGTGATGGCTGGTTGAAGCAGCCTTGCCTGGGCGAGTCTGATTGGACTCTGGGGCTGGGTGAGGCGGCACACCTGTTGCACATTGAGTTAGCATCCTGTAGTGGGGTTCCTAATTAAACACTTATCATGATCCAATGTGTTTACAGAGCAGTGTTATGAGGGTGAGGAAGAAGGGGAGTTAATACTGTAATCAGCGGCCCCCAACCACCGGGCCGTGGACCGGTACCGGGCCGCGGGACATTCCTAACCGGGCCGTAGGTTAAAGGTTTTTTATTCATGCAAAATGCATGCACACTTAATAAACTCAATTTACTTCGCAATACTGTCACTCTTTTACATGCCATAAGTCTATATGCAGTTGTTAGATTGCAGATAACATGTTTGCATTTTTGGCAACCTCTGCGCAACATAATCCCCCCCCCCCCGGAACGTGAAACTTTTTGGAGAATCATACCGGTCCTTGATGCTGAAAAGGTTGGGGACCCCTGCTGTAAATCACACGTTCTCTTGCTGAGAGAGGGGGGGGGGGGGGGGGGGAGGGAGAGGGAGAGAGAGAGAGACTTCTTCTGTTAATGGCAGTTAACAGAATAGACGTGTATAGGCAACTACAGCATTGTAATCACTGTATAAACTGTATTGGAGTATTTTATCTTGTTAAGCCTGAAAAAGTAATGATAAAACTATGCAAAGCAGGATAATAGAATGAAAAACGATTTCCAGAGATGAATGTGTTGGTTTGTCTTTCTTTTGCACATTCATGTAACAACAGTAAAGTTTATTTGCAAATGTTATTCTAATATTACTGACAAAAACATAAACATTTGCATACATGAATGACAGAATGTAGCAAAGCAGCGGGGCAACATGGCAGACGAGGACCCGCCCCCTACATAAAAAGGGTGATTCTAAGGTACCGAAAACCCACTTTTTAAACATTGTTCTTCATATTGTATAAAATATTATATTATTATTATTATTATTATATTATATTTGATTTGAATTATCATCCAAGTGGGTGCTACATATTGGTGGTGGTTAGTGAGGTCCCCCCCTTCACTTTAGTCGTCTTTTGAGTGTTATTAATTCTTCATGTTTAACCTCTGTCTTATAACTTTATGCTCTGTAAGGTGACCTTGAGTGTCTTGAAAGGCGCCCTTTAAATAAAATTATTATTATTATTTATTATTATTATTTAAAATTGACTAATTGACTCTACACTGACTCAATTGCACCCCTTGTGCCCCATGAGGCATATCTTCTCATGTTCTCTGCTTGGACGTAAGTCGATGCACAATATTTATGGCTGCCTCAAGCAACTCGTTGAGGAGGCCATTTTTTCCTCTTCTCCTTACTTCTTACCCAACCAAGTTCGATAGAGCCTCTACCATTGAAGGCATGTTGGATTGTGACCATTTGCTTCTTTTTTTTATCGGCAATGGACATGTTGGCATCATTGTTCGTCCAAACAATGTTGCTGGAGAAGGCACTGTTTCCTAGCAGTTGTGTTTGAGGCATGATTCTAGAAGCGGTAAAGTGCTAGCAAAATTACAGGAAAGGAAATGGCACCGCTGAGATAGCCTCAATTTCCAGGCACTCTTGTGACACTTTCGTTGTACAAGAGAGCCAAGAAGAAGAGACTAACAGTTTTGGCAGGCCAGTCGGGTGCTGCTTGAACTGTGATTGGGCGGATTGGTACAAAAAGCGCTTGGGGAAGCTCGATCGACCAAAGGCTGGTTGCTAACATAAATCTGATGGCAAATAGGGGGGGGAGCTAGACCGGTCAAGGCAGTGCATGGGTCAGGCTACCGGGGAGATACAAATGTAGATGAAAGGTTTGGTTCTAGCCATGATGCCAGCCAATGTAATGTAAATAAAGAACGTATTTATTAATCATCAATTCAAGCTGAGAATGATACTTGATTTGAGGGATCAAAGTACTTTCCTGCAGAAATCTTTTCATTTTGAGATGCTGAGCAGACACCATAGGCATTGCAAAGGGCTCTTTGGAATAAATATTCATAGCCCCCTGCAGGTTGAAATCCCATTTGGTTTTAAACAGAAGGAAATGTTTATCCATTGGATATGAGGCGTGGTGTCTGGCTGTAGATTAACTGAGAGCATATGGCGTGCTTTCAATGCTGGACATTAATGTCTTCTGGTCATAATGGTGTTTTAGTAATGTCGTTTACGAAGACAGAGTACAATTTTTATGATAATAACAATATTGAGTACAATTTTGGTAGCTGTAACGCTATCCTAGGAATATATTTTTTATATAATGAAAAAGGTTTCCCTTTTTCATCAAAGGACAGAGCTCTTTGATGGGCCTTTGTTGAGTTTGGTAGAGTGACACTTGGTCGCCTTATCTGTAGACTATTAAGGGAGCAGACCCATACGCTTTCATTGTCTGGATATTTCATCGCTTGCTGTGTCCAGATTCAATCCACTAAACGTTGACTATATGCTTCAAACAAACCTTTTCCAAAACCGACACCTCAGCCTTGAAGGGCATTTGAGTTTCTGTAAACCTGGAGATGTGCTGAGGAAAGAAACTAAACCACCCCATTTGTTTGGCAGTTGATTTAATGGGAGATTTGATTTTCAAAATAAGATTTCAAATGAGACATCGCTGTGTGGTTTTGTTTCATCAAGGCCGCATGAAATGAAGACTGAAATGAGCGGGACATTCCACTTCTTCCCCTGCCACCGCTTGGATGGCCTGGCAGCTCATCTCCCTTTTGTATTATGTCTCCCACACTGTCTCCGCTCTGACGCAGAGAGGACTTTGATGTGTCAATTATTTTAGAAGTTACAAAGGGCCTTACGGCAATGAAGCCTTCTGTTGAAGTTGGGTGCAGTGAGTAAGAAGTTAGTCACCCTTGAGAATGTTTTTGAAACAAACAACGGGAATTTTCGTAGGCAGGTGTCAAGCAAGAAAAAGCCCCTTTTTTTCCTTTTGTTGTTTAATTGGCTTTCCAAAAGATATGTGTTGTTTTTCATGTACTGTCCACGGTAATATTATATATAATTATAATTTGCCATTATATACTACAGCTTCTGTTAAAGTGTAAGTAAATAGGTTTTGAAGTTATTCAGTTGGTAAAAAAGGCTTCACTTTTATTAAGTCTGAATGAGGTTCTCTATATGTATGCTGTATTTTATATTTCAGTTTATTTTGCTCTTTTTGCTGTTTGCTGTATTTGTGTTTGAGTTTGAGTTTCTGGCGCTGAGCAACTGTGACGAAGAAATTATTCTGGATGTCATCCGAATGTGAAGCTTAGGTTATTGGACGTTTAAGCTCATACCTCTTGCTGTTGCAGAGATTGCTGCTGGATGTGAGAATGAGTCTTTGAGTGTTTGAGTAGGAAACAAGATTAGTTGTTGTTTACATGTTTAGTGTCCACCTTGCCCTGTCTCATTCATAATTCTGTCTGTGTTAGCGTGTTTCGGTGACTATGACTAGATGTCTGGACTCACCGGACATGTAACCAGCTAGTGCCCAATCACCATGGACAGTAGTTATATTTATTTATTTTTAGTAACTAAAGGATTTATTGATATTTATTTATATGGATATTCTCTCATTAATGATTGGGTTTATTATTCTGCTGGTTAAGGTTATGTATGTTGGATAGGAAACTTCATATTGCATTTTGGATGCATTTTATATTGAATCACTATTATAACATGTGCACAAATGAAAAAAATGTGTGGATATGAGTATGTGTCTTAAAATATAAAGGAAAAAAACTGAATTTGTCCAACTAGTCTTTCCCAAATGATTAGTCTTAAACATATCGTTTTGATTAGAAATTAGGAAGTTCAAAATTAGGCTCCGTTTTCCCAACGGATTACTAGAGGGGAAGCAGAGCCAGGACGAGAACTGGGCAGACTCAGCTGTTTCAGACCAAGGAGACCATCACTATTTACCTAAAGATGATGGACACGCAGCACAATACCATGATTGAGAATCATTAACACTAATTTTGACTCATCATCTTGTATAATTCAGCTGCGTTATTTGTCCCAAATAATAATTGCATTCAAAGCAATTTAAAAGAGAAAAGAACTGGTTATGTACGGAAGAATTCCTCTCCCGACTGAGCCTCTGGCAGATGGATGCCAGTGGATGCCACATGGATTCTGTCCGCATCTGGGCGCCATCCAAACACAAACGGGATGTAAACACTGTGTATAGAGACGCGATTGACACCTACTGTGTGTCCCTGTAACAAAGTGAAAGTCATGCCATGTTAATTCTCAATCCATGCAACAAACGGGCCCTTGCCTCCCGGGCACCTGTGTCCTCCGCTGCAATGAAGTCAGGGTGCATGGCTTGTTATCGTAGGGGACAACACACCACTTCAATCTTCAGTGTTGATGATCCATATGATTTTCCGTGATTTCATCCCCTGGATCAAGAGTCCCTAATGTGTCTTCAGATCATGGCTGGATATTGCTGGTCCCTTACAGCTCGTCAGCTGCTGCTGTTTGGCGTGCAGGCATGGCTGTAGCAGCCTTTTCCTCTGCAGCTCTCTGGATGTCTCCAAGTCAATCACATGGCCCTTTGCCATGACCAGCTTTGTGATACTTCCACCTCACAGCATTGAAAGCTCAACAGATGAAAGGTCCTCTCCCTTTTGGGTCGGCTTAGCTCAGGAGGTAGAGCAGTTGTCTTGTAACCGAAAGGTTGCTAGTTCGATCCCCAGCTCCTCCTAGCTGAGTGTTGATGTGTCCCTGAGCAAGACACTTAACCCTAACTGCTCCTGACGAGCTGGCTGTCACCTTGCATGGTTGACTCTGCCGTCGGTGTGTCAATGTGTGTATTGACCGATGTAAGTCGCTTTGGATAAATGCGTCTGCTAAATGCCCTAATTGTAGTTGTCATTTTGGGTTTTGCATTCATAATTGATGACTGCAAACAATGTTTGGATCCTTGCATAGTTAACCTTTAGGAACGCCGGGATTGGTTCCAGATGAGTCGATCACTATACCGAACCATTTCAGTAGTGGCAAAAAAATACAAATCTAATCTGCACATTGACAGCAAACAGTTTAAGACATTTGTGCACTCAACGTTGGATATATATCATAGGTTATTATAGAAATTATGTGTTTTATAGTGACTTTTTTGAGACATTGGATCAAAATGTAGTAACCTTTACGGAGTGAATGCATCACTTTGTCAAAAAGGGCTAGGGCTGATGACAAAATTGGGCTCATTGTATTAATAGACTGTTCGTGTTTCAGTTGTGGGACAGCATTTCTGTTTAATATCATTAGATATCATTACTATCATTCTGCTTCCCTTCAAAATAATTCAAATCAAGACTTAGGTTTTTAAGACAAGGTTATTTTGATAAATTGTGGGGTAGGGACGGCAAGCTCTCAATATAATGCATTTTTATAACCGACTAACTCATTTTAGTGGAATCATCATTTTAAATGGCACACATTTACAGTCGCCAGTCGTCCAAGCTACCGTAGGTGGCCAGCGGGTTTTATACAACCTCTAAAATACTGATTGTGAATTTAACCTTAGAAGTATTTTGCAATCACGGTCCACTTATTTGACAGATGAGAAACAAAACCAGTGAAGGGAGATTTCTCAGTCCCTTCCCTCCTTAATAATTGTTGCCAAGTCGCTGTTATTCCTTGATTCGTTTTCCATTACACAACCATTCATGATGCTGGCTTGGAGCGCATGTTTGTGTTTGGTTAGAGCACCGCCATATTCCACTGTGATGAAATTGGGACTTTTGGGGACTGTCAAGTCCCTGAGTATATATCGAGTGCAAATAATAATAATTGGAATTTCAAAATATTTTAGAGTGAGGTGGAAAATAAAAGCCAGCAATGCTGCTCCACTTGTTTACTCTTTTAGTCAGAGGTTTTTGGATTCACATTTTGTTTAGTTTGAAAAATGTCTACCCATTTTTAGACATGAAAATTAATAGAACTATTCAGACTAATCAACAATCAGAGGATAAGTGTAGCTTGCATTAATACAATAACGAAAAACTGCTGTGCATGTAGAACCCTCCAAACTTTTATTTTCCTAAGCACAGGCATCATCTGATCTTATAATACCACTTGCATAATTGTATAAGTAAAGAGGGTTTGCTTTTTTTTTTTTTTTTGGTATTCTAGTTTGGGTCCTCATTGACTATCTCATTTTTCGAAATCAGGGAAAATCTCTGTTCAGTCTCCTGCCAGTCTCATGTTGACCTTCTGGTCAACAATTTGTGATTCTGTCTGTCACCCCAAACCGACGGTGGCACACAGAGTTTGCATACGCAGGATTACACACACACACACACACACACCAGCGGTAAAATGGATCGAGGAATGGATGTTGTCCAAAGCATGGAGCTAGAATGACTGCAGTATGAATGGGTTTGCGGCGCACTAGCTCACATTCACCACACAAATATTGAACTACACAAAGTGTCCTACCTGTACACACTCACACAAAGGCTGTGTCACAGGTGCACGCACGCGCACACACTCACAGATAAAGCCACAATAACACAGTGTCACACCCACATACATAGCAATGCAGCCATCCAGGGATTCAGGGTGTCTCAGGAGTGGGTGAGGGGGGGAGGGGGGGGGGGTTGCGTTGTAGCTCAGCACTGAGATGCTGTTAACACAGCCCCCCAGGTTAGTTGGGATAAAGAGCAGACAGTGTATAAGGCTCATGAGGTAGGGGGGAGCGTGGAGGTGCATTCCAATTGCTTGTTTTAAACTTCAAACAGAAAAGAGGGGCAGACATGAGCCCAATGCGCTGACAGCCAGAGGAAGTGGAGTGTGACAACACTGCAGAGAACAAAGGTCCCCAAATACCTGTGGGTGTGTGTGTGTGTGCACCCATTCTTCTGCAAGTGCTGTGTGTGTGTGTGTGTGTGTGTGTGTGTGTGTGTGTGTGTGTGTGTGTGTGTGTGTGTGTGTGTGTGTGGTTTTGGTAGCACTGCATGTTTGAATGCACGTGCTGTCAGTGATTACTTGTTAATAACAGCAGGAGGCCCTTATCGCCTTTTTATTCCTCCTCTTGTGATGTGTGCAGGCACATGTATGCTCACACACCGGAGGCTTAGTTCATAAATTGGGGGGACATTTTCTGGGGTTTTATCCAGAGCATTTATTCCTCATATAAATAATGTTGCGACCAAGTCGACATTTCTTGAATTCCCCGATTTATTGTGTGTAAAACACACAAAGAACACACATTACACAAGTCATCCTCTCTTTAAATTTGGCCAACTTGTGTTTTTTGTGTCATTGTGTGACAAAGGACATCTAGTTTGCCTCTACAAAATTAACATTCATATGATAATACCATCTACTAATGAACAACATGCTTTATTAAACAAAAGTTAGCCAGGGTGCTCTGCTGGGGAGGCTCATGCAGATGGAGAGGAAGGGTGTTGGAGGGCGACACTGAGATAATCAGAGCTGATGGAGATGGAGAGTTGAGAAGTGGGAAGCCCCAGAGCTCTGCAGAGCTTTCCTCCCCCACAAGGATGTGAGACAGAGATCAGTTTAAAACCATTTTTCATTCCCCATTTTTGTTGGTACGGCAAGGAATATAAGGGGGTGGGCAGTAAATCACTCTTTTGTATATTTCCTTGGAAGGGCTGTATTATCATTAGCTTTACCAGCATCTAGATAGCACCCCACCGCAGAAGTCTATTTTGGTCTGAAAAACTGACTCGACTGAACCCAATCTGAAAATAGGAATAGAAATGAAGGTGTAATTCTGTCCATTGCTTTGCCTTCAGTTCGTCACACATTCAGACAATACAGTGGTGAAGGGTTTAAGATGAATTATGCAGACGATCATTGGAGCAACGCAATGTGGGTATTGTATTCTGGTTGTTAATTGGTGAGGGACGATGTCCTCCGCTCACTCACCGCTTCACAGGTTTTAGCCAGTAACAGATAAGCATGAAAAATGTATGCATTTAATTGATTTATGAGTTCCCCCCTCCCAAACCTTTTCACACAGATTGCTCTTTCTCTCCTCACCTGAGTCGCCGATGAGGCTTTTTAATCAGAGTTTCAATAATGGCTTTTCCCCAAAAAGAGATACAAATGAACAGATACAGTGGCAAGAAAAAGTATGTGAACCTTTTGGAATTTCATTGTTTTCTGAATAAATTTGTCATAAATGTGATCTGATCTAAGTCAAGGGTATTGACAAACAATGTCTAAAAATAATAACATAAATCTCTGATCTTTCATGTCTTTATTGAACACACTTATTCAACATTCAAAACGGCAGTGGATAAAGTAAGTGAACCCTTGGAATTAATAACTAGTTGACCCTCCCTTGGCAGCAATAACCTCAACCAGGCGCTTCCTGTAGCTGTGGATCAGACTTGCACTTCGTTGGAGGAATTTTAGCACATTCTTCCTGGTAGAACTGCTTTAGCTCTGTCATATTCTTTGGACATCTCAGTCGTATGACCCTCTTCAAGTCAATCCATAGCATCACTATTGGGTTGAGGTCTGGGCTCTGACTTGGCCACTCCAAACGGCGGATTTTGCTTTTCTGAAGCCATTCTGTTGTGGACTGGATTTGGGTCGTTGTCCTGTTGCATGGACTTGCTCCGGTGTTTTGGGTCGTTGTCCTGTTGCATGGACTTGCTCCGGTGTTTTGGGTCGTTGTCCTGTTGCATGGACTTGCTCCAGTGTTTTGGGTCGTTGTCCTGTTGCATCAACAAACTTCTACACAGTTTCAGCTGACGTACTGACCTTATCACATTATCCTGAAGAATTGTCTAATATACTTGGGAATTCTTCTTCCCCTCAATGATTCCAAGCTTGCTTACCTCATTACCTCACCTGTTTGTTTACTTCATGGATGAGTCTTCGTTGTGCTCTTAGGGCCCTATTTTAACGGTCTAAAACGCAAGTGAGCCTAGTGTGAGTGCGCCCTAACTCAAGGGTTCACATACTAATTCCGCAAGCACTATGAGCAGTGTTGGAGAGTAACGGAGTACATGTACCGGCGTTACGTATTCAGAATACAAATTATAGCTAACTGTATTCCGTTACAGTTACAATTTAAATAGTTGGTAATACAGTTACATTGTTGAAATCAATGGATTGCATGATGATACTTCTGTTTCAGCAGTTTATTCGTACTTTCACATCAACAGCATTCAGTGCGCAATAAACGAGTTTGCTCCCTTGGTTTGGTACGTTTGCGTTGGTGTGAATGCAACCACCTCACTTCGATGTGAACCAAATCAGCCGACCGAGACCTCCCTGAACAGCTGGTCTCGGTTCGCTTCAAACTAACCCTGGTATGGTTCGCTTGAGATGTGAAAGTGAACGCACCTCGGTCCGATCCAGTTCCACAAAGCATATGCCTCTTTGGACGTAACAGGCACCCGCCCCAGACACCCACAAAAAACATATGCTTGAAAACACACAGAAAAATGCTGATGCATTTAACACATTTAGCACCAGGATGAGGGAGAAGGAGTTTGACCGGTCCACTACTGCCCCAGACCTTTTTGTCCAATGATTGAACGATCTTTTCAACACATTCTCACTCTGAGCGCGTTGAACGGTCAGTGACATTGGCTTCAGCTTCTGACGCAAAATGGTACCCTTGTGCTTCATTTTCCGACGCTTGGGGTTTTCAACTCGTTACAATGTAGGCCTAATGCTGCGTTTTAATATCCAGCCGTCTCGGAGGTCTGAGGACGTTACCTAGCGACACGCACAAACACGCCCCTTTTCCTCGGACGGCGAACTCGCCATCTCGGTTGAACTCATTAGTGACCGAGCAAAATTCCGAGACAGAATTCAAGATGGCTCTGCCCATTGTGACTTGAAGTATGAACTGTTTTCATGGTGGTTGGACCACTTTGGTGGTTTAAATGGCAATTTCAATCACTCGTATTACTGCAATACCTTACTGCGTCCGTATCTCTGCCTATGTACACAAATATATTGTATTTGTGTACAGCACTTTGGTCAACTACTGTTGTTTTAAATGTGCTATATAAATAAACTTGACTTGACTTGACCATGGCCTATAGCCTACTTATTTTGGAGCGCCTGGTCCTCTGCCAATGCTACCGCGACACAACCCGGTCTCAAGAAAATACGTGACACTGTCACGTTATTTAATCTATTGAAACGTGATCAGGGACACGTATTTTCAAATTTTTCGTGTCAAAAAGCACAAATTTCAAACCCATGTATTTCAATTGGGAGTATTTGTCGTGTCATAAGCACGACTTCCAAACTAAGGTTCTGCCCGGGAGCGTTCTCCCTAATGTCCCTTAAGGAGCTCCGTACAGAACATTTATTGTTAAAAATTGTCTGTGTCTGTTTCTACTTTCACCTTTGATTCTGAGAAATTGTGACAATTCACGGATATATTAAATGCAGGTGCGCTGCTCAGGCAAACCGCGAAGGAAAAAAGGGTAGCTGCTTCATCTGTTCTTTTTAGAATTGTATGTCTTGATGTTTTGATCTAGCCATAGATCTATTGTCTTGTTTTTGGCTATGTGAATGGAAGTCCGCGTCGATGCCTCGCAAGTCCAGTGTCGCGAGCGGACGTGACATCTAGAAATCATACCGTATAATAATGGGTTATCATTAATATTGATGTGTAGGGGTTGATTATAACTCGTGAATAATATTGTTTATACCACAGTCTGGGGGAATACTCGTATTCTGATTGGCTGCAGGGAGTATATTATCTCCTGATATAGGCCTACAGACACCTGCTAAGTAGTTCCAGTCAGTGTTTAGATTCTCTGCCCGAGCCCGAGCCCGACGTCGGGTCGGGTCGGGCCGATATTTCCCACCACTATCATCGGGCCGGGCCTTTGATCAAGCGTTTTTATTTTTATTTTTTCATTGGTTTATTAGCCTAATCTGAGGAGAAATCTATGCCCTAAACAGAAATATTATAGGTCTTTATTACACGGGTCTTCTCAATGCCGTGGAACGCTCCGTTCACTTGCATGGGTCCGGTGACTTGTCAACCCCTCTGCTGATCAACACTACGAATGCTGGTAACGAATAAATTGTAAAAAAAAAAAGACACAGCATGTGAAGTTATTTTTTCGTTTTGGCAGTAGCCGTGTAATAAGCGGGCTAATGTATAGAACGTCGCCGGTCAATATCGAAAATAAGACCCTTCAGGGCGAAGCAAGACATCTTCGCTGCGCGTCGGTGTAGCCTACTGTTCGCCCTGGTGGGGCTTATTTTCCCGATAATGACCGGCGTTCTATGCATTATCCCTTACATATATATTTAGCAGAGTAGACTAAATGTGAACAAAGTTACATATGTATTCAAGGGCGTCAGTTTGTTTTTAGAAGTGGTGGGGACAATAACCATAAGCTTGAGTGTGGTTTGAAAAGTGCTGGGTACCCTTATGGAAGCTATTCATCCATTCAACGCTGCATTACAATATGCTCAGTGTATAGTCAGGTGTTGAAAATCCTATTCGAACAATAAGTTGAAAACACAGTTTGTGTTTTGGCTTGTTTTGCAAAACGGCGTTGGAAACACCAGGGTATTGGCTCGGGATATGTAATACTAATACACACAGGACAAAGAACAGTTTTGGCAATTTAACACTTATCTTGACATCAAAAAAGTTTACCAGACAAACAATGCCAGACTGTAAAGGGGGTACGAAATGAAACGAGGTACTGAGCATCAGCCTTTTGAAGACGAGCAAGGGCTGCTGGTAGCATATGTGATGCTGCATAAAAAAATAAAAAAAAGCGCCCGGAGGAGAATTGCATCTGCCAAATCCTGACTACCAGTAAACACTTGCGAAGGAACAATGTAGACTTCACTCGTTGCAACAACATAAGCAAATTGCCCGCAAATAAAATCCCCTACAGTTTAGGATAATCACACAGGTTATGCGAGAACATATTTATGTCCGGATAGGCCTACCAGGCTCCAAGTCGTCACATATCTCAATCAGACAAAACAACTATAACCACATTGGCATAGCAATCGCACCGTGTGTAGCTGCTACTAGCTGCAATCTATACAATGCATACTAGCTGGAGCACCAACCAGAATCAGATCACAATCGCTTAGGACCGTGGATAACCTTTGGCCAGGTCATCAGGAGCAAACAGAACCAGCAGCAACGTTTACTTAAACCAATTTCTTACCTTATGTGGCCCTCCACATGCAGGCCACATGCAGGCCTTTTGCTTTACAGGAAGCAAAAGGCTATTTTCTGAATAAAAATGTCAATTTTGGCTGTCTATCTTGAAACTTCTCTAGTGTGTTCACACCAAACGCGACGAGGCAACAAGATCCCATACAAAGTGAATGTATAGACGTGTATCGGGTGAATTTTTTTGATTTGTTTTGATTTGTCACGCCACACTTTCGCCGTGCACAGGCGAGCGCGTTCACGAGGATTTGTGGCGCGACAAATTCGTGTTGAAATATTTCAACTTTGACACGAATTTCGCGTGATGACGGCCAATCAGCGTTCAACAGCGTGGCCACTGACTGACATATGTAACGTAACAGCCAATCAGCGTTCAACCGTCAAACTCAGTGCAGTGCAGTCCGGGGTGAACTGCAGCATGCAGGAGAAAGTGATTGTTGCCGTTTGCGACTCTCGGAGCTCTATATATAATAGTATATAATATAATATAATTGTATATATAATATCACCGCCAAAAGCTCTGTGCGCCTCCGGATGGTCGTAGCGCGGGGAGCTCATAGGGATTGGGCTTCTCGGGAGTCGGGGTTTGTTTACCGGCGTTGCTATGGGTTCCGGTCTTGTGTGTTCCAACGGTTTATTAGGTAGGTCTATCTAATAAATGATGTCTTCGTGCACGCCTATCGCATGATTTTAGACTCAACGATTTCGGTTGAGTATGTGGGGATTTTTTCAGTGGCAATTGGTTTGCACATTTTTAAAAGTGGTGGGGACAAAATTCGTATTTCAAATAATGGGGGGGACATGTCCCCCCCGTCCCCCCCGTAATCGACGCCTATGTATGTAATAAAAAAATGTTGGGTTGAAATCGGGCTTGGGCTCATAATTACAGTTAATCTGTCGGGGCGGGCCGGGCTCGGACAGAACGTGCACGGGCTCGGGCTTGGTTTTCTTTATTAATCGAATGGGAAATGCAATAGGCCTATTTTAGGACCGAATCACCGTTAAACTTGTTTCGAATAACATTTCTAGCGAGAAATATACTTTTTACTTGCATAATCTTTAGTCAGTGATTACGTCTGATCTTTAGTTTTATAGTTATTAGGAAGATTTTATCGGCTCGCTCGCATGTTTCAACGACGTCAGGTTGCTAGGGACGCTGCTTTCGCTAAACTAGCAGCTCACGTGTTTCCTGCGTTTGTGTTATTAAACCGTTACTTTATGTAGCCTAACTTTTAATGATATCATCTTGTTAGAAACACGTATATCTGAGAGCCAACCCAGTCGCCAAAAGCATACGTTGACAGTGTATGTTTTCGTGAACACTGGATTACGTCGCATTTCAACATAAAATAGCGTGTTATACACACACACACACACACACACACAGACACACACACACACACACACACACACACACACACACACACACACACACACACACACACACACACACACACACACACACACACAATGCATTTCGCTGCTAAAACATCAACAACAGATATTCCCTCAAATTAATTAATATTACTTTCAAAACGTTGGCCAAGGTGGAATATACTTTTTATTTGGGCTGCCTCTAGGACATTTTGGGTGGATTTTGAACGGTATGTGGGCAGGACGTTTTTTGCAGGACCTGTCAACCCTGCGCTGTTGCCCGAGGTGCAGAAATGCTCCGGAACAGATCTGGATCCACTATGGCCAAAAGACTTGTATGCCCCCCCCCCCCCCCCCCTTAAATAAATTATATGGCAGAATAAAGAATAAATTCATGCATTATCATTCAACTTGAACATGTGTTTTTACAGTATAGCGTGGTGGAGGGGTGACGTATGTTGGCCAACCCGGAAGTGAGCGTCGCCCTGGTTTCCCTGGACAACAAGCCAACGGGCTTTTCCATTGGATTTTGGATTATTGCAGAAAAATGTGCATCTTTGAAGCACCTCCTCAAAAACTGAAAATAAATAAATAAATAAAAATATCTGTGCTCCAAAGAACGAAATGTAAACCAATGCATTCTGAATGGGAGTGTTTCTCAGATTTTTCCATGCTACACAGAACGAAATGTAAACCCATGCAAATAAAGACTTCATGTTCATAATAATTTAAATATCATTAATCTGATATTTAGTGTGTAGAGTGGTATTCTATTTTTTTCAACGGGGCTGCATCCAGTCACTTGACCGTCATGGTTGCTATGGTGGTTGCTCTCGACCGCCCCCTCTAATCCTTACATGGTTCTAAAAACCACGCAGCAAAGGAGCTGCCGTCCATTGTGTTGTTTTTGTCGTAAACTAGGGTCCGATGGTTAAAAAATAGACAGATATTCCAAGGTATCCTTAAAAGGCAGCTTGGATGTTTTTATTTTGTGCAGTTTAGACTTCTTCTATAACCTATTTTTGAAAGCAAAACACCAAGCTCATTGATTTAACGAGGCAGGGTTATTTGAAACAATTTATTAAATAAATATTTATGGTCATTCCTTCTCCTGAGTTTGATTCCTATTTATGTCTAGTGTACAACCCTACTGTCCACAAGCATCACCCCCCCCCCCCCCCTCCCCATATGGATTTGGAGAATTGCTGCCACGTCCCAGTGGTGGAGGTATCATATATATGAAAGAGGGCATTCAATTATACTACAATGATCAATTAGGAGGCCGAAGCCCTAAAGGAAGTGATGCAATAGGTGAGGAGAATAGGAGTCGACAACATTTAAGTAAGCCTTGGGGTCTCTTATATATCAAAGGGGGTCTCAAAGGACGCATATACGCTTCAACCTGTGGCTTACAGGAAATGACTCAGCAAGTGCTCCATCTCGTTGCACATTTCACCCAGCGGCTCGCTTGCAAGATTTTGCCCTGAAGTTCTTCCCAGACCTACACCGTAGCCATCCAACCTGCATATCTGAGAATCAGGCCTCTCTTTAATAATGACAAAAAGTTATGAGAGAAATACACATAAACTTTTGTTGTCTCATAAGCGGCGTGGTGCCGGCTCCTTTTGACCTTTTGACCCCAGACTTCTGAGGGAATAGCTAAATCAATTCATTAGTCAATCAGAAGTATGTAAATATCTTCCCGGTGACGTAAGAGGGCGAACAAGGTGTCCTTCAACATCTACGCTTCCAGGCAATTGCAACGGTGCCACACATGAGCATATTCGAACATGTTTAATGGTAGTAATTAGCTGTCGAAATTGGAGGCCTTAATCAATAATGAGCAGCTATTGATTTACTTCCCGATAGAAATTTGTGACAAATGACATGTTATTTAGCATCTACACATTGAGCTGAGTCCAATGACACTAAGCATGACACTCTAGCAAATGGTAACATGTATTTTACATGGTACATATAGTCTAGGACATGATCTCGGTGTGGCAAGAGGGCGAGCTTGATCTCATTGGACTCAGCTTAACGTGTAGATGCTAAATAACATGTAATTTGTCAAAAATCTCCATCGGGAAGCAAATCTATAGCTGTTCATTATTGATAAAGGCCCCCAAAATCGACAGCTAATTACTACCCCGAAACATATTCAAATATGATCATGTGTGGCACTGTTGCAATCGCCTCGAAACGTAGATGTCAAAGGACACCTTGTTTGCCCCGTTACGCCTTCGGGAAGATATTTTCATACTTCTAATGGATTGATTCATATTTTAAGGTTCTCGGAGTGAGACTTTAAGCGGCTGCAGCAGAAGTGTTGAGACGAAAGATGATATCAAGACATTTATAGAATATTCCGATTCACATTATTATTCTTCGTCATAACTATCCGACCAAACATCCTTCACATTCACCGAGCGATAGATTTGCTTCCCGATGGAGATTTTTGACAAATTACATGTTATTTAGCATCTACACGTTAAGCTGAGTCCAATGAGATCAAGCTCGCCCTCTTGCCACACCGAGATCATGTCCTAGACCATATGTACCATGTAAAATACATGTTACCATTTGCTAGAGAGTCATGCTTAGTGTCATTGGACTCAGCTCAATGTGTAGATGCTAAATAACATGTCATTTGTCACAAATTTCTATCGGGAAGTAAATCAATAGCTGCTCATTATTGATTAAGGCCTCCAATTTCGACAGCTAATAACTACCATTAAACATGTTCGAATATGCTCATGTGTGGCACCGTTGCAATCTCCTGGAAGCGTAGATGTTGAAGGACACCTTGTTCGTCCTCTTACGCCACCGGGACGATATTTACATGCTTCTGATTGACTAATGAATTGATTCAGCTATTCCCCCAGAAGTCTGGGGTCAAAAGGTCAAAAGGAGACGGCACCACGCCGGGGTGGATCCAGATCTCGGGCAACAGCGCAGGGTTGCCAGGTCCTGCAAAAAAACGTGCCCCCCACATACCGTTCAAAATCCACCCAAAATGTCCTAGAAGCATCCCAAATAAAAAATGATATTATTGGCCATTTTGGCCAACGTTTTGAAAGTAATAATATTTGAGGGAATATTTTTTTGTTGTTGTTTTAGCAGCGAAATGCACCGTGTGCGTGTGTGCGTGTGTGTGTGTGTGTGTGTGTGTCTGTGTCTGTGTGTCTGTGCGTGCGTGTGTGTGCTTGTGTGTGTGTGTTTCTGTGCGTGTGCGTGCGTGTGTGTGTGTGGATAACACGCTATTTTATGTTGAAATGCGACGTAATCCAGTGTTCACGAAAAGTACACTGTCAACGTATGCTTTTGGCGACTGGGTTGGCTCTCAGATATACGTGTTTCTATCAAGATGATATCATTAAAAGTTACATAAAGTAACAGTTTAATAACACAAACGCAGGAAGCACGTGAGCTGCTAGTTTAGCGAAAGCAACCTGACGTCGTTGAAACATGCGAGCGAGCCGATCAAATCCTAATAACTATAAAACTAAAGATCAGACACAATCACTGACTGAAGATTATGCAAGTAAAAAGTATATTTCTCGCTAGAAATGTTATTAGAAACACGTTTAACGGTGAATCGGTACTAAAATATTGCATTTCCCATTCAGATAATAAAGATTAATAAAGATCATACACATTCACTGACTGAAGATTGTGTAAGGAAAATGTACATTTCTCGCTAGAAAAGTCATTAGAAACGCGTTTAATGGTGTATCTGTCCTAAAATATTGCATTTCCCATTCAGATAATAAAGATTAATAAAGATCATACACATTCACTGACTGAAGATTATGTAAGGAAAATGTACATTTCTCGCTAGAAATGTCATTAGAAACGCGTTTAATGGTGTATCTGTCCTAAAATATTGCATTTCCCATTCAGATAATAAAGATTAATATAAGCTACACCGTGTTCCGGAGCCGCGGGGGATTCTGGGAATTGGGGTTCTCAGTTGACAAATGGGGCTTTTGTTAACTTGTTTTGTTGTTAGGATTAAGTGGGGTTAATGGGTTCGGGATGTTATGTGGTTGTGTGTTGTTCTATTAACATTGTTCGTGTGTTCATTATTGTCGACACCGTCACCGAGAGTGACGTGACCATCGTTTCGTGCAGCTGTTCCGTGTTGAAGTCTCGTTCAATAAAAACCAACTCTCGTTGTCGAGCGTTCAATAAAAACCAACTGTCGTTGTCGAGCGTGCCCCCCCCCTACAAACGTGTCTCCCCCCCCCTCAACAAACGTGTCCTCCCCCCCCCCCCCCCCCCCCCCCCCTTCAACTAACGTGTCCCCCCCCCCCCCCTTCATGGGTCTGATTCGCCGATTTCCCATGCTGATATCCCCGAAGATTCTCGGGCATCTTCGACAATTTGGCTATAGATTGTCTCATTACACGCTAAATAATATAATTATAGCCTTGTAGTGACCGTAACATAATTCACCTACAGTATTTCGTTATGTGTTGTTCTTTCAATTGTGTTGTTGTTTACTGCATGTCATTTACGTTCTTGGTGGTTCAGGGATCGCGGTCCCTAAGGATTACGTGCGTCTCATGACGTCACAGACCATGCTGGATTTGTTTACCTTCAGCACGCTTTGTTTTCCGGTTTTCTTTTTTACAAAATAAACGAGTCACACGGCTGTGTGCTCAACGTGCGAAGTTGTGTTCTTAACTTATTGCAATTTCCACAGCCTAATTATATATATAGGTTTTGGCATAAACATAACTAGGGTGCACTGTACTATCTGCGCACACCCTTTCTGAAGCCTCTCTCTCGCTCTCTCTCTCTCTCTGTCCCTCCCGCTCTCTCTTTCTCTCTCTCTCGTACCGTTTTGTGGAGCACGTTAATTGTCTTAGAACACTCCCATTCAGAATGCATTGGTTTACATTTCGTTTTGTGTAACACGCAAAAAGTCGGACTATCGTGCTCGGGAACACGCTTCAATAGATTAACGTTCGTGCGCAGGAGCACGCAATTGCGTGATACCGGGTTGCGTTATCTGTAGCTTTTCTCCACTGCTTCTTAAGCTGCCTCCTCTCCTGGATGAGTCTATCTATCTCTTGCTGGCGCCTAGACTTGATGAACTCATGTTGCCGTTTCGTCCTTTTCTCAACAATCCTAAATCTTTCTTTACCGTAACTGTAGATAATGTCCCCCATTGTCTCTAATTAGCTTTCAGCCGTCCCTTTAAGCCGTCCCAGAATGATAACCAGATCGCTATTAACAACTTCCAAAGTCCTACCTTCTGCTGCAACTGGCCACCTAACCCCAGGCCTATGGCCGCTCATCTTCTCCCTCCTTGGTTGGCTGGCCTCCCTTTCGGCCTCAGTGCTTGACTCTACCACAACATCAGGGGTGCTGATGTCCTGCGAACTGTGGGTTACTTCCTGTCGCTGGACTTCAACCGACTGACTCAATACACTTCTTAAGAAGTAGCTATCAATGCGCAATTCATATATAATGAATTGCCTCCTGCCCTGCCTTCCTTTCTTAAGAATCCTCCATTATGCTGGTTGCAGAAAGGAAGTACTTCGAACCGGATCCTGCCTGGTTGTGACCCTTCTTGTTGCCACGAGAATTGAGGTGATGACCCCTGATGAAGAAATGATTGATCGCGTTCTGGAGTGTCAAAAGACATCCTGCTCTTAGTAGGTGAGAGTCTGCTTGAAAGTGCGTGTGCACTTTCTCATTTATGAATTCATTTATTGAACTTAATCATCCCGGTTTCCATCTCTAAGAGCTTCTTCAACTCTCTGGCAAGGGGTAATGTTTACATAAAGGATACAATTTAAGTTGAAATTCAGATCTACCGACGGTATAGGAACCATCTATATGGACGAAGGTGAAAAGAAACGATGAAGAAACTCATTTTTCTTTTCAAACAAAGGCAATTGATTGCGAATTGCACGTAAAGCACAGAACACACACAAATACTCCTTCAACCCCACTGCTGTCAGTATCATCAGGAATAATGAGTCACATTAACGGGGCACGCTGGACAGGCCCCTCCACACTTTGAGATGAACCAGTTGGTCAACCCTCTTTTTACGGAAGAGGAGATACATAAGAGGACATAAGAAAAAATAGTTCTGACTTTAATCTCAGAATTCTGACTTTAAAGTCAGAATTCTCAGAGGTTGGTCCGTACAGGTACCTGTGGTTTTGACTTTAAAGTCAGAATTTTAAAGTCAGTTTTCAGACTTTAAAGTGAGAATTCTGACTCAAAAGTCAGTGTTCAATCTTTAAAATCAGAATTCTGAGATTAAAGTCAGAATTCTGAGATTAAAGTCAGAATTCTGATTATAAATTCTGACTTTTTTCTCAGAATTCTGAGATTAATGTCAGAATTCTGACTTCAAAGTCAGAACTACGGGTACCTGTAAGGACCAAACTCTGTGGGAGAGACACTTTGCTTTATGCAGTAGGAGAAAGAAGAAGAAGAAGCCATTTCGTTAATGGAAGACCAAAAGGTGAGTGAAACTGGAACATGTGTTGTTTTGGTGCAAGTTTCACTCACCTTTAGGTGAGTGAAACGTACAGTGTGCAGGTCCCCTAGTTCTGACTATAAAGTCAGAATTCTGACTTTAATCTCAGAATTCTGTAAGGACCAACCTCCGTGGGAGAGACACTTTGCTTTTTGCAGTAGGAGGAAACCACAGGAGTTGCACATGTGTAAGCTAATATAGTCGGACGAGTCAATGAATATTAGCTAGCATAACTGTAAACGTACAGTGTGCATGTCTTTTAATAGGTCCATGGTGCATGAGGTGACAGTGTGCAGGTTGAGCAGGCTACCGGTTAGCAGGTTAAGCAGCTGGCTAAGAGAACAATGCCTGGAGACTCTTGCTAAAATAGTAATTAATAGCCTGAATTAACGACTGACTGTTGTCCATGATATTCCCCCTCTCGGGCATGTGTTTACCGCAAGGATTCCTAATCATAATAACCTCGCCACCACAGGAATATTATCCTGCTTTGCTGTGTGAGGGTCATGATGCATTTATTTTACTCTTGCATTTCCCACCTGCGAACATATGGCATTAACGATCTGTAGCGTTTGCACTGGTGCAATCGAATCCGCTAATTTCTTCTCTATGTAGTCAAGTAATAATAACAATAGGCTAATGCATTTGCATTAAGAATAAAACAACAATGGCACTTTCACGTTCATGTAGCCTATGATTTACTGACTATCCCCACCTGCCTTCTCTTAGCTACAGATGCTATTCCCATTCAGCCAAGCAACCGGACATTAATTTATAAGAAAACACAATCAGTCACGTGTAGCCTACATATGTGGTGCTTATGTAATGTTTTCACTTGCAAACACATTAAAGCTCTTGGAGACAGGGTATCGATCTGTAGCGTTTGCGATAAAGCGGTCAGTGCCGCTCATGTAACTTTACAGTTTCCTGCTGCTGACTTCTTCTTTAGGTAGTCCTTTTAACACTGTGTTTTTGATTGAACAATTTAACCTATCGTGAAGATAGTTGAGGTGGCCTGAACTTTATTTACTTACCTTGTCCCAACCAAAGAATTGAATATGAATATTAATTGCAGGGCTTGATATTCCATGTATTCCTCATAAATGTTTGCACTTCATGTCCATGTTGTATTTTTCTTTCACACTTTTTAAGAATACGTTTTGGTTGCTGCCCAAACTTTGCTAAAAGTGGTCAAAATTACAATGGTGCATTTGTAATAGACATTCAGTAGAAACATTTCAGGTTAGATATTTAATAAGATCTGTTCTTTCCACATACTTTTCAAGCTGTTTAATGGTGGCTACTTGTAACCTGCTACTGTTGAAATGATTCACTGTACCTTTTAAATGAGTCACTTGATATTGGTAATTTCAGAGCCCTATTCTGGTTTCATTTAATGCATTGTGCATTTCACTTGTTTAAATTGCCACACACTTCTTTCACTATTGTTTTTAATGCCAGCTGACTAATATCTTTCTTACATTTATATCCAATATGATTATCAATAAATTGCTTTTGGTCTTCCATTAATGAAATTGCTGCTTCTGGAACCCCTAGAACCCGCAAGAAGTCGCTAAGTGAAGACATCTTAGCTAGGGCTAGGGCTACTGACTACTCTGCGTGTGGTTTCCTCCTACTGCATAAAGCAAAGTGTCTCTCCAACAGAGGCTGGTCCTTACAGGTACCCGTAGTTCTGACTTTAAAGTCAGAATCCAGATTTTTTTTCTCAGAATTCTGAGATTAAAGTCAGAAATCTGAGATTAATGTCAGAATCCTGAGTAAAAAAACTGAATTCTGAGATTAAAGTCAGAATTCTGACTTTTTTCTCCAAATTTTGAGATTAAAGTCAGAATTCTGAGATTAATGTCAGAATTCTGAGTTTAAATCCAGAATACTGACTTTAATCTCAGAATTCTGAGAATAAAGTCATATTTTTTATGTGTGGCCCTAATCCTCTTCCGTAGGCGAAATAAAGAGAGAGCCATGGAGGGAGAGAGATTAAAACACTAGACACGGTGTCTGCAGTGCCTTACAAAGTCTTGAGTACGGATGGACTGATAAAGGCCTTATTTGTAAGTATTATCCTATCCATCCGGTCAGGGGCCGCCCCAACTGACCACTATTCCTCCTTCCCCCTCCCTGAGGTCTGAGGATGAAACAACCATCTCACAGAGCAGTCCAAATATCGGCCAATCATTCAACATAATATCCCTTACAGAGTATCCCAGTTATGTCTCACAGTAATGAAAGGAAGCGATTAATAAAAAAGGTCTTTCAATTTAGGCAGGGCTCGCAACAGACACCAGAACAACAAAGAAAAGGGAAATAAATCGGGGGCCGCGACCCGGTTTGGTCAGTCCAGTCAAGAGGTGCCTAGCTTTGTGTGGTGGGAAATGAAAGAAGCCCTCCAATCATCATGGAGCTGGATAAACCGCGTTGTCGGCTGGTTATAATCCAAGCTGGCTGTATTCGTAATCTCCACGGGATAAAGGATTTTGCTTTATCAGAGGGGTTTCCTACCTGCATTCAACTCAACCCAGTTTCAACTTTTGTTCTCACACTCGGCCACCGCAGGAAAATCAGAGACTAATTGAACTTAAAGGGGTGATAACATCCCAGGTGTAATGCGTTGTACTTTGGGGGTAGTATGGTGCATCATGGGATTTGTCTTTTGCATGTGCGTTACACCATGAAGGGCAATACTTTTGAGTGTTATTTTCTTCTCAAATGTACTTTTTCAATTACTCTTAAGAGAATCCTCTAATGATCACAGAGACATGTGACCGATCGTTACGACCAAGAACCCCTAGCCTGGCATCGGCAGACGGATTACCATCTGCCATTAGTCTGGAACCTCTCTGTTCAGTTTTGATTTCCAAAGGGCCTCAGAAACGGGCGCAGAGCAAAACGCCTCTGGACGGGATGGATAGGCTTACAACCAATTATAGCATAAAAAAGGGTGATGCAGCACTGAGCGACCCAAAAAAAATATTCGCAACAAAAGCTTTAAGTGCAGATGTCTGTGAAAATATACCGTCCAGTTTGTTTTATACTGCCTAGATAGCGTTATCAACAGACCGTTCTATATCTGCGGCAGCCATCTTAATTGTTTGAGAGAATGCCTCTATGGCACGCCTGCACCAACATTGTATTTATCCTACCTCATGATGTGTAAACGGTTGTGATTGGTCGGTCTATCTCGTACAGGGCGGGGGTGTTTGTATGGGAGGGAGGCCAGGCCTTATCTGCAGAACAAATGAAACATGACCTGGTGATATTCCTCGAGTTCCCAGGTTAGGGAACCCCCTGGGCTCACCCACAAGCCAAAGACAGTGACAAAAAGGTATTGTGGTAACAAATGATAGGATGAGTGTGGATGAATTGTGTTACTGTGAGCACCAATGACATTGTAAAAAAAAAAAAAAGGTATGGTCTTTAAAGAAGGCTCCTGAAAAACACAGTCAAATAATGATGGGAAAATAGCTTGCTTCCAAGCACATTATAGCGCAGCAAAGGAGCAACAGCTCCCTGTGGATAAATGGCTTGCTTCCTAACACATGGTAGTGCAGACACAGAGCAATAACCGCCAGGAGGAGAGGAACCGCCCCTATAACCCGATAAAACCCTCCTCCACAAGTGAAGCTAATTTATCCAAGTTCCTGTGGAGGGAAAAGCAAAAAGGTTGACTGAGGCTTACAATTTCCAGCCTTGCGCTGAAAGTCTGGATGAGCAAAAATATGGGTAATGGGTAAATAGTACATTGTTTCCAGTTTGTCACAAAGCATTGTGAGTTTGTTTCATATTTCCCTGATGTTCAATTTGATGGCAAAGGAGGAGCCGGTGTGAAATTTGATAATTTTTTGTCAAAGAAATGGACAGAAAAAGGAAGATACAACAAGGTAAATAACAAACACTAAAGTGAAGGTGTACACAATGTCAGACATTGTTTTATTGATGATATTGATGGCCTTAGGAACAAAGGAGTTTTTGTATGAGCTCTGTGCTTGATGTGCAAGCTATGTGCTTGTTAACTGCAAGGATGTCTGTACAAGGCAAATTCATGCGAAGGAATCCAATATTGGCAGTTTCTGATGTGATCCAATGCCAAACAGCACAGGACGCCCAGCCTGGCCCCAGTCCTAGAGACACTGTCTGAATAATTCCACAGGTCATGCGGTTCAGGAACTGCCCGCACTAATTGCGGGATATTGCTGACAGAAAATTCCTGTGGATTTTAGAGGGGGTGTCGTGTCTCTGTGTCTGGCCTAGAATTGAAAACATTGTTTCTGAGTGGTATTCAACATCCACATGTTCGTTATGTCAAATTGTCTAACCCTGCTGCCATTAGGTTACCCTGTTGAGGAACGAGCCTGCATGAAATACAAAAACAAAAACAATGCCGTGCTGTTTCGTTATTAAGCATTATCACCGTAGTAATGAACGGCAATCTCTGTCAGGACATCTCTCCAACCATGCAGCCCCCCAATCTGCTAAGGTAGAGTACCATCTGGTGTGTGTGTGTGTGTGTGTGTGTGTGTGTGTGTGTGTGTGTGTGTGTGTGTGTGTGTGTGTGTGTGTGTGTGTGTGTGTGTGTGTGTGTCGTGCTCTCTCTCTCTCTTGCCCTCTTTCTAACTAACCTGGCCTGCATGGGGGGAAAGCTGCATTGTCCACTGAGTGAAATTTTAATTGAAAAACTCCCCTGCTTGCTCCCTCTTTCTGCCCTCCTCTCTCTCAAAATCGAAGTGAATCTATCTTACTCTTTGGCAGTAACCTTCAGGTGCACAGAAACACTGTCTCAATCTGTGTACATGAATCCATTATCCTCGCAGAGTAATCAAATATCCTTCAGCTGGCCGTCGACAGGAACCTGTCCACCCATGAGCAGCAGAAGGAGCCTGCACACGCACACACCCACACACACACACACCCACGCACACACACACACGCACACACGCACACACACACACGCACACACACACGGACATACACACACTCATACACACACACACACACACACACACACACACACACACACACACACACACAGACATGCACACACTCATACACACAAACCGGCATACACACACACACACAGGCATACAGACATATGTATACACACACATAGACGCAAACACAGACATAGGTACCCAAATTCACATTGTAATATCTTTTTGGCATTAATACACCTGAGCAGAGTCTTGCGCAGGATCAGTTCAGTAATATACAGTTGTATGTGCGTAGTCGACGCTGGCGGCATGTTCAATGGCTCAATTGGACGTTACTGGTTTATTTTCTCAACCGCTTTTTTCACACAGTGTGTCTGCATCACCTTGAGACACCTGGCCTTAAAGTCGAAACTCAGCATACATGCACACATTGACCGTTGACACACACACACACACACACACACACACACACACACACACACACACACACACACACACACACACACACATTCCTCTCATCACATTTGAACACAGACATTTGCCAAGGCCAAATGACAAAATAACAGCCGTAGGTCCAACTAGCTGTTCCCCACGCTGTTGGACAGCCGTCACAATCAAATACCTATCATTACACGTCGCATTAGCTCAGAAGAGAACGCTGTGATGCATTTCCTCACATGAATTGCTTTCTTTTTCATTTCAAAACCAAAGACTGGCGCATTGGGACACGAGAGACGTCTCTAACCTCTGAGCTTTTCATGGTCCCATCAGATCAAATAGTCACACTCTCAACCCACCAAACAAACAAACAAACAAACAAACAAACAAACAAACAAAAAAAGCACTCAGTACAATGATTGAGTGAATCAATAAGGGAGCAAGGTGGGTATACAGATGGAGGCTGGCTGGTGTCCCTCTCTCCCTCCTCCATGCGTGTGTTCCAGTGGGTGGCGGGGGTAGGGTGCCAGGCAGGGCACCCGCTGTCCATGGTGCTGAAATGAAATTAATGAAAGCGATGAATGAAAGCTGGCAGGGGTTCATGAGCTTTGGTGCAAGCGTTTGATTTTGGTCTTTCAACATGTCCAATGCATTATGCATAATGGGAAATACACATTGCAATGAGCGATAGACTTTAAATGAGTCTTAATATATAAAGCCTGGTGGCAGTCGGGTTCAAAGCTGGGTGATCGGGGCTTCATATTAGTTTCAACCAACATTGTGTCTGGAGGCGGGGATCTGTAAGTGTGTTATTGGCAAACACTAAATCTTCCAAATTAACATTGTTTAGAGTGGCTAATGTAGAAATACACTTAATAAAATCCCCTTCCGAAAGCATCTCCACTCAACAGAACAGGTTAAATTAAATGAAAGAGCCCAACATATTTGAATGTCATGCCATTAATGGTATTCTGCGGCTACTTATACCATTGCTTCATTTTAAGCGGCATAACCGTCAACCACATATGATACAACAGTCAGCTCCTCCCTCGTGATTTGATAAGACCAGCATCGGCGCCAGGCGGCAATCACCACAGCACCAGCCCCTCCCCCAGCAGTGTGGTGGAGCCCAGAGGAGGGCGGGGGAGGCAGAGACCGCCACAGACAACCGTCTGCGGAGAGCAGCCCCTGGGACCAGCCGGCAGCCGCCCAGGCCCCCCCACCTCTCCCCAAGACCCGTGCTTCAGGAGGGAGGACAGGGACTGTTCGCCCGGGGAGAGAGTGGCCCCAACACATGCTGTTTCCATCCCTCCGAGGAGCTACCGCCTCTCCGAGCTGAACCTCTAACAGCCTTTCCACAGCCACCTCCGCCAGGCAAGGCAGCAGCCCAGGCCCTCTGTCTCCAGGATGGAGGGGGAGGGAGGTTTGGTGTGTTGCCCTGGGGAGCTGTGGGGATAATGGGGATTGGACAATAGGCTTCGGCTGGGGATTCTCCCCAGCCTCAATTTGGTGCACAAGGTATGTGTGTCTGATTGGACTCCAGGGCTGTGAGGCTGCACACTGTTGCACATTGAATAATCAGTGTGCACAGGTTGAACCAGCCAACGCCACACACATTCAGGGAGAGATCTCCTGCATGGCGATAAGGAACGCCGGACCATGTATTATTATATGAAAAGCTTTAAATCCAACTCATTACCCTGGAGGAGCACAGTAAAAGTTGGAGTGTGTCAGTCACCTAAGTGGCGTTAACAATGGACTGTGTGACAACATGGAATAAAGTAGCTGGCCTGCGTTAACTGAAAAATGACATAAAGTAGTAAGCTAGTATCCAGGACAAAGTTTGTGTTGCTTGGCTCAACTTCGAGTGTGATATTGCTTAAGGGTCACAAAGGTGCAACCTGGTCTCACAGGACCCGTGAAATGACCACGGACGCGTAACTCAAAATCGATGGAATCCTCACGGAAACACAGCAGTTTCTGTGATATGGCCACGGAATTGCTCCAATGCAAGTTAGTGACGCTCATATTCCGTGGCACACACACAGAGCCCCGTCGCAACGACTGAATCGACCAAGGGCGCTTAACTCAAATTCTGTGGTGGCCTCACGGAATCAATTAAATTGTCCGTGATATGGCAACGGAAATTGCTCCAATGCAAGTTAATGACACTCATATTCCGTGGCACACACACAGATCTACGTTTCGACGACCGAGTCAACCTGGTCTCACAGGGATCCGTGAAATTACCATATATAATGTATATATTAGTGCTGTCAAGCGAATATTTAACCGCAATTAATGTCATAGTTAACTCACGCAAAAAAATTTCTAGGCTAAATATTTTTTCTCATTTTAATGCTCTTATCAACATGGAGAAGTGCATCGGCTTGCCTTGTGCAAATGTTTTTTTATTGATAACAACATTGGCATATATTGATCAAAACAGGACGATACAAAAAAAATTACAAAGTGCAAAGGTAAACTAGGACTCAGCCTATAGTGCAATTAAACGATGAAAATACAAACATACTGCCTTGAACATAGCAGTCAGGTATGGCGACACGTTAGTGCCATAATTCACTAATGTGATAAAAGATGCATTCGGGCGTATTATATTATTCCACACGCGTAGATATTAACTGCGAGCGCGCAAATGATCTCTGCGAGCGCAAAACTCCCAATAAACAGCTTATCTTCAGCTATTTAAAGGACAATGAGGCCGACACTTAAAAGGCTGCGCCTATACTCATAGAATCTGGAGTTACAATACGTAACTATCGTTTCAGCCATTTACTGTACAATTCAGAATTGAATGAGAGGAGGGCTGAGGAGGGCTGTCAATCAAATATCGCGCTTCAGAAACGGCCAATCATAGGAAAGCCCGCCCTGCCTTGGTTCCCTCCCCCATAGTGCCAAAATTAAATTCGAGCGAGAGCGTAAAAATATCTTTCGCGAGAGGTTTTGCGCGCGCTGAGGTAATTTGCGCGCGCGATAGGCTGTTTTGCGCGCGCTGAGGTAATTTGCGCGAGCAGAGATCATTTGCGCGCTCGCAGTTAATATCTACGCGTGTGGAATAATATAATACGCCCGAATGCATCTTTTATCACATTAGCGAATTATGGCACTAATGTGTCGCCATAGTCAGGCTACTGCTTCTTTGTTTTTAGCCAAAGAATAATAAAAATAACTTTAAAAAAATTGCGTCAATCGCGCGATAAAAACATTAACGCCGTTAAAATTGGTTTTACGCTAACGCCGTTAATAACGCGTTTAACTGACAGCACTAATATATTTAAGCAATAGATCACGCCAGGCTGTGGTATGTGCTCATTATACCACTGTTAAGGGGCGTTGTCCGGCCCCGACGCGCAGCGGAGGGCTGGCGACCCCCTTCACAGTGGTATAATGAGCACATGCCACTGACTGAAATGATCTATTGCTTTTATAAAATGGTTACTGTTATGGCGAAACGAAAGTCATAGACACACTACATTTAAAAAGAAACCAAGAAAGTCAAAATAGCCGTTTTTATTAAAGAATACAAAAAAGTAGTCCCTCCTGGCTGCCGCTATGCATCGACGGTCGCTATGCACAGTGGCGGGCCGTACTATTAGGCAAACCAGGCATTTGCCTGGAGCCCCGGGCCCCATAGAAGGTTTTTGGGGCCCCCAAATATATATATATATATATATATATTTTTTTTTTTTTTACCTTTATTTTTCCCGATAAAACATTAAGAACAGTTTCTTATTTACAATATTGATCTGGTCAAGAGGGCCCCAATGCATATATTCTGTCCCCATATTTATTATTTTTATAAAAATCTCTTCACAATAGTAGCATCGGGATGTCTAATTATTACTCATGTTTTGACGATCTTTCCGTGTGCACCCCCCTTCAGTCTGCACTACATGGACTATTCCATGTTACGCGCATCACGCTCATCATGCGTATGCGGAAATTATGTCAAATTCAAAACAGCAAGCGGTAAGAGAGAGAGAGAGAGAAATCGAGTGAGACATAAATCGAGTGAAACATGAAGCGATCGTACGAAAGCGGGTCACATAAAAAGAAAGACCAAAGGCAGGACTTTCTTTCAAAGCTGCCAAAGCTATCCAGCTGTTTTACAGCCACCGCAGTGGCAGCGGGACCGTCGGCGGATCAAGAGCAGCCGTCAACGTCGTTTGCTGTCACGTTACTGCTCCTTTCATTCCAAGTGGCTCTGGCTCAGCCAGCAGCGATGCTAATGACGTGTGTCAACAAACTGACGGAGGTGATGCACAACTGGTAGTGAATATTTCTCACTCTCCTTCTTCCACTTTGGTTATTGAAATTTATGACAATAACGATAACAATGACTGCGAGACACATATTCCTGTGGATGACCCAACACTCTGGCCCAAGCTGCTGTGTCTTGGGCAGGTGCACACATATTCTTGTGGATGACCCAGCACTCTGGCCCAAGGGCCGCAGATTCACAAAAGCATACTATTACATAGTAATGAAAAATGGTGAGAGGGTGAACAGGTCTTGGTTAGTCTACAGTGAAATTGCAGACCGTGTTTTTTGCTTTTGTTGTTGCCTTTCTGGAAAACAAAAACAACTGAGTGAGGAAGGATTTAAAGACTAAAATAACCTTGCAATGCATCTAATCAACCATGAAAGGTCTGAAGTGCACAGGAAATATAGTGATAGCTGGACGCAGCTATCAGTGGGTTTCCAGTAGTGGTTTCCAGTAGCTCACAGCAGATAGCTTCTGTGAGCTACATGGAAACCCTCAGGTAAATGAGGACTTATGGTTAACAGTCAGTGTAATGTGTCAACATAACTAATCTTATTGTTTTGTATGTTATTCTCAATTTGTAAATAGATAATTAACATTTGCATGAAAGAAGGATAGTGACTTTTGTTCATCCCTTGTATGGAGTATCTCATTATGCGATATAAGGTACTGAGACCGGTAGAGGCAGGGGCCCCCAAATGACTGTTCGCCTGGAGCCCCCAAAGGGCTAAGTTCGCCACTGGCTGCAACACACTTTAGCGTCCCTCCGAGGGAAGGCTCCGATAGAGCGGTTTGCCGGCAATTTATCCTATGGAGCAGTTCACTCGCCGTGTGCCTAAGCTTTCGTTAGTCTCTCCATCGCCTTGCTCACTCCCGGAGTGACAACATTTACACGCTCTCCATCATCCAAAATATGTTTTACTTTGTAACTGTTTCTACTTCCAGGCGCGGAGTGATATGCAAACTTTCACAAAATGATCGGGCGACATAGCAGTTGTGTATACGCTAATTATACAACAGTTGGGAACCAATCAGATCGCTGGATTTAGGTCCCCCATTGTATAAATATATATATATATATATATCTATATATATTAATGAAATTCATATTGACGGTATGGCACTATATCCCTATTCTCGCCCATGCACCCATCTTGAATTTAATTGACAATTTTCGTTGCTTCGAGGAGGTCTGTTGGTCTCCGTATATAATAAATAAATACATATGAAGAGTTTAGATGCAAAAGCCTCTAAGTCTGTCCGACCACTTTTCTTCTAAATTACCATTTTCTATCAGGCTTCTATGTTCAAGTTCTGTCATTTTATTTTAAAGGCAATTATAAGGTTATAAGTAAATGAATAAAACTTTAGCTTTGCGCCGCCATCTTGCGACCGATCCCAACCACTGACCCACTGATTTCAGTGGTAACTCAGCACCAACAACAACGCCTACGACCACAATCAAACAATGAGGATGCGCTCTTTTATTCTCTTTAGTGCAGGTAATGAAAGGTTCTGAAAGATGGCATATCCATGTAGCTTACTAATGAATAAAATGCATACAAAAAACGTTGACATATGACCCACTATGTTCTGCTCCATATACCCAATGTTGACAACATCCCAGCCAAAGAGTATTGGTATTAATATCTCATTCATTGTCCGAAATAATCCATTATAATTCAAATCGGGTTTTGTTGTTGGTACAAAATGAATCTTGAAGAAAACTCGTCCCAAGCGTCCCCGGCAAAATTATCGTCTATGATTTGATGACTGATTTCAACGATCAATGATAGTAACCCACCACAAACTGTTCACAAGAAGTCACAAATATATAATACTTAAATTTGCCATTATCAGATAAAGATTATTGGTGGCCAAGTGCCTCACTTTAGCGTCCTTCACCCATCCAGCCACAGCATATTAGGTAGGCATCAGTGCTCTTGAACGCTTTCAAAATACAGTATCTCCACTGTATGGGGAGGGGTTGTGGACTAAATAAATATATATGTCATGAAAATTGATTTGAGGCAAGCGTGAGGCCGATACTAATGGACTAAAAAAAATGGGGGTAACAAATAAGGATCGGAGCCTAAAATCGAAATTTTCCAGATATCTCTGTCTCTCGCTAACATTCAGATGAGCGGTGTGGGCGGCCATACTAGGCGAGATCGGTCGTGCAAATGGCGGCGTACCAGAAAACGTGATGTAGATGAACCGTATGAATAGCGGGTTTTGACGCGAAATTATTGATTGAACTTCACTCGTTTTTTATTTAAATCGCTGTCTGGTGTCTAGTAACATCACTCTGAGAGATGCGCATGATTTGTAGTGCACAGCCTTGGCCTATAACCTATTAACCTAGAAAGCAAAACAACAAATTTATTGATTTAACGAGGCATGGTTATTTGAAACAATTAATTAAGTTATCATGCATGAGAGGTCATTCCTCCTCCAGAGTGTGGGTCCGATTTATGTATAGTGTACCCCTACTGTCCACAAACACCCCCCCCCTCCCCATATGGATATGTAGAATTGTTGCCACGTCCCAGTGGCGGTGGTGTCAGATTAAAGAGGGCATTCAAATATACTACAATGATCATTTAGGAGGCCAAAGCCCTAAAGGAATTGATGCATAGGTGACTGAGTCAAGGACATTAAGAAGTAAGCTATAGACCTGAGATCTCTTTTATATCAAAGAGGGTCTCATAGGACATATACGATTACCAACTGGGGTGCTCCAGCACCTTTATTAATTCCGTTGGCATATCAAGGACCATTTAAGTGATTCCGTGAGGTCACCACGGATTTTGAGTTAAGCGCCCGCGGTCGATTCATTCGTTGAAACGGGGATCGGTGTGTGTGCCACGGAATATGAGTGTCGTTAACATGCATTGGAGCAAATTCCGTTGGCATATCACGGACAATTTAAGTTATTACGTGAGGCCACCACAGATTTTGAGTTAAGCGCCTGTGGTCGACTCGGTCGTTGGGACGGGGATCTGTGTGTGTGCCACAGAATATGAGTGTCATTAACTTGCATTGGAGCAAAACATATCACGGAAATTGGCGTTTTCCGTGAGGATTCCACGGATTTTGAGTTAAGCGTCCGTGGTGATTGCACGCATTCCTGTGAGACCAGGTTGCAAAGGTGGCATAATTTAACACTGTCGGAATTAAACCCGCCGGATGGAGGCGGTCAGCTACCCCAGCAAGCTACCATGCCAATCAAAACAATGTTACTGATGGTCCACAAGATGGTGATAACAATTATATGCATTTGGATTTACGTACATACACTGAAACGCAGTAGGCTATAGTAAATATATCCCCATGTAACATTTACAGCCATACCACCCTGAACACGCCCGATCTCGTCTGATCTCGGAAGCTAAGCAGGGTCGGGCCTGGTTAGTACTTGGATGGGAGACCGCCTGGGAATACCAGGTGCTGTAAGTGGTGTCGGGTGGTGGCCAATAGGTGGCACTCTTCCCTCTGGCCCCTTCACTCATCAATCCCGATGCCCCAGTGCAGTGATGGGGACACTGTGCTGTGGAAGGTGCCGTCCTTCGGAGGAGACGTAAAACCGAGGTCCTGACTCACTGTGGTCATAAAAGATCCCAGGACACTTATCGCAAAGAGTAGGGGTTTCCCCGGTGTCATGGCCCAACCAGGCTCATTCAATCTGGCCCCCTAATAATCCTCCTGTACAATTGGCTGACTCATCAATTCCCTCACTCTCCACCTCAAGCTGGTGTGTGGTGAGCGTTCTGGCGCAGATTGGCTGCCGTGCATCACCCAAGTGGGTGCTACACACTGGTGGTGGTGAGTTAGGTCCCCCCCTTCTGTAAGCGTCTTTGGGTCATTGAAAAGCGCTATATAAATATGTAAGGAATAATCACCGAGAGGCTGGGCAATAAACAGTTTGATATGCCCGGGTCGTGGACGGCTTACCGCCCGAGACGAAGTCGAGGGCGGTAACCTTCCGCGAGCCGGGCATATCAAACTGTTTATTGCCCTGCCTTGAGGTGATTATTCCGTTTATTCTACTTTGCGCCGGCCAACATAATAAAACAATTCATATACTTTAATAATTAGCCTTTTTCTTATTCGTATTGCATGCTTATTAAATGTCTCCCTCGAAAAGTAGTTCCCTTTAGAACTACGGTGAATAACGTTAGCTCAACTGTAGGTAACGCGTGTCTATAGCAACCACACAAGGCTGGATCTGATCTCACTAGTTTAACAACGTAGTTGTTACATTCGTATCAAGTCAGCTTTAATGACGATCGATCAAACATGCCCTCCTTGGTTTATTTTTTACAACGGACCTCATGTTTGAAATGTATGTGATAGAAAACGATACAAGCGGCGTATTGATCTACTGTGCTCAGTCAGCAGCAAGTAGAACCGACAAGTCAGCGGGCAATATGCCGGATTAATGCACCCCTCCCAGCCAATCAGAATCGAGCATTCTTAAATGAAGTAGAATAAAATGAATTATTATTATTATTATTTAAATATAGGCCCCCCCCCACCCAGCTTTTGTGGTCCATTCTTGACACGGTGAGCTAAGTTCTCCTAAAGGCCGGCTTGGTGATTATTTTGTGGTCAACTCCCAAGCTTAAATACAACGAGTACAGTGATTTTGTCTGAAAGGGTTACTATGGTGATACCGCTGCTTATCCACTCTACAGATTTACAAAAGCGCGGCTTGTTCGTCAAAATATGTACCCCTGTCTGAAACCCACCATTACTGCCCAGCATATGACACACAGAGAGAAACATCTTTTGTGTGTCACTGGAAGAGGTGATACGTTTTTTTATTCTTATAAAGTGGAGGCAGGAAGTGGGACAGAATGACACCAAGAGAGTTACTCCAAAAGTACCTGAAAAAAAAGAAAGTGGGAATCGCAGGCTGTTTGGGAGCCCGCCGTGTGTGTGTGTGTGTGTGTGTGTGTGTGTGTGTGTGTGTGTGTGTGTGTGTGTGTGTGTGTGTGTGTGTGTGTGTGTGTGTGTGTGTGTGTGTGTGTGTGAGTGAGAGCGGCTGGAGGTGGCTGACGGCTGATTTAGAGGCTGGGCCCGGGGTAAATGAAGCGTGCCTCTAATGGTCCTCATCGCTGTGGCTTTAATGGACATACTCACCGGAGCACTGGCCAAACAGCACGGGCCCACCCACTCACACCAGAGGGCAGCGGAGAGGCAGAGGCAGGGGGGAGAGAGAGGGGGGATGGGACAGAGAGAGACAGAGAGAGTAAAGAGGGGGAAAGAGGGGGGCAGAGGGAGTGGAGAGGGGGAGAGAGAGAGGAGACAGAGTCAGAGACTGGAGAGGGGGAGAGAGACAGAGAGAGTGGATAGGGGGGAGAGAGACAGAGAGAGAGGAGAGGGGGAGAAAGACAGAGAAAGTAGATAGAGGGGAGAGAGACAGAGAGAGAGAGAGTGGAAATGGGAGAGAGAGACAGAGAGAGTGGAGAGGGGGGAGAGAGACAGAGAGAGTGGAGAGAGGGGAGACCGTCAGAGAGTGGAGAGGGGGGAGAGAGACGGAGAGAGTCAAGACGGGGGAGAGAGGACGGCAGAAGAGAGAGGGGGAGGTTACCCCTGAGAGAGAGGCTGATCTACATTATGCAAAATAAAGCATTCCCAATTAAAGGCATTCTGATTGGACGTGAAAAGAATAATGACAAGTTGATAGACGGAGCGAGAGTGGGACAGACTGAACGAGATGTTTGATATAAGGGGGGATGGGTAGGAAGAGAGACGATAAAAGGGGGGAGGGTTGTTTGACAGGTGGGGAAGTGGTGTGAATCCTGTGGCTCCTTGGCCTGCATCCCATCTACAGAAGATTGGAAGAGAGGAGGAAAGTATGTGTGTGTGTGTAGATGCGCTCTTGACTGCTCTGACAAATAGAGGCATAAGACGCGGCCTCGGTTGCCCCCTCTCTCTATCTGCTGCTGTCTGCCCAACTCCAGGCAGGCGAGAGCTTGAATAGTTTCCCACAGACTCAGGTCACTGCTACGAGAAACACAAATGCTGTCAATACCTCAAACATTTTGTTTGACTCTTTATGTGGTTTACCACTCATTTTATGTTTGATTGTTTTCACTTTGCCGTATGAACCTTCCTTCCTCACCTGGGACAACGTGTCTTAATGAGTTTATCTTCTTTTATGTTCATCTTTCATATCCCTTTATCTTCTTTATTTGTCCTGCAGTTTCAGACAGATTAGTGTTGCCTAGTCTCAGGACATCATTTGGTTAAAATACCCTAATTGGCATCTTTAAAAGAGTATGAGAACCCAAGAGTATGATATGGCAGTCAAATAAGGACTCCCTGCTATCCTTAGACTGTCTTGCACGGCAGGCTTGTTGACTATTACTTCATTGCTGTCATTGTTAGCACCTGCATATGAGTAACTAATGGCTCCCTCAATTTGTTTGTCTGTGACGCCTCTCCCTCATAGCCCAGAGTGGAGTGTTCAAAGGATTCTCTCTAATTGTCCTTCTGCTGCGACAGCTTTAACGCCCGCCGGACTGGCTCCAGCTAATTATGATCCTCCTGCATGTCTGTCTGCTGGTGCGGTCACATCGCATCTGACGATGGGCTCAACTGGTCGCTGTTCAAAATATCTGTGAAAGGGATGAAAAGGGCAGATTTTCATTTTTTTGTTGCAAACTGCAATCCTCACCGATGACGTTTATCATGGCTAGTGATTTGCAACGGTCTCTTGTTATCCCTGATTTTGAAAATCAACAAGGCTATTTGTTTGCTTTGTCTCGCATAGCGTAGGAACAGGGCTTGCACTGAGGCAACTCACCCAGTTATTTGCAGCCTTCTCCCTGTTTTCCCATGTGGCAGTGGAGTCAGCACCAGCCAGCTCATGCTATGTGGGTTGCGGTTCTAATCACGCCACTTTCACTATCATTCATTTAAACCATAAGCCATTAAGTCCTCGTCCTATGAATTTGTTTAACTTTATTCAAGCATTTGCATTCAAATCTCTTTTCCAATTCCAGTCAATTCTCGCTACTGCCAATGTTATTAACACAATTGCACACACACAGTACATAAATAGTAGGATGCTGCAGAAGTGTGTGGCCGCCTAGTTAGTGAGTGTTCGGTTTACGGCGTAGTCTGTGATTCTTCAGTGTTGAAGTTTCTGCCTCCTTGACAATTTTAAACAACCACAACTTGCAGGTGGTAGTCGGAACGGAGGTGAGGGTGAACAAGTGAGTGAGTTAGTGGCTATCGGTGGTAAAGGTTAAAATTATTTATGGCGGTTCCCTGGTAGATAAATCCCACACTCACTCATTCATAAAACCATTTGTTTTTGTCCAAACAATAATGGCTTCATGCGAGAGTTTAACATCTAATTTGTCCAGTGTAATATGTGTGTGACATGTTTTTTCTTTTGCAGAGTGATGTTAACGGTATTCCACTAGAACAACAGTTCCACCACACAACATACATAAATAATGCATTGAACAAATGGGCCTAATTAACGCTGTGAAACATGCCCCTCTCATGGCACCAATGTCCTTTAGGACAGCACTCCCCCCCCACCTCCCCACAACTACACACCCGCCTCTTTAGGACCACTCAAGGTTGTGCTGAGATTGCTGAGAGCTTATTAAAATAGGGTTAGAAAAAAATATATATTTTTATATATTAAGTTTAGGTTATTCAATTACAGCCATACGTGTGGGCTGAAAGCAAGCAGAAATAAAAATGTAGGAAAATAACAATAGTTTGTTTTTATGTATGAAGCAGTTCCTTGTGTCCCCGTTACATGAAGGGGTGAGGGTAGGATGGGCTCTCATTCTTTCTTCTCCAGTAACAAAGCCTGTGTGCTGCACTCCCCTGTCAGCCCCTTCTGTTTTTCACACTTCTATTTTTCACTTTAATTCCCACCTTTTACTGGCCTCGCACTGGTTCCATATGAGTAGGAGGTGTTAATGAACAGGGATAAGTGGTGGGAGTACGAGAGTTTGGGAGATGACAAGAGGGAGGAGGGGCGGTGTGGAGGAGATTGAGAGAGACGGTGGGGAGAGAGAGAACGAGGGCATGAGAGACAGTAGTAGGAAATAGCTTTCGGGGCGGTGTGTTAGTGAGCAGTAGATAGAGAGAACGAAAGTGAGAGGCAGTGTAGGAAAATGGTTTCCGGGTGTGTGTGTGTGTTTTGTGTGTAAGAGAGAGAGAGAGAGAGAGAGAGAGAGAGAGAGAGAGAGAGAGAGAGAGAGAGAGAGAGAGAGAGAGAGAGAGAGAGAGAGAGAGAGAGAGCGAGCAGCAGTATAGGGAATTGCTTTCAGGATGGTGCAAATGTATGTATATCTTGCTGTACAAGCGAGTGAATGAGCTGCTCTCGTGTCACTGGAGCTCTGCCAGCGCGGGCGCGGCACGACTGGCAGTTGAAGCCTGTCTGAGGGGAGGCAGAGAAATAATGGAGTGAGCGCAGACAACGGTGGGGAATAAAAGGAGGGAAGGGGGGAGAAGAAGGAGAGAAGAAGCTTGGCTATGTGAAGTGTGATATTGAAGGGCGAGTATCTGTCACTCACTCTAAGTAGCGCGCTGGGCTCTGGACTGCATTCAGAGTTGCACATTATACCAGCCGCTACCAAACGGCTAGAAAAGTATGTGGCAGGTGATCCATAGGCCCGTCAGACAGACACGACGCCTCATCAAAGGCCTCTCCCCCGGATCCTATTTGATCCAGCAGACAGATATGCATGCATGGTGTATAATCCAGCGTGGACCGGAGACAGACTGTGTGTTGGATTGAGCGGAGGCCTACCGTCACAGATTTTTCATCAATGCGATACAAATAAATAATCTAAAAAGGAAATGATGGTGACCATATGCAGTGGGTGTCATCCGCCGACGATCAGAGGTGGAGAGGACGATAAGGAATGGGGGGTATCAGAAGGGGACAGGACCTGCCGGGCCAACACTATGCAAAGTAAGTGTCAGGTAATCGCTTGAAAGGCCCGGCGTTGGACACTGATAACAGTGATAGCGGCGGCTCCCTTCGACCCCTCTCGCAGCGTTTTGGCAGGGGTCCTCAACGTGCTCGCTAGCGCTTCACACACCACTTAACGCCACTGTCGCTCCCACAGCGGATATTGAGTTGTTAAAGGCAGCAGACTTGCAACCCTTTCACCGCGCAATGCTGACTGGACCGTATCCCAAGCCTGGGCTTGCTCATGGATCAATCATGTCCACGTTGACCCCTGGTGACAGTGCCACTACCTTCACCGGGGACTGAAACCAGATGGGCCTCCATGATGCTACTGTTTCACTTCTTTTTTGTAGCAATTATGATTTCCCAGTTAGCTTTTTGCACAGAACTTACATTTATTTTGGTTGGGAACTGCTCCATTTGATCCAAATAATTCAGGTTAATGCTGGAACAGTCGACAAAAAATCTATTGGGACGTATAAATAAATTAAATTGTTCACAAATTAGTGGCCTGCATTTATATAGTGCTTTTTCAGCCACCAAAGATATTCATATCACATTTGTGATCAGAGACTCTTCTTTTATGATATTGAGGCTTTTGCATTTGTGTTTTTTATTATGCACTTCAGTTTTTCAAATCTGCAAAGCGTTTTGTCTATGCATTGTGTTCGACAATTCTCGGTCCTAGTATAGTCACGCAGCCGCAGAAATAACAGCCTCAGGTATTGATGCCATGCGATAACTGCTCACAACATGAACCAAAAAAAGGGTAACCAAGGCCAAAGCGCACGGTTCCGACAGTGATATGTGGCCTTGAGATGTTGACGCTCTGTGAGCAACATTAGGGAGCGGTGCATTGTTAAGGCAAAACACTGAATATGTATACCATGGCCGGGAATGGACTGCCCGCACAATCACCAACAGGGCACCGAGGCGCACGTTAATTCCACTTTAGGGGTCTTGCTCAAGGACACACTGACAAAATTAAAGAGGATCAAGCCAGAAACCCTTTAGTGTGGTCTCATATACCTGCTGTACTCAAACTGGACGCATGCACTCTGCCTCTGACGATACTGGCTAACCAATCAAGCCCAACATGCAGAGGGGCGACCCCGGTATATGTTTGGGGAAAGTCACTAGTTAATCTAATTAAAAGCATTTGAATTATTTTAGACTTAATGAGAAGGTTTACACGCGGACCAATTACTAATGCTAGAGTTAAAGAGGGTGGCAAAAAGGATTCAATGTTGAGAGCATCAAGGCTTGTGACCAATGAAATGTAAAACTTTATTATTTCCTTATGGTATATCACATCCCATGGACCACAAAACATTGAGGAATAAACGTACGCAACACCTAACAAATATTTAATCGGTCTCAAGGCTCGGCAGCTCCGTATATTGCAATTCTACCTTCCATTTGGCTTTGGCTTAAAAATGTCACACTGGATGAACGTTTTAATACAAAAAACAAGGCTAACTATAATTCTGAAGTTGAAAATAATGCCAATTACTTTCTGCTTGATTCTTTACATAACCCAATGTAATTTACCTGCAAGTTGGCGGTTTACAGGGTTTATTCTTATTTATTGTCATTGTTAATTAGTCTATGTTGTGGATTTCTTTTGAAAGAAACCCTACCAGTCAATTTCTAGCAAGGAATCCATGGATCTAACAAACAAACGTTTCTAAACAAATCAAAATGCAAATAGATGTTGCTTGGGAACAAGAACTCCTTGAAATGCTTGTGACGGGGACTGCAGAGAGAGGACTGGGAAGATGTTTGATGGGGCCGAGCGGCTCGTTAGGCTGCCCAGGGGACACCAAACAACAGCACAGGTTCTTGTTAATCGGCCCTAGTTGGAACTTGCCAATAAAAGCCTTTCCCATAATCCCCAACAGACTGGGGGGGGGGGGGATCTCACGAGCCTGCTCAAAAAAGGTGCCTGATTTGCTGTCACCCAAAATAAAACTAGTTAAAGAACTGCTTACGTTGCTGGTCTTCAAATGTTTTTTTCCCCAGACTCAAAATTGTCATTAAACAAAGCAAAAACAACCAATTAATCTTACCAAAGAAGGTACCGTCTCATCCGTCGGTGTGATCATTGCTCTGATCATCCTTCCTAGTGAAAAGGTACATGCTGCTTTTCTATCTCATCTCCTTCACTTTCCATGGGAATGAATGGGAACAGTTCTGGAAATATGTTTAAAATGCATTTAAGTGTGGATGTATCATGTTTATTCCTGACTTTGTTCAGACTCTTCTTTTTACTTTCCTTGTGTATTTTGCGTTTCAACAGCCTCTATGTTGAAACAGAGAAACTACCTATTGGGATTTTTATTGCCAGAGAGGTCCTGATGTATCCCTCTTGCGCACACGACGGTCGAGTGTGTATACCAACAATGTCCCGTGGTGACCATGGATGTCGTAGGGTGCTATCCGCCCAATAGCTTAAATGAACCCGTCATCCGGAAGCTTTTCCCTTCTCCCATCTCGCAGGATTTCACGATTAAAGGTGAAACGTTAACGCATCATTCCAAGACGAATAGTTCTCCAAAGTGAGAGTTTGTGCATGTGAACACGTGCTTGGAGCAAGTATTTTCCCATTTTGACATTGTAGCAAACGAGAATGCTAACAAAGGATGCAGGGTGGGGATGTTGAATCCGGTTTATTATCTCTCCATATATATATATAGGTAATGGACATGCCAATGGTAGCTCTCTCTGAGTTTGTGTGGAGATTGCTGGTCTAACCTGTTCCCACTGATTAATCAATGTGCAACAGGAGTGCAGCCTCACCCAGCCCCAGAGTCCAATGAGACAGGTGAGGCTTCCTCAACCAGCCATCATCCACACACCACATCTTGCTTAGCGAATTTTCTTTCCTAACGAGATGACCCGGATTTCTTGGAAAGGTTGTTTGAATCCTAAAAATGCTGAGAAAATGCAACCTTTAACCCACCTTTAGCATAGGTTACTCCTGACCGACCAAGGAGATATTTCTTACCCATAATCCTTTACGTCTGCCATATTTAAAGCATTAGGCCAACGAGGTTAACCGACTCTACGCGAGAAGACTTTTTTCACATGTGAATTGGGTTCCAAGTGGCCTAAGATTTTCCTGATTGGCCAAGTCCGACCTCAGTGATTCTCACTGTTGGAGCCAACCTGATTGAAATCAACATGACAAGAACAGATGGAATTAAAGAGCGCTTGTTGTAGTCCATCTTCGGAAAATTGTAGGTTCACGTTAGAGACTTTCGCCAGCAATACTCGCTGTCGCGCAATGACGTCGGTTAGGAAAAGTGGAGTCAAATTCATTTGAAACAGTGCTGTCTTTTCCTATATTCGAAAGGGAGCACCTTTCCATCTTGTATTGACCCGATGGCGTTTTCAACAAAGGTGAAGGAAAGGTGAAATAAAGTTTAGGAGATTTGACTTTTGGAATTGGGCCAAGGTCTAACCTCACTGCGTACTTATTACTCAATGTCAGGGGCGGAGCTATGGACGGGGCGAGCGGGGCCACCTTCCCTGGACCCCCGCCGTGGTACAGGGGGCCCATCCCATGGTCAGTGGGCCCCCCTGAACAACGAGCGGGAGAAGAATAAATTGCATAGAATAGTGTTACTTGAAGGCATTACTAACTTAAAATTGTATGTACATTTTGAAATGCAAGTTGATATACCCATGATTTAGCTATGATATTATATCATGGTTGGAGTCAGAATTTAGAAAAAGAAAATCTGTGAGATGAAATCCCCAAAACAATCTTGAAAACGAATAAATCAGTGACTTTTTTTGTTAATCTATCTATCTAACACATTTTTCGCCTCACACATTCGCTCTCAAGGAGCGCTCTGTCACACCTGACCAGAGTGAGCTGCTCCAGGATTTATAGTGGGACACACAAGGCCTCAAGGTGAGCTAGCCAGTAACGCCTGTATCTCTCAGCCCTTAGTCGTCCTGCGCTCCGACTCTCTCCTCTTCTACTCACCAGTCGTTAAAACAAATGTTTTAAGGATCATGGCGGGCTTGTGCAGCAGGCTCCTGGTGGAGTCCAAGAAAGGCTTTGTTTCCTCCTTATTTCATTATTCATGCTGAGGAGGAGAGTAAGGGTATCATTGAATGAGTCCGGAGCCCATTCACAAGTTCAGCCCCAAAACACTGGCCTCTAAATCTACGCACCGGTGAGCATAGGAGCCCAAGGCATTCCAGGGAATAATGACCAGAGGAGTTATTGATGAGATTAACTCGCATAAAGCCAGACAGATGAACAGTCGTCAAAGAAAAAGTGGGACATTAAGTAGATTACCGTGTGTGTGTGTGTGTGTGTTTACACACTAAGGCAAATTAACTCTACAACATATAAAAATACGCACAAATACGGAATGAGGGATGCATATGTCTGAACCGAAGCCTGCAAAGGGGTCAGGGTGTACCGTGGTGTAGGAAGATGTCCCGGCTTCCTCTCCTATATGAACAATCTCTTATTCTTTGGACCGCGGGTCAAGCAAAGCCATGTGTGGGAGTGTGTGCGGATGATGGCTTGTTTAAGCAGCCTCACCTGGCCAACTCTGATTGGACTCTGGGGCTGGGAGACATAGTTTGACCATATACCTCAATTGGACAAACTGCAAATGTCAGATTATACATGGTGGTGAATCTATTAATCTAAAAAATCTATGAATTGGCCAAAGTATGTCATTCTTTCTGACATGTACAATAAGTGGCGCTGTACCCATTTCATCTAGTGGTAATAGAGCCACCAGCTGACCTCTTTAGGTCACCAGCAACAACAAACTCGGCATTCGAGAAAGATGTTTTCAGCAGACAGATGTCAGTTCACTTCGGGTCCACGTCATTTCTCAGACGATCCATTGTTCCTACCTCTTGGTCGTATGCGGACTCCTCCGGCGGAGCCACTCCTCCAGCGGCGGAGCAGCTTCTCCGCTGGGAGTCTGCATACGACAACAATCCATTTCTCCTCCATGTTGCAGTTCATTCTGGACTTCAGAGAGTCAAAGCCAAAGTTCCTTTCCCCCCAATTCCTTCTACACCATGGCCGAGATAACCCCCACTAAGACTTTTTACTTGTTCTGGAAACACGGGACGATTGAAAAGCAGCGATTTTCCGAAAACCACGCAATGCTTTCACGTCAAAATTCGTCACTACGTTCAGGAAGCAAGACTGACCAACCCCAGGAAATTTCGTGTAATGACGTCACACCGTTCAAATGTTATCCCGCAAACCTGTTTTCGTGAGCTGTAAGTAAAATCCTTCCTGCGGTAGTTTTTTTGTAATAAATAGTTGTACTTTTTGTTTCATGCTATAATAATACGACTATACAACATATGAATTAGTACTTAAACCTGTGATAAAGTGTGCAATGTCAGAGTTTTGAAGTTTAGAGGTAAAAAAATATGTAAGTGTCAGTATTCGCTGTCGGGACGATTGAAACAGTTGTTTCAAACGTCCCGCACATCACCATGCGTAATTGCGCGCACATTGCACAATCAATACCTGGATAAATCACTGAATTAATAAATGTTTTGCAATGATTAACTACTGCTTGAATTAATAACATATTTTGAATGAACAAAACGTGTTTATCACATGCATCAACAGATTACTGAGAGGAAAAATGCCACACGTCAGAAGGAGAACCACCTCCCGTGGGCTGGTTCCTGCATGGGACAACATCATGTCACGTTGTCGCGCTACCTCAAGGGGAGGGCAGAGGAGGAAAGTGAAGCCATTTATTTTGGGCTAACCCCTAATGAGGTCAGTGTTGTGAAAAGGGCTACATACATTTTTGGACAGGCACACATGTATGCTATGCGCATAGTTTAATTAATAAATATGATCTAATAACATAAACATAAACACACAAATGTACATCAACTTTTTACGACCCCGTGCATTTCAGCTGCCCATTCCCTGCTTCCTGGTCGAGGAAGGACTGGTCACCTCCTTCATGGAGCGCAGTAGCAGCCTCCCCCTTCGGCGTCCAGAGGCCACTAGCCAACAACGGTTGTCCAGCTTCAATCAAAACAATGTCAACTTGTTCTACCAAAATTGAAAGACGGTGCTGGACCGGCACCAGTTCCAGGCCAAGGATATTTGGAACATTAATGAAACCGGTATTTAATATGAACTATATTAATATAAAACACAGCTATAAACACATAACTACATTTATAAAAATAAACTATGCTCACAACCATATAAATAGGAAAAAAATTATACACACATAACTATATATATATACACAACTATGCTCACACAACTATTTACAGGGGTCACCACTGTCCAGGTGCCAGACTGTGTCGTCGCCCAGATGGGGCAGAAGCAGGTCGGGTCAGTGACCTCAGCGGAGAGGGGGACCCTGGTCACAGTTGCCCTCGCATGCAATGCGCAGGGCGACCTTGTTCCGCCATTCTTTATCTTCCCCTGTAAGCAGTTCGAAGACCACTTCCTGAGGGGTGGACCCGTTGGCTGTGCTGGCACCGCCAACCCAACTGGCTGGAGGAAGGAGCCAGACTTCCTCCTGTACCTGGCCCACTTCACCAGTCACACCCGTGTGTCCAAGGAGTCGAAGCTGCTCCCCCTGCTGGACAATCACCCGTCCCTCCTGTCAATTGCAGCAATCGATTACTGCAGAGCCAACGGCATAGTGCTGCTGTCATTCCCTCCCCACTGCACCCGCAGGTTGCAGCCAATGGACATTAGTGTCTTCGGCCCCCTAAAGGGGTACGTAAACAGTGCGGCGGACAGGTGGATGAGGAGCCACCAAGGGATCAACATCTTGATTTATGATGTGCCCTCCATCGTTGCTGAAGCCTTACCAGAGGCTGCAACTGTGAAGAACATCACCTCCGGGTTCTCTAGTCAAGGGATCTGGCCTTTTAAACCCTCCGCGTTTGAGGAAAAGGACTTCACCGGATCCTATTCCACAGACCGTCCTCCTCCCCAGGCTTCAGGTGACGAGGTCAGCGCTTCTCCAGGTGCCACTTCAGGTAGGAACAGTTCATCAGAAGCAACAGAGTTCATAATACATAAGTAAATAGTCCCATAAGTCAAAGTTCATAAAAAAAGTCCATAGGTTAGTGGATGGCAGAGAAGCTGCTAGACCACCAGGCTACAACTCTCACATCAGGGTATTTAATCAAGTGTATTTTTCAAATGTGTCCTTTGGCAGGCATGGATGTACCTGGACGAGCTGCCGGGCCTGACGAAGCTGTCTGGCCTAAGGAAGATGCCCTCGAATTCAGCCTGGACATCGTCTGGTCTTACCCTAAGGCCGGGCCTAGAAAGATTACAAAGAGAAGAGGGAGAAAGGCATTTGGAGTTACTCTTGCATCTCATATCTTGTCTGGCCTTCCTTTGTCTACAGTCATGTAGACCTCCCACATTTAAAGTAATTAAATTAGCATTAAAATGTCCAATTTAATGTTTTCAGGACAACTGCTATACTTACGACACCCCGAACTCTGAAGCAGCGTTGTCCCGCCAAGCAGCCTCCCTCCTCTCGGGCTCCCAAGAAGAGGCTCTTCTCGCCCGCTCCTGATGCCGCCCCCCTTGCTGGAGTCACCCCTGGTGCCACCCCAGCTGCTCCTCCCACCATCACCTGGCCCGCTGATGGAGTCACCCCCACCTTGGGTCCAGTGTGATTTTTGCTATAAGTGGTCGCATGAGGCTTGCACCGACGGGAGTACACACTACCTGTGTCACCTGTGTGACAAAGAATAAAAATATTTAGCCTACTATACTGTCCATGTGTCTTCACTAGTTTGCAGTGGAAATACTGTAAATGTAGGCCTACAGCACAATTCACTTAAAATTATAGACTGATTAACTAACTATTAGGCCTGGGTTAGGCTATGAGTGGGAGCTGGGCTATTAAATATTTTGCTGGGTAGGCCTACTTTTTGTCCATGATTGTAACGCATCCAAAATAACAACGGCTACATTCAATTATGACAATAATAATTTAATTTAGTGGACATGCACACTTAAAAACTGCTGGGTATAAGCTATAGGCTAGCCTTCTACACCCTTGCTCTTGGTCATGACACATGGCATGCCGATTTATCTTTTTCTCCAGCCATTACCATCAATCAGCTAGAGTGCAATCTTAATCAAGGGTTCTGCTTATTATCTGATTTCAAAATTATGTTCACGGCAATGTGCAGACTATTACACAATATTTATCAGATAAAATAAGTTTAGCCACTTACCTGTCCACAGAGACTCCGGATGCTTCTGTGCGCCGGGCTGTGCGTGTCGAAAATAAATTAAACCCGTGCGGCGCTCGGATAAATTTCCGCTGTAACAGGTTTCGTGATATCCTGTTGACCTGGTAGTTTTTGTTTAAAATAAATAAAAGGATGTTCAACTGTGTATCCTTAAACATGACTTAGGACAGGAAAATAAGTAAATTTAATGCAAATTTAGTCGTCCAAAAGAAGAAAGGTGAGTTTTAATCGAAATGTGCATCTTGACAATTACGCACGGGCCAAAAATATATTTTGACCTATTTATATTATGTGGAATTATGTGAAATTTTAGCAATGAAGAGTACACTAGTATGTTGTCTGGTATGTTGCATAAAAACAAGAGTAAGGGCAATAGATTATTTTTAAAATATGCTCTTTCATTCGTCCCGCATGTGTGTTTCAAACGTCCCGACTAGGCGGGGCGTTTGAAACAAATGTCAACTTACGTTCAAAGTTAAAAAATAGCTCGATCCTCCAACATATGTATTAAATTTCACTTGTAACTAAGAGATCACACCTGTGAGTTGTTGATCACATGTTAAAATTATTTGAATATGTAACGTCATCTTTGAAAAAGACGTTTAACTGAAAAGTGTTTCAATCGACCCGGCTCTCCCGTACCAGAGATGTCCGAGAACCCGACTCAGTCTTTAAGATTCATAATATCAGAGAACATCCCTGTCAGTTCGGCCGCGGCGCAATGAATGAATAAAGATCATAAACACATCGGAAGAAAAAAACATTTATTTTGAAAGATGTGCCCGAAGTTACTACTTTACAACCTTGTTGATGACCAGCATTAAGATTTTTTTTTACTTTTAATTCACCCTTGGGTGAAATTGGAGCCTAGTGTGTACTGAAATCATGTTGATGATGATACAATTCTTATGGGGGGTAACTACATTGGCACTGCACCGGCTTCCTCCATCGTCTGCCCCACCTTTTCAAATAAATCTCTGTTTTCCGACGGCGACAACAACACGACTACCCTCTCCTTCGACTCACGGCCACCGGAAAAGATCTCCAGCATGCACAGAAGGCAAAATCCAATTCCAATTCGAATTAACGTAAAAATGCACGCTTAATTAGAATATGAATTGAATATTCTAGGGGTCTTAATCCGACCAGTAACCCGATTCGATTAGATTTTAGTCCAACTAAGGTGTATATATGCATTTTAATAATCCAATCATAGTCGGACCAACCCCATCATTTGTTTTCTTGAGTGTCATGTAAACGCACTCAGTGTGCACAGGTGAGACCAGCCATCACCACAGACAGGGTAAGATCTCCTGTGCGGCCACATGGAGCACCGTTGCCATTTTCATTACCCATAAACCTTACAATAACCAGGATTCAACAGCCTTAGTTTTGAAGAGCTGAGAATGTGAGGTTAATTAATATCAAGCTTTTATTCCACCTAAAGTTTGGTAATGTAAAAAAATACATTTATATCTGTGCGCAGGGAACCCATATGGATTGGAATAATCTGAAGTTAAGGGAGCAAGGCACAGAACAGCAACTCTGTATATCCATTATGCTGTTTATTAGTAAATTGTTAAACAAGTTTGAATGAATAGATGAGTGTTTAAAGTACATGGTAAGCATACACAAGTGAAGGGCCTATCGTTTGAGGTGTTTGTGTGTGAGCACGTGTGTCTTTGTTCTTGTGTGTATGGGGGTGAATTTAGATTGGGGGAAGAAATCAAACCAACACCACTTAGTTTATTTGTAGAAGTAAAACAAAGTAAAATGCTTGAGGATGCTAGTGAAGTTGCAGAATGAGGCCATTTGGTGCGCAGCCTCCAACAGGAGATTAAGGAGTCTGTGTTAGAGAATTAAAGTTAGTCTAACAACAGCTTGCTGTACCCTGGACTTAGCTATCTACTGCCCTGGGATAAATACACACATCTGTTACATAAAACAAGAAACATGCTCGACAAATTGATCTAATTTTGATGGTGTTAAGTCTAGCTTTTACTTCAAATTCAATGGATTTAATATTGAAAGCACAGCATAAAAAGATTTGAAAAAAGTGTTAATTTAAAAGAGCCGAGGCTCACATTTTTAGTTTCAAAGAAAAATTGAATCTTTTGAAAGTTTGTATAGAATAGTTATTTGTACAAAAACAGTCCATTCACTGAGAACTTAATGTTTATTTCCCACAATTATAAATCCTGTGATAAAGGAGTCAACGCAGGTTTTTATGAAGACTATATCAGTATTTGGTGGATTTAATTTAGAAAATAACTCACTGTGGCCAAACTTGTACACTTTTTATCCAGCCATGGTTTCAGGACGTGAACTAAAAGGCACAGACGCCCGGCTGCCTTTGAGATGAAAGATAGAACTAACAGGTGCTGAGAACAGGATGCCTCAAACATCCAGGCAAAAACAAGTACTTTAAAGTCAACTAAAAACGCCACCAGGATATCAGACAAACCGACAATAACATGCAGGTAGATCCGGGAGGACCTTGGTCGAACGGAAAAGGGCTGACCTCAAAAAACATAGGTGAACACATTTAACCAATTTCCCAGAAGTAATGAGGGAATTAAATGAGAGGCTTGAAAACCAAATTGAAAATTACAATGGGGACCTTCCAAATCACAATGTATTTATGATATGCTATTTATGTCTGCCTGAGTTGAGATTTTAGACAGAGCCAAGTGCAATCATTGTCAGCCCGAAATGAGTCTTGTGCCAGCTTCCATTGGATCTCTGATTCGTACAATATCTATGTCAGATTTAATTTCGGCACCTACCCAGAGACATTGTACTTTATGCCTCGTATAGTAATTCATATGAATCT